>NC_058135.1:232347043-232356042 GCF_016433145.1 Gracilinanus agilis | reverse complement strand
AGAGAGAGAGAGAGAGAGAGAGAGAGAGAGAGAGAGAGAGAGAGAGAGAGAGAGAGAGAGAGAGAGACCAGAACCAACAAAAGGTCTGCAGTTACCTAACTACCTCAGCTACCGCTCACTTGGGTCTAGGAGGCTCAGAGAATGCCTAATCCTGCTGCCATAAGGTGTTCAGGAGCCCCGGAGGCAGAGCGCTTCCTTCCCTGGGTGCCTGGACAGCGCATCCATCCGCTTCTATCAGGGATGGATTTCCATCTCAGAACAACGCTACCAACCCACCTCCCATCACCTTCTAGGGGCTTCTACCAATGCGGTCCAGGCGGAAAGCCCCACTCACCCTGCTGGGGAGGGGGCTGTTTTCCATACTCCCCTCCCAATGATTATTTCACAATGAAAGCCCAGACTCCAGTTTTATGACGATTGTCTAATCAGGCTTCCTTCCTCACCTCCGCACTCCCCTCCAGCGGGAAAGGAAGAACAAGCCCCCCAGGGAAAGGGGGAGGGGAGGCTGTTCATTTGTCAGTCTGCACCACCACATCCCCTGACCTATTTTCTTACTAAAAATAGCCCCTCTTAGGTCACTGCTGCAAATTGAATTCTGCTGCTTCACTGATCACTGCACCCTCGCAGAACTGAGCTAGCTGCCTGCCTGCCTACACAGCCCTCACTGGGCTGTGGAGCTTTTAACCCCCTCTCTGCTGAGCGGCAGAGACACTCCCTCTCCTCGGGGAGCCCAGCTTAGCCTCCCGTGTCTCCCTGGGCACTGCTGGTATTTCAGTGGAAGGGAGATGCTCTCTTCTCTGCTTGGACACTCCTGGGCACTGGCTCTGCCCCTCACTTTGTCTTCACCTTCTCCCGCCCTGCCCTCACCAAGTTTCACGAGGGCAGTATCTCCATGGTTACCTTTCATTAAGGAATTTGTACATATCTAGAGGTGGGGGAAAAGTCAGATGAACAACCCTGGAAAAATAGTAAGAACCCCGGGGGATATTGCACTTTAGTAGGTACTGAACGCAAATTTGCTACCCTGGGAAGTAAGCAGGTTATGTGAGCATTATCATCACTTTTATTTTGTAGATGAGGAACTAAGTATTTATATAGCCACTACTATGTGCCATGCCCTGTGCTATGTTCTTCACAAATATTATATCACTTGATCTTCACAGCAATCCTGAGAGCTAGGTGCCTGGTTGTTGTTGTTATTGTTGTTTTTGTTTGTTTTGTTTTTTTTCCGATGGGGAAACTGAGGCACAGGGGTTAAGTTATTGGCTACAGTCATATAGCCAGTAAGTGTCTGAGGCTAGATTTGAACTCAGATCTGCCTTATAGAGGGAAAATGACACAATCATGGGCTCCTGTCTCCTTAGATATGTTGTAAATCCAGAGCATAGTGCCATGGTTCTGGAGCTAGAAGGAATTTCGGAGGTCCTGTCTCTGTCCCTTTGTTCCCACTCTTACCCAGCCTTATTCTGTATCTCCTCTATCAGGATTTTACCAACACTTCAGGGTACCTTTCAAATTTCACTTCCTCCATCAACCCTTCCCTGACTACTTTGGGGCATCCCATAGTCCCTTCCATCTAGTCTACTTATTTAGCCCTCTAATTTATGTCTGCTGTCTCATTTGTTATTCATTCTTATTTGGTTATTTAACCTTTCCTGCAGTTTTGTGCTGTCTCTCTAATCTAACCGAGAGCTCTTTAGGGGCAGTTATCCCTCCCCTCACCCCAGTTCCTAGTACAGAATCATGTATACATTAGGCACTCAATAGGCGTATGGTGACTGAACAAGATGAAATGAATTTGGAATACTTCAAGTTGACCAATAGAATTTTAGGATATTTTGTTTCATAAACTTGATCTGTCTCCTTTATATTTTGGAGAATGAGTTTATATTTGTTAAACATAGAATGAAAACACCCATTAAATAACTAAAAGCCTTCCTTTTAACCAGAGTATTTGTTATGAAATGAGGTGCTATTTTTGGTAATGACAACACTAGTTTCCCAATCACCTAAGATCAAAAGAGCCATCTTTCCTATGCTTCATTTCCATCCCATTCCTCACTCCACCTAATCAAAGGAACATAGAATCATACATTTAGAGCGAGAAGGATCATAGGCTAATTGATCTGTAGCTGAAAGGAACTTCAAGGTTTATCTGCCTCAACTCCTTCATTTTATACATGAAGAAACCAAGGCCAAGAAGTTAAGTGACTTGCCCAAGGTCACACAAAAGCTAGAATTCAAACCCAGGTCCACTCACTCCAAATCCCACATAATCCCAATGCAATTAGTTGAGGGTCCTTCTCAGTTGCCAGCATCTGGTTCTGTCTATTCTCCATCAATGATTTTCAACACATTTCCCCTTTTCTTTCTGCTCATACTTCTACCACCCAAGATCTTATCACCTCTTTACTAGTCTGCTAGTACACCTCATAACTGGTCTCCTCATCTACAGTTTCTCCTCCAATTTATCCACACAGCTTCCAAAGCAATCTTCCTAATTCATAGACCTTATTATGTGACTCTCTTGTCCAAAGATCTTCAGTGATTCTCTATTTACCTATGTCCTATGGGATAACATATAAGTTCATTGCCCTGGCATTTAAGGTTCTCTACACTCTGATTCCAACCTGCTTTTCTAGTTTTGTTTCACTATCACTTTTATCTGGCCAAACTACTCCATTAACTTGTTCCCCAAACTCAGCTTGCCATTTCTATACTCAAAGCCATCATGTCAATTACCCCCTATGCTTGGGACATACTTCTCTATCACCTAAAATTCTTCCCTTCCTTCCAGGCTCAGCTCAGTTTGCTATCTCCTCTGATAATTTTGACACACATTTATTAAGCACCTACTGTGTGCAGGGCACTCCGTTATGTGCTGGTGAGGCTCTAGGGACATGAAACAGAGCCCTGTGTTGTATGCTAGAGGGGATACAAAATGCCTTTAATCATTTCAAGAAGCATTGATTCAGATGCAGGGCACTGTGAGGCCCTTTCCCTATTCCCATCAGTTAAAAGTATTCTTTCCTTTCTTTTAATTTTCTTACAATAGTTTATATAATTTTCTCCACTACCTACCTGGCAATATATACTTGAGTACACTGCTGAGTAGACTGTAAGCCCTTGAAGGCAGGGGCTATTTTGTTATCATCATTGCATCTTTATCACTCAGTACAGTGTTGGACATAGTGACTTCTTGATAAGTATTTGTGTAGTTGAACGAACCCAGAAACCACATCTTGTCTCAGATTTTCATTTCTCCTAGTACCTAGCCCAGATACATAGGTACACAGACACATCATCCAGTGGTTATTACAAAAAAAGGAACTTCTAAAGGTTTTCTGGGGGTACAGTACAGCTTAGTCGAATTGTCTACATCTTTCAAAAGGGAATTGATGTAGAGTTATCTACATCTGCTGTCTAGGACAAAAAGAATCGATCTTTTTAATGATGACCCTGAGGCCCTGCAAGATCATAAGACATTAAAAACTGATTGAATTATTTTTCGTGGACTAGTCCTTCTAAGACAGGAAGATAAACTCCAGCTATATCTTTCAGAATTTCAACAGCAAAGAGTCAAGGCAGAAAGACTAATCTCAGTTTTAAAAAAAAATCTAGACCAAAATGCTTTCATTGGGATCTATTTTATATACCCTTACTTGAATTCATATTGTCTCTCTTGAAAGAATGTTTAAGTTCCCTAAGGTAAAGGGCTGTTCATTTTTGTCTTTGTTTTCTCAGAGCCCTAGTGCTTAGCATACAAGTGCTTAATTAATGCCTGTTGATCCTAGTTCATCATGATTTTAATGTACCTCTCTCAGAATACAGGTATTTATAAAGTTAGATTTATAGAACTGATAAAAATTCTTGACACAGCGGGAAGAGACCTTAGAATAAAGAAAATTAAGGGAATGAAAAAGTATTTATTAAGTATTTACTATGTGCCAACATAAGGCAACTAGGTGTATACTAGGCTTAGAATTAGGAAGAATCACCTCCATGAGTTCAAATCCAGCCTCAGACACTTATTAGCTATGTGACTCAGAGCAAGACACTTAATTCTGCTTGCCTCAGTTTCTACATCTGTAAAATGAGCTAGAGAAGGAAATGCCAAACCACTCTATGATCTTTGCCAAGAATACCCCAAATAGGGTTATGAAGAGTCACACACAAATGCTTCAACAACATGTGCCAACAGAACTGAAAGGAGTCTTCCAGATCATCCAGTCCAACCCCACTCACTTTTTTTTTAATGGGAAAACTGGGGCTGGGAAAATGACTAGTCCAAATGGGAAAACCAGAATTTAAAGCAAAGTGTCCTGACGTACAGTGTTAATTCTTTCCAATGTAATGTCACTACATCAACTGATTTGGGACAGCCAACAGAACATCACTAAAATTCTGTTAACTACTCTAGAGTAGAATTCAGTCTCAGGTAAGGTCCCCATGGGACCCCATCTCTGCAAAGGAAAATTAAATTTAGATAAGGCTTTGAACCTGGTTGTTATGTGAGTGTGCTAGTCCTCTAGTGAGGCTCTAGGGGATATGTGGATGTTATATACTTTGAGTGAGAAGTGGAGAGGAGCAGGACCTAAGGGAAAAAGATTTATTGTCACATTTTCCAAATCTGTCAACTGAGTTCTTGGAAGCTTCTGTGCATTGCCAGCTCAACAATTTATTATGAGAGGCAAGCTAGTTCATATAATCACAAGTTATTTTAAGAGATCTATGAGATTGGAGAGAGGATTCTTGTGCAGGCTGGGCACTAATGCCCCTTTTGATTCTGGAATTCTATGATTCTGAAACAGACCCTGCTAAATACTTAGGGAGGAGCTCCAAAGTTTGACCAGGTGGAGAATTGAAACCACCTCAAATTTAGAGGAAACCCTGAAGAAGCTGAGAATAAAACCTTTGCCTGTGTCCCCTCTGCTCTTTCCCTGGCCTAAGAACCTCCTTACTGGCATGTTGGACAGCTCTGGGAAGCCCAGGAAAGATAATATGGAGTTAGGAAGAATAACCTTCAGAAGCTACCATGGATGTCCCACATCTCTCTCACTTACCTAGAAAATGTACACAGTCCCTGGAGGAGAAAAAAAAACTGCTTTTGAATTCTTTGGCTGAATTCCTTAAGAACTAAAAATAGATTTCTGATTCAAACAACTATTACTAATCTCCTCTACTTCTGAGTTCCTCTGAAATCAGGGCATTCTGAGGTATATCATAATTCCACAGCCAATATGCTCCTGAATAAGGAAGTAGCCATGGCCCATAGGGCATTGTGCCTTCATTTAAATGCAGCCTTCCTCAATGAAAGAATCTCCATGCTTTGCCTGCCCTCCTTGCTCTAGGGACCACTCACCAAGTCAGCAGCCTGGATGATTCACATCCTTGACTGACAAGATAACATTCCACAAAAACCAAGCAGAGGCTTTAGATTCCAACTGGTAACAACCTGGAAAAGTTGTGACATCTGACTTAATCCATGCTCCCACCTCTTTTCAGCTCAGGAAGAGGGTTTTTTTTTTTTCTCACAAGAATTCAATTTATATACCATTCTGGCTCTGAATAGCCCAGGGCAGGATTATTAAGGATTTCCAAAAAAGGAAAATGCCAAACATTTTAGTGGGGGAATGGAAGCATGAGGGCCAGAGGAGAAGAGGACAGGAAGAGAAATGGAAATTAAGTAAGAGTGAAATGAACACTGGGTCTGGACTCAGAAGACCTAGTTTCATATCCCAACTCTGCCACTTAACAACAATAAACACTTATTAGCTACCTTCTCTAAGCATTCCAGCTTGGTGGATAGAAAGAACTTGGGGGGAAGAGGAAGGAAATAAGCATTTATATAGCACCTAATATGTGGCAGGCATTGCTCTCAGAACTCTACAAATAATATCTCATTTGATCCTCATAACAACTCTGTGAGTTAGGAGCTGTTATTTCCTATTTTACAGTTGCGGAAACTGAGACAAACAGAAGTTAACTAACCTACTCAGGGACACAGAGGATCTAGGCTCAGAAAACTCTATCTACTGTACCTCCCAGCTGGTTTTCAGAGAACTCAAAATCATTATACCTCTATTTTTTAAATGAATTTCCCCACATTTCCTGTGAAGTAAAAGGAAGGAAAACCACCCCCATTTTCAAGATAAGAAGCTAGGTGGTACAGTGGGTAGAGCACTGGGCAGCATGGTGTCTGACACATTGTATGAATTATATAAGTGTTAACTATTATTATTATTAGATAAGAAAACTGAGTTTCACAGAAAAAATATTTCCCGACAATCAAACAAATGAACTTGTCATTTTGTGACTTTCATTATAGGAAAAACAACTGGGTGATCTAAGATACCAGATTAAAGATTTGTCTTCTATGCTCTTTGTGTCCTGATCTCTGTTACAGGCCAGTGTAGGGTGGAAAGAACTCCACAAAATTTGGGGTCAAGAGACTTGGGTCCAAGATCTAGCTCTGGCTCTACCAGGTATGTTGTTTCCCTTTCTTGAGCCTTGAAGCTTTCCTCATCTGTAAAAAAATTGAAAAAAATAATGATCTTTGCACTAAATACCACAAACTGCTAAGGATGACCTGTTATTATTCTGAAGCCCAGGTTCCTCCATTGTAAAATGAGGGCTTCATGATGACTAAGTTTCCTTTTAGCTTTCACAGCCGCTGATGATTATTGCCATTGTTGTTGCTATCATCAGGCACTTTCTTGGATACACCAGGGGGAAAAAGGGCATTCAGAAAAGCTTGGATATAAATTTAATCAAGGAGACCAAAGGGTTTTACCATCTATAATCACAAATGTGGTAATTCAATCTGAAACTGCCTGGGGAGAGCTATCTGTTTACCTCTCTTGCTTTGGCTACCATTTTATGTAGATGATGGGATTATAGATTTTTGAGCTAGATAAGCCCTTCCAGAAGTTATATAGTCAAAAGATTATACAATAGAGTTGGAAGAGACCTTAGAGTTCATGTGGTCCAACCCCCTCATTTTACAAATGAGAAAACAGAATCACAGAGAGGTAAAGTTATTTTCCCCAAGGATACACAGGGAGCAAATGGTAGAGATGGATTTGAACCAAGGTTCTGTGACTCTAAAGCCATTGTCTTTTTCCACTACACTGTACTGCCTTCAAATAAATCTCTATTTATTGCCATTGTTAGCAAGCAAACCTACTCTTTCTTCTTGCTTTTGTCCCTTTGTTGTTTTTTATTCATTTAGTCAACAAGTATTTCCCAAGTATCTTCATAAACTGGGCAAATATTCCTGCCCTCCAGAAGATCATGGTCTAATAATTCAATTTATAGAATGCCCAGGTTCTAAACCTGGGATCCCTAAATTTAGAACTTTTAATATTTTGGTAACTGTATTAAAATGTAATTTGATTCTTTTGTATTCTTTTTTCTTTTGTTTTTCTTTTTAATTTTTTAAACCCTAATATCTTTTTTATATATCCTTCTATATTAATTTTATTTGTTACAGGGCTAGGCAATGGGGATCAAGTGACTTACCCAGGGTCACACAGCTAGGAAATGTCTGAGGCCAGATTGAAACCCAGGACCTCCTGTCTCTAGGCCTGGCTCTCAATCCACTGAGCCATCCAGCTGCTCCCTCTTTTGTGTTTTTAAAAACATTCTTCTGAAAAGACTTCCATAGGCTTCAGCAGACTGATAAAGGAGCTCATGACATAATAAAAGGTTAAGAATGTCTGTTTATTAAAGTCTGTCCCAAATGCAGCCTCTAACACTCCTTAGCTGACCAAATTAAAATGTAAGTGAGAAATATTTAACAGTTAACAATAACAAATACAAGAGAACATAGATAATGTTAATATGCTTTTTTCAGTCAGTATGTGACCAGAAGGGATCTTTATGTATGGTTTAGTAGCCCCTGTTTCTATTAGAGTTTGGCATCATTGCCCTAAGAATACCACTCCACTTGAATGAATTACCTGAGAGATTTACTCTGAGAAGTCAGAGAGGCAATGAGATGCAAAGAATGGTATCCTTTGTATCAGAAGGCTTGGATTTAGATCCTGCCTCTGATGCTGGCTCTAGAACCTTGGGCAAGTCACTTAAATTTTCTGATCCTCTTTTCCTACATCTGTAAAATGAGGTTCCTCTTATGATTATTACCTACCTGTCTGTCTCATAAGGTTGTAATGAAGAATGTTCTTGGCAAATCTTAAAGTATTATAGAAATGTAAGTTGTTATTATTATCATGTCCTACTAACACTTGAGTTGTAAAATGTCTAAAACATCACCACCCTTCCTCCCCCTGAAACTGAATATTTCCCATCTCCAATTGTTAACCTTTTCTAATTTCCCCATTATCATCAGTGGCATCCCTCCCACTAGCCCACACTGCCAACAGTGGCTGTAAGCTGGATGCCATCCTCAGCTCTCCACCCACATATTCAGTCTGTTCCTAAGCTCCACCAGTTCTACTTCTAATGCCTTGCCTAGGCCTGACCCTTCCTCCCTAGGCCAACAACTACTGCCCAAAAAGTATAACTAAAATATTATTGATAATACAAAACACATAGAAATCTAAAGTAAACACACACACACATGCATACATACATATATGCATAGTTATACACATAAGATTCAAATTCCACATTACAGTTCAATAGCAGCAGCAGGCAAGTCAGAGGCCCTTACAACTTTCTGGAGAGCTATAAAGGAAATCCATCTCAAACAGTATACCTTAAAATCCAATAAATAATGGATTAGATGAAATAAATTGAATGAACTCTTAAGGGGGCAGCTAGGGGACTCAATGGATCCATATAGAACCATGGCTAGAGATGGAAGGTCCCAATGTTCAATTCTGACTTCAGACACTTCCTAGCTATGTTGCCCTAGGCAAATTACATAAACCCCACTGTTAGCCCTTATCACTCTTTTGCATTGGAACCAATACATGGTATTGCTTCTAAGATGGAAGGTAAGGGGAAGGAAGGAAGGAAGGAAGGAAGGAAGGAAG
>NC_058135.1:232181377-232344084 GCF_016433145.1 Gracilinanus agilis | reverse complement strand
GAAGGAAGGAAGGAAGAGAGGGAGGGAGGGAGGGAGGAAATAACTTTGATTTTCTCTCTCTTTTTAAAATCAGACTAGTTGTCTATTTTATTAGGTTGTGTGTGTTTTGTTTTTCTTAGAAAACAAGCTCCTTTTATCTATTAATTTGATGTAGTTTGAAATCTTTTTTAAAAATCTCTTCTTTGAGAATTTCTAATGTGATGCTTAGCTTTTTGATTTTTTACTTTGTAATTTTTCTAGTGTTTTTCCCCCTTAGTTGTATGCCCAATTCATTGATCTGTTCTTTTTTTTCTTTTACTGATGAAATCATTTAGAGATATAAATTTTCCTCTAAATATTGCTTTAGTTTTATCTAAAAAGGTTTGGTATGTTGTCTAATTGTCATTTTTCTTGGATGAAATTTTCTTTTGTTCCTACAATTTATTCTTTAACCCACTAATTCCTTGGAATTAAATTATTTGGTTTCCAAAGATTTTTACATTTTTTCCCTTTATACAAAGGCCTTTATTTTAAAGTACTTTTACTGTAATATGAGAAGTAAACTTTGTTTAATATAATTTTGCTTTTCTGCATTTTTGTGAAGTTCTTATGCCCCAATACATTGTCGATTTTTGTAACATTATCCTGCAGCTAAGAATATGTAAACTCCTTTATGTTCCCATTCTGTAACCTTGAAATGTACCAAATCTAATTGTTGTAAATTTCTATTCATCTACTTATTTTTCTTGTTTATCTTTTTTGGTAGATTTTGCTAGTTCTATTACTTTGGTGTCTTCCATAAGACTAGGAGTTCGTACTTTGAAAAAACAAATGAAAATAGATAAAGTACTGTTTAATCTAATAAAAATAAGGAAGAAGAGAATCAAATTAACAGTATCAAAGATGAAAAGGGTGATCTCACCTCTAATGAAGAGGAAATCAAGGCAATCAATAAAAACTATTTTGCCCAATTACATGGCAATAAATATGACAGTCTAGGTAAAATGGATGAGTATTTACAAAAATATAAATTGCCTAAATTAACAAAAGAGGAAATAGAATATTTAAATAATCCTATCTCAGAAAAAGAAATTGAACAAGTCATCAAGGAACTCCCTAAGAAAAAAATCCCCAGGGCCATATGGATTCACAAGTGAATTCTATCAAACATTTAAAGGACAACTAATCCCAATACTATACAAACTATTTGACAAAATAAGCAAAGAAGGATTCTTAACAAATTCTTTTTAAGACACAAATATGGCACTGATTCCAAAGCCAGGCAGACCAAAAACACAGAGAGAAAACTACAGACCAAAATCCTTAATGAACATAGATGCAATAGCAAAAAAGATTACAGCAAGTTATCACGAGGATTATTTACTATGATCAAGTGAAATTTATACCAGGAATTCAAGGATGGTTTAATATTAGGAAAACCATCCACATAACTGGCCATATCAATAATCAAACCAACAGACATCACATTATTATCCCACTATAACATTTTAATGAACATTTCTTTCTACAATTCAATTAACTTTTCCTTTAAGTAGTTAGATGCATAGGTTATTCAATGATATAAATTCACTGATTTGTACCTTTAAGTATAATAGTTTCTCTGCTCATCTCTTTTTATTATGTCTATTTTTAGTGTCACTTTTTTTTTTGAAATCATGATTGCTACCCATATTTTTTTTAGAAATTCCCTTTTTCAAATAAGATCAGCAACATGCAATGTATACATTGTAGTGAGAAGTCTGGGAACTCTGAGAAGTTAAATGATTTGCCCATGGTCACACCACCAGGACATGTTAGAGGAAGGAGTTAATCCCAGCTTTCCTGACATCAAGTCAGCTCTCTGTATACTCTTCCACACTGCCTTTAATATTAAAAAGTCTAAGTTAACTGGACAAAAACCATGACAAGATCTCTAAATTTTCCTTCCTTCTCTAAGTTTCTCACAGCAGTCAGCATGCCCAAATACAATTGAGCTTTTTCCAGTTCAGCCTGGATTGACTCTGCCAATAAAAGAAACCATATAGCAAACCAAGGCCAGGAAACAGATTCACAGAATTCAGACCAATGATCCTACCCAACACAACTCACCTTTCATATCAAAGTCAAAATGTACATAGAAAAGCTTTTACTAACTATCTATGTCAGTGATAGGCAAACTATAGCCCATGGGCCAGATGTGGCCCCCTGAAATGTTCTATCTGGCTGCAACATTATTCCTAACCTGATGAATACAATGAGGAGGATACAATACAATGAAACTTTGAAAGAATTGTCTTAGAAACAGACTGACAGATGAGCATTTCCTTTCCTTTGGCCCCCTCTTTAAAAACTTTGCCCATCACTGGTCTATGTAGTTTTGGCAGAAGTAAAGTTAAGAAGAATTCATCTCTCATCCAGGAGGACTTAGACTGTCACTTCAATTTTAATGGTGCTTAGCTGATCGATACTCACTAGTCACACCAAATTTCCTTCAGGTACATTATTAATGTCAGGAGACACTAGCTAAATCCAATAAACAAACAGACCTCTCTAAATACACCAATCAATCAACAAGCATTTATTAAGTGTTTACCATGGGCCAGAAACTGTGCTAAGCAGTGGAGATTCAAGATAAAAAAATAGAACAATAGCCCCTAGCCTCAAAGAGCTTACATTCCTCTCCATCTAGTTTTCTTCTCTAAAATTAGATCAGACAAGGTCTTTTGTAAGTTTCCTTCTAGTTCTCTATTCTCTAAAACCCCTCAGTCTAGCACAACTCTCTTCCACATATGTATTTGGAGACTGATATTTATACTGGGACTACCTTGAAGCGTGGGATTCCAAAATGCAGTGCAAGAAATCCCAGAGCACAGGACAGAACACGGAGAAAGAAATAAAGTGAACCAGCTTGACTGTGGGGAGATATTCACACTGGATGATGGAAACAGGAATCTGATGGATGGGAGCACTGAAACTTGTATAAAAACCATGACAAGACTTTTGAATTTATGTTCTTTCCCTCAGCTTCTCATCATTAAATCAGTAGTCAGTCTGGTCTAAGGACAGTCCCCAATAAGATTGGTAAGTTTCTTTAGAATTCTTCCATAGGTCAAGAACAACTAGATATTGGGGGGAGGGAGCAGAGAATCTGGACCTAATGTGCAAATCAAGGTTTGGACTCTGCTGCTAATTCATATTAGCATAATGGGAGGGAAGGGAAAGATGGAGAAATGCCTTGGAAATGGGCAGCAAATGGGAAGAGGAACTTTTAGTGGTTACTACACGCCTTACTTTAACAGGGTGACTCAGAGAATCTGACCCTGTTACAAAATGAAGGATGAAAACCCAGGAAAATCCTCTACACAATGACTATAACAATGTAAATTAGAAAAGAAGACAACAACAGATACACCACTTTATTGTAAATGCAATAACCTTTATTATGTCTTGGCCATCAAATAGCTAGGTCACAAATTAGAGATAAGAAAATATACCTCTCTTCCTTCTTTGCAGAGGTGAGGAACTCTGAGTATGGAACACTGGTACCCTGTCCAATTCAGTTGATATGCTCATTTGGTTTTACTGAACTCCTTTCTCTTTTCTCTCCATTCCATTGCTTTCTTTTTTCTATTCTTTGTTAAAAATGGATTACTTGCTGAAGAGAGGAAGGACAAGGGAATATTTGGAAAGGGAAATGATAGAAAAACAAGATATATCAATAAGAAATTAAAACAAAAACTACCCCCAAAATAGTTAAGGCTTTGAAATTCAGAATACACTGAAATTGATCAGGTGCTGAAAACACTTATAATTCTTTAATAGGTAGAAACAACTGAGCTTAGCACCTAGTTTGTAAGAATAATTAGTTGAAAATGGAAGCTACTGTATGAGTTCTCCCCTTGTGCAGCCCCATCCTGCTCTCTCTTCTAACAGTAGCCTCCCAAGAGAGTATCACACCCTAAGGATCCTGATCTTGGATCTTCCCTCTCACAGACCCTTGTGTTCTAAGAATTGAGGTTTTTCCTCTTCTCCAAGTCCCTAATCATTTTTTCCAGGAATGATTTGTAATGTTTTTCTCTCATTGCCAAGATTGGCAGAGAAAATTCTGCCCCCAACTTGGGCAAATCACCAAAGGAAAACTTCACTGGGGTTGGCATTAGTGCCTGGTCACACTAGAGGCAGCCATAAGAGGAGAGATAATCCAGAGACTTGGGCAATATCATCTCGTTTCTTCTATCTGGAATTTGCCCAGAAGTCAATTTGTTATATAACAAGATTAATAGAGAACCTTTTTTGCCTTCCCCCAAAAGCACTATTGTAACAAATGTTTACTGCTGCCCTTAAAGCAGTCAGGCAGGAATGTAAAAGAGATATCTACAAATGAGTCTCAACAGACAAACTACCTTGTCACTTAGGTGGTATACAACATGGCATCCTACAAACTGCTACATATTATAGTTGCTTGAGTATAAGATGCAAGAACAAAGTCAGCAAAAGAACATGATTTTATTTGTCTGTACCAAAAAAAAATGCACAAAGAAAAGGTGACAAGTAAGGTGAACTAAAAATGCTTATCTAAAGGCAGTGATCATTGAAAATTTGTGGCACAAGAAATAAGATTCTGAAAAAGTATGCATTATTCAATGGCACAAGATAAATAAAAGGTGATGGGTTGGATGAGAGAAACATAGAACTCACACGAAGAAATCCAGAAACTCTGTGGAAGATGCCTAGTGGATTAGGTAAAAATCAATAGGGGAAATAATGGATGCAAAATTTTCATTCCAATTTGCTACAGACCACCTGAACTGAAAGAAGAGATAGATGCTGAATTAAGGTCAAGGGCCATAAAATAGTAATGATCGTGGATATAAACATCTGTTTGAGCTTGAACTCCACAAAAAGCAGAGCAGCTAATATTTATATTATGACTTGCTTGAATGATAATTTCATCCTTCAAAATGGAGAAGAAACAAAGAGGAAAATGTCTAATCCAGACCTAATGAGGAGTTATCAGTTTGATGTGAACTTGAAAAACAGTAAGATATGGTGGAAGAAACACTATATTTGGAGTCAGAGGACTTGACTTCAAATCCTGTCTCTACTCCTTAGTACTTAAGTGAATCTAAGATTAGTCATGACTTTTTCAAGCCTCAGTTTCCTCTTCTATAAAGTGAGGGAGGGTCAGACCAGATGATCTCTAAGGTCCCTTCCAGCTCTAAGGTGGTAATCATGATGTAAATATTGATTTCTAAGGTCCCCTCAGGAACTAAATCTATGATCCTCTAAGTACAAGTCTTATCTCTCCTACTAAACTTTGCATATGCATATATATACATATATATACATATGTATACTGAGCACCAACCATATATATGCATACATACATATATACACATATGTATGTATGGTTGGCACTTAGTTGTCTATTGAATAAATTAACCTCCTGGATGACCTCAGACGTCATGGTGCACTAACTTTTCATATGTTTCTTCCCTTGGGGATATCTCAGAATAGCAAAGCCTAATTGGGCTATAAAGGTAGACTGAGAGATGCCCTAACTCATTTGGCTTTCCTATTAAATGCTCACCCATAGCAATGTCAGATGTTGACCAATGAACTGAGTTGGGTATCATCCAGTACCAAGGGGCAAGGTCATTGTGTTGGTATGGTTCTATTTGACATTTTTCTCTGGCTCACATGAATGCATGACTGATATACTTGTTAAATCTGATGGTGGCATAAGGTCAGCATGAACTTGTTATAGTTAACAAGTTAGATGCCTGAATGGGGTCTCAGGAGGTCTCTACAAGCTAGAACAAAGGGTTCAATCTAATAGATTCAATTTAATTTAAAAAACTAACATTCCAATGATGCTTTAAAGATATCAAAGCATTTTATGGACACTAGTTTCTTTGAGCTGCACAACAACCCTGTGAGGTAAGCAAACTGAAGTTCTCAGAGTTAAGCAGCCTCCTCCTGTTTTCCCAGATAAGAAGTGTCAAAGGCAGAATTTGACTTTACCCTTGGTTCTTCTAGCTCTAATAGGTGAACTTTTTGCTTTAAGTTTTCAGGTGTTGAGCTTCTATGAAATTTCCCACCGTTTCTTTTATACCCCTCTCCTACTTTCCAGTTCTTTTGCATGTAGCATCTTCAAATGTAAATTCCTTGAGGGTAGGAATTGTCTTTTTTTTTCTTTCGGCTTGTATTTGTATCTCCAGTGTTTAATATAGAGCTTAGCATAGAAGACATTAATAAATTCTTACTATAATCTATTATTCATCCATCTGTCTGTCTGTCTGTCTGTCTGTCCCTATAGCTATCATAGTGGCTAGAGCATAGGGCACTGAGTCAGGAAGACCTGACTTCAAAACACACATCAGACACTTACTAGCTGTGTGATAGGGCAAAAATTGTTTTTCTCAACTTGTTCATCTATAAAATGAGCTGGAGAAGAAAATGGCAAACCACTCCAGTATTTTTGCCAAGAAAACTCCAAATGTGGTCATGGAGAGTTGAACATGACTGAAACAACTGAAGAGCAACACCCATCATATCTACCTCTCCACCTAGCTTCTCTATCATCTATCTATCTATCTATCTATCTATCTATCTATCTATCTATCTATCTATCTATCTATCTATCTATCAATCATCTACTCATTTATCTTCCTGACTATAAATCTATAACTTTGAACATTAAACCATGTTGCAATATCTCTTTAGGTTCATAGTCTTTCTAGTATACTAGGTATTGGAGGCGATCTTAGCTCCACCATGAATCTAAAACCTCAAAGAAAATGTATTATTATTGTCACTCTATGATAGCTAAAGTTTCAACATAGTTTTGGGCCAAAGTGAGCTTGTATGACAAAAACCATTGGAATACTAGATGGTTACTTGGCTGAGGAGGTAATCCTAGTCATTAGCCATGCTGTTCATCATATGGATGGTGGCAAAGTGGCTTATGACTCAATTCTCTATTTTCTAGGATGGTCTATTGATGTACAAGTTTTGCATAGATGGTAACATTTCTTAGTATCTTTGATCATTGGAAAATTTTGGCTAGGATGTTGGAACTACAACAAGTATTCCAGGATATTGAAGGGTCCCTGCCATTTTGGAGGGAGACAATAGTAAAGTCATGGAGAATACAGAGTCCCTTTCCCAGTCTCTGACTCTAGGACCATCCCTGTTATCCCCTTCAAAGCAGCTCCCACAATCAACACTCCCTTTATTGCACTCCTTTGACAAGAGGGCAACCTTCATTTTACTCAATTCTTTTGATGAGAGGTCTCTAAGTAGATGGTAGATGATAGACTTCCAGAACCTGAGCAGCCCAATTCCTGAAATCTCTAGAAGTATTTAAGAAATCCAAATCAATGTGGAGGTCACTTCAAGACCTGCCCTTTGCCAGCTTAAATGACAAAAATAAAGAGGTAGTCAAAATCATTAAGATTCTAGTATTTGAAATGATTGTCCTAATGTTCACCTTGTGGGGGTGGGGAGATGCGTGAGGAGAAACTCTTATTGAGCTGACATTTTCTAATTAAGAATCTCAGGGTTTTCCTGGTCAGGGAGGAAGCACTGGTCTGCTCACTGGCCCTTCCCCACCTCTTCCCCTTTCATCTAGTCACACACTTTCATGGATTTTTCTCATGAAGAATGAATTCCCCAGGAAAACAGAGAGATATTTTTGGCCAAGAAAATGCAGGCTAATAAAATAGAATGGAGATCTGCCTAAGATCCCCTGCCTTGTTCCTGCTGGTGTCTACAGAAGAAACTTCTGCTTCATCAGAAACATAAGTCTTTGTGGTATGACTCTGGGCTAATAGAGCATCAAAGGGATAGCAATATCTTTAGTGGTTTTCAACCCCAAAGACCCTACAACAGAAACTTGCATAAAAGTATAGAGATAGGGATTAGACCTGTGATTTCATGAATATAGGCAACTCCTAGATGAGCCAAATCTTCTACCAATATTGCAGACATTCCTAGTAAATTCATGTGCATCTAAACTGGTTTTCATGCTCCCTTAACTGCTCAAGAGAGGCATTACTGAATACTCTCTAGGGAACTGATCTTGAGAGACTACTCAACAGGAGTATGGGGACATGAATGAACTAAAGACCTGTTGTTATATCCTGGATGTTTTCCCAGAAGATATAGAGAGACCGTTTCCCCCTTGGGGCAAAGCCTATGATCAGTTACAGTTCTGTAGAAGGAAATTCTTATAGAGTGTTTGATGCTTGTTTCCCTGTTCTGTCTTTAACACTTGGCTAGGGGCCTCATCCTTGAGGAGCTCATCGATAAATCAAGCAATTATCAAGCATTAGAGGCAATCATAGATTGGGAATTAGGAATACATGGGTTCAAATCCCATCAAAGATACTCATTATCTATGTGACTGTGAGCAAGTCACTTAATCTTTCTGGGTCTCAGTTTCCTCATCTTTAAAATGTAGAATTTTAACTCAAAGTTCTCTATGGTCTCTTCAAACTCTAAAATTATGATCCTATGATCAATTTATTATGTGCTAGGCACTTTAGAAATCTATATACAAAAAATTTCTCCTTTCAAGGAACGTATATTCTCTAAAGAGAAATAACAGCTACTCAGAAACACATCTAAGATCCAATGAATAGGCAGGAGAGGGGATAAGAAATAGGAAAAAGGAAGCATAATATAAAAGAAGAGTAACCAGAGAATCCCATGCTCTCTCAACTATCCCATGGCTGCCACAGTGAATGTTCTCCCAAGTCAAGGGACAAATAATATCTCATGTGTTCACTACTTTATATCCCTAGCCATTCGCTTTGCCTTAGTTCTCACATGGATTACTATAACAGCCTCTTAACTTGTCTCACCACTAGTCTCTTGTCACTCTAATCCACCTGATATATCCTGCAAAACTCATCTTATTTTTAAAAAAACTTTTACTAAAACCAGTAACAGGAACTTTCAATGTATCCTCATTACCTAGAGAATAAGCCTAGCTCCTGCCTCCACATTGTGGCTCCAACATTCTTTCCTCCCTCCCTCCCACCCTTCCTCCTTCTCTATCTCTTTCACTTCCTTTCTACCTTTTTCCCTTCCTTCTTTCCTCCCATATTTCCTGTTTTCCTCATTTTATCCTTCTCATTCTTCCTTCCTTCTTCCTTTCTTTTCTCCCTCCTATCTATCCATCCATTCATCCTTCTTTACTTTCTTCATGGTCCAATCCTAACATCAGGATTGATCAGAATTTCTAGCGTGGGCTAATTTGTTCCTCCAGCTTGGTGGTCCTGCACTCTCAGAGGCTCGTTATATTGATACCAGTCAGAATAGAAACCTAATCAGTTTTAGTCTTACCATAGCTCTCAACTCCTGAGTTCAAGAAATCCACTAACCCCAGCCCCTTCTAGGATCAGGGATCACAGGTTTATATTACCATGCTTAGTATCCAACATATATTTTTCTTTTCTCCATCCTTATCTCCAACATACTTTTCTACCATCACTTCCTTCATTTCCCCTATATGATTCTTGCTCTTGCTACTCATAGGATAGTGGAATCATAGATCTGAAGATGGAAGGGACCTCAGAGGCTATAAAAGTCTAACCTCTAACCTTCTCCTTTTGCAGTTTTGAGGAATTTGAGGATGGGAGACATTAAATCATCTGTTCAGGGTCACACAAGCCTCATGGGAAGGATTTAAACCCAGTTCCTTAGATTCTAGAGCTAACATGATTCCCACTGCCATATGACCACCTAAAATTCCATTTCCTCTCCTTTCCATCATCAAAAATCCTATTTATCTTTCAGAGTTCTATATCTTCTGGAACTCTTCCCTGAACACCTACTGCACAAGGATCTCTCTGTCTCCTCTGATTTCTTATAGCACCTATTGCCTGTTCTGTTATTGGTCACTTACAGACTGCTCTGAATTGTCATTAATTTTTCACATGGACACTTCTATTCTCCCCAACTAAACAAGTTTTGGGAGGGCTATGGATATCTCAATTATAGCATCTCCCCATTGTGCCCAGAGGAGGCCTGAGTACCAAGCAGGT
Source organism: Gracilinanus agilis (assembly GCF_016433145.1). Classification (NCBI taxonomy): domain Eukaryota; kingdom Metazoa; phylum Chordata; class Mammalia; order Didelphimorphia; family Didelphidae; genus Gracilinanus; species Gracilinanus agilis. Next base: position 232,334,053 of record NC_058135.1, on the reverse strand, counting down.
ACTCAGAAAACATGAATAGGATGAATGAACACATAAATAAGCAGTGCTTCTGAGGCTTCTCTGGAGGAAGGAAATTTAGGTAGGAATGGGAAGTGCTACTCTTAGCTAATCCAGGTAAGCAAATGCAAAAGAAGACCCAAGGGATAATATAGCACTAGTGGTTTGGGGAGAAGGCACATTTTAATGTCCAAGTCAAGTATGTGTGACAAAAGAAATGAGGCTTTGCAGAGATCCTGGCCAGGCATCCTTTAATAACCAATGAATAGGATTAGCCAGTAATGAGGCAAGGCCTTGCCATGTAACATGATCCTGTGCTTCTTTGCCAGAAAAACCTACAATGGATACTCCGGCTCAGCAAGTTTTTTCATGTATAATGAATAACACAACAGGCCAATAGGCCAAGATTTCCTGGGGAGCACCTGCATCCCAGCACAGTGGGTGGGCCAAAGAGGCCTTCCAACAGAACTGCCAAACAAAAAAGAGACAAGGAAAGGATGTGTGATCATTGCCATGAGAACTTGCTTTGCTCCTGGGATGGAATATCAGACACTGAAGTCTACAGCACTCCCTTGAGCTACAGAAAGGTCATAGCATTCCATTGCTGATGGTGCTGCTATCTTGTTCATGGATGCCATCTTAAAACTCTTGCTCTTTTCTCTCAAAAACCAACTCTTAACTGAAAGGCACTTTACTTTGTAAAAAAAGTGCCTATGGGGGTAAGGAGAAGGCCAGAGTTAAAATTCTAAGACACTCAATAAGGATGATGAGCAGAATGTAAGCTTTGTGAGGGTAAGGCTTAGTTTGCTTTTTTTTAATAAAACCTTCAGCACCAAGGATAGCAAACCATTCATACATAGACTAAAAGTCTACTCCCTGAATGCCTAAGTTTCAAAGTCCTGTGGCACCTAGGTCTGGTCAGAGATGCTTTTTTTCTTTAAAAAAAATTGGAGATTACTATGGATGTCTTTTATTCTTCAGTTTTGCTCAGAATTTTACAGGCTTAACTAACTCCATGTTCAAAAACTCAGTGTTTCTGAAAAAAGACAAAAATCTTTTGCTTTTAATTTTAATGAAATATTTTGTTGGGATGGAACAGCAAATAATAACCAATATTTCCATGAGGTTACTTTAAAATCAAGACACAGATGTTTGTTTATACACTAATTTCATGTTTTATGGTACGTGTACATATATAAGAAAATGCAATAAATTAACTCCATAGATATAAAACTTAAAATAATGAGATCTCATCATCAAGCTGAATGATTCTGTTTTTGATGCTCAATAACTTCTTATTTTTCTCAATTGCTTCTTTCCTCTGAATGGAGGACTGGAGAATAGAGCAAAAAAATATAGAGGACTCTAAATTTTCAGAAGTTTCTGGGTAATTCCATTTTCCATCAGCAGCTATACTTGGTTTCTACTTCATGGAACATCATGCACCACCTGGTTGTCCTTTTAATTTTGCTTTTGTGTGTTGTCTTTTCCCATTATATTGTAAGCTTCTAAGGGCAGGAATTGTCTCTCTTTGTCTTATTTGTATCTGCAGCACTTAGCACAGTGCCTGGTACATAGTATGCCTTTAATAAATATTTATGAATTGAATATGATGATAGGATACCCCGCCATACCTCAGTGGAAATTATATCTCTTATCTTTGATGGATGTGTTTAAAGTATTTTATTATAGACTGGAAGCCATGGACTGCTGGAAGATCATTCCCCTGAGCGCACCCAACAGAGTTATCAGAGAACATGGGGAAATGGATATGGCTAGGAACCTGGACTGGGAAAGTCTTTGGGCTCAGGATCTTCAATTTACTTCAATTCTATTAATGAGATGAGAAGTAGAGACATTTCTCTGAGAGGAAGCAGGACCCAGTTGGGTAGTCCTAAAGGCAGAATGAGATTTAACCAAGAAGAGTTATTTTGGTTGTTAAAGGAGATACCATGAAGAAAATTGGAGGTAAAGACAGTGTTACCATCTGACCAATTGAGCCAAATATCAAAGGGGAGCTTAGGATCAAGAGCAGTAAAGTCATATGACAGTGAAGGACAGAATCAGTTTTAATAACTGGCTCATGAATATGCTTGTTTCAGGCAAACAAGGTGAACTGAGAAAAAAGGAGAAGAAGGTTTGGGGGAAACATGGTGAAAAGAACTTGGGTGAGGATTGACAGAGCTAGAAAGAGAAATGATATTTTCAGAGAAGACTACAAACCATCTGGACAGAAAGAGGAAGAAATGAGTTCAAGGAAAAGATTTCAATCCTAGTACAGAAGTATAGTACAACAGTGACTAGGGACTTCATTTACCTGGAATCTGATCTTACTCCCTCTCTGACAAAAGCAAAGTAACTGATGATTCTTTGACTTGCTTTTATGATAATTTCATAATTTGAAACAATGAGCAAAACTGCTATTCTGAACCTGATTCTGACCCACAAAGATGAGAAATAGGAGGAACCTTAGGAGAAAGTACACCATTTTAGAATCAGTGATAGGAAAGGTGAGGAAGCATTGTGGCAGAGTGAGTAGAGGAATGGTCTGAATCATGAAGGATTGGGTTCAAACCTTGTCTCAGATACTTACTAGCAGTGTGACCTTGGGCAACTCAATTAACCTCTCTGAGCCTCAGTTTTCTGTAAAATGAGAGACTTGGACTGGATGATCTCTAAGGTCTCTTCCAACTTTAAGTCTATGATCTATGATCCTATGATAGCTAAAAATAGTCTGACAAGCAATCTATATTCCTAAAGCACATTTTAATGATTCAGAGAGAGAATACATAGGATTCTATGAATTAAATTAAAAGACTGCCTATGAGTGATAGAATGCTCTTAAGAATGACTAAAGACACAATGATAGGTCAGCTAGGTGGCTCAGTGGATAGAGCACCAGGCCAAGAGACAGGAGGTCCTGGGTTCAAATGTGGCCTCAGACACTTCCCAGCTATGTGTCCCTGGGCAAGTCACCTAATCCTCATTGCTTAGCCCTTACTGTTTTTATGCCTTAAAATTAACACATTATATTGCTTCTAATATGGAAAGTAAGGGTTTTTATTTTAAGACACAATAGAAAAACAGCTTGAGGAAAACGACATGTGAAAAAAAGATCATGATAAAGGCATAGAGAACTTATCAACCTAGTTAGATTTTTATAAACTCAAAGAGGCTGATAGCACAGCATATAACAATTGAATAGTATAAATAATATAAAAGCAGTTTGGTACTATTAAACTTAGCACAAACTGGCAAAAATTTAAAAACAACAAAAAGAGATGGAGCTTGCCCTATTGAGGAAAGGAAGAAAATAGAACCAAGAGAACAATATAAGCAATGATCACAACAATATAAAAGAAAACAACACTAAGACATCAGAATTCTGATTGATCTAATGGTCCTGAATTCAAAGGACTGATAATGAAACCTATTTCCCTGGTCGCAACTGACAAGTGGTAGACTATGGATATAGAATGTATACACTATCAGACATGGTTGACATATCAATTTGTTTTGCTTAATTTTCTCTTTATTAAAAGAGAAGATTCAGGGTGGGGAGAAATTACTCAGAAAGAATGATGATATAACATGTTTTTTTTAAGTATAAATCTTTTTTTAAGTTCAACAAAAATGTGCAGCTAACATTATTTAAAGAAAATCAAATTCCTAGGCATGTAAATGTCCATATGACTCCATGGTCTTTTTTTTAACCCTTACCCTCTGACTTAAAATCAATACTTAAGTATTGGTCCTAAGGAAGAAGATTGTTAAGGGCTAGGAAATTGAAGTTGTTACTTGCCAAGGGTCACACAGCTAGAAAATGACTAAAACCAGTTTTGAACCCAGGACCACCCCTCTCTAGGTCTGACTTTCTATCTACTGAGCAACCTAGCTGCCCTACCATGGAAAGTTTCCCATTCAGATCTTGAAAGCACATATATAAAGGCCACTTTTACAATGGTATTAGAATAGCCTGACATCTCCTGTGTAATGAGGAAACTACGACATTAGCACCTAGACTTTCAGGCTGTGTCTAAAGACCTGAGAGTTCCATTATGGAATAAAGCTGGGATTTTGAAAAAGTGGTTAGTGTTTGACCAAGCTAGAGGGAAGGAGGTTTTAAGGCTGTGTGGTCCAGCTTTGCCATATATTTAAGGAGCTGTCAGTGTGGGATATCACTGAGAAGAAGACACTCCAAGCAACAATTGTGGTCTAGGTTGAGGAAAGGTCTGGATTAACTGTTGGTGGACAGCAGATTTATCTATCTTATTCCCTAGAGTCTATTTTGGATTAACTGGCTATTTATTGGACTTATTCCTGGTTCCTGTGGCATCTATGATCATCTTGGAGTATCACTGAACCAGTGCAGTGAGAAGCCCTCTTCTCTAGTCCCTCCTATTCTAGTTAGGGTTTAGCTTAGCTTAGATCTTAGTTTAGTTAAACTATTAGGGTTATTCCTTAATATAGATACCCCTCTCTCCCACTTCCCTCATCTAATACCAATAAACCCAGTTTGTTAGTACTTCCTGCCTCCTCTAAGCTATCAAGAACCCACTTCATTGGTTTTCCCTGTTTGGTAGATTGTCAGTTACTTGTCCAACTGTCATTCCCAAACCTCACATTCCCATTTGGTTTACCTGTGTTTATCTGTCAGTCCTTCCCTTGTGAGGTGTGAGTGTCCCCAGTTTGTCTGGCATCTAACTATTCCCCTATTCCCTTTATCATCTTTTCACCTGGTAAAATTTTGGCATAGAAGAAAGATCTCCTTGTTTGTGTTTGTGTGTGTGTGTGTGTGTGTGTGTGTGTGTGTGTGTTTAAGTCTATTCTACAATTCTATTACAATGTCTAAAATCCTGCCACTAAAGTTTCATTTCTATAGTGTCTTAAGAGTTTCTATTAAAATATAAATCTTTTTTCAGAAAATCCTCTCCTCTTTCCAATTTTTTTATTATTGTCTAGGAGACCATCACTGTCCCACTCTCCAAAATTCCCAACCTCACTGTCATTCTCAACTCATCACCATCATTCTCTCTACACATCCAATCAATTTCCACATTTTAGAGATTTTATGTTACAGAGGCAACACAAGGCAAGAAGTATGTATTAAGCACTTACTTTTGGTCATTGTGCTAAGCATGGGGGATGCAAATGCCAGCAAAAAAGACAGTACCTGCCTGAATGTAGCTTATGGTCTAGTGGAGGAAGACAATGCACAAAAGGGAGCTGAAAGAGGTGAAGGAAGGAAAGAAGGTACTAACGTGGAGCCATGGTATTGAAACCCAGAGGTCAGGAGCAGAACCAGGAAAGGGATAAAATTTGGCCATTCAGAGCCTCTCTCTAAAAAGGGGACCTCAAAAGGAATTCACTGGCATTGTAAAGGAATGTTCTAAGGCAAGAAGGCCATTGCAGTTGCTCATTGGTATTGGCAATGAAATCACAGGTTCAGTTCCTAAATAAATAAATAAATGGAGAGACAGAGACAGAGAGAGAGATTCATAGTACTCATCTCACAATATTGTTGTGAGGTTCAAATGAAATAGTGTATATAAAGGGATTTGCCAAACCAAAATACTATAGAAATATCAGTTATTGTAATGAATATTACTTTAATGACTGTTATTATTGCAAGTCCATGACCCAGTAAAACATAACTGTTGAGGAGGAAAAAAATGTAAGAGAGAATCCACGAGCACTTCTAGATTCCCAAATATACACATAGGGCCTATTTAACACTACTGCAACTTGGGAGCTTAAATAAAACAAGACAAAAGCAACTATATCTCCAGTAGTACATATATGAGATGTGAGCATGTTCTGTCCAGTTTCCAAGAGTTTTTGACTCTTAGCTATTTATCTTTAACCCTTCACATTCCCACCCCTTAAGGAAGAAAGAATCCAATGACAATCTCTGAAAATCATTATGAAGAGCTATGGTGACGGGCCCCAACTGAAAAGTTTCACCATCTATTTAATTCAGGGAGCCTGTGGAAGGGAACAGAGTCTATTCAACAAAATATCATTAAAGCACCAACTATGTGCAAGGTACTGAGATAATCCAATGGGATATCATAGGATCAGAGACTTTGAGCTGGAAGAGATTTATTAATCATAGAGTCTAAAGCCCTTCACTTTACAAATGAGGAAACTGAGGTTAAGAGAAATTGCTTAAGATAGCAAAGCTATTTATTAAGTCTCTAAGGTAAAATTTGAATTTAGTTTTTCCTGACTCTAAGAGACTTGAGAGTCTCATGAAAGTGGTTCTCTCTCCAACATCTCTTCTTACTCTGATTTTTCCTCTCCATGGACTCTACCTTCCACACAGATTGTCTTTGTCCTACTTGATATCTCTCTCCCATATACTTAATACTCCACCACTGCCTCAGTGTTTTTACATATACCATCCTTCCCCTGCCTTGAATGCCCTACTTCTCTACTTTTTAGAATCCCTAGATCCCTTCAAAACTCAGTTGAGTTTCACCTTCTACTTAAGCTTCTTTTGGTCTCCCCAATTATTATTACTCTCCCCAGTTGTCCTCTTCCAAATTACTCTGAATTTCCTTAGTACATATTTTTATTTATCTCTCCCCACCTCCCAAAAGAATGTAAACTCTTGGAGAGCAGAACAATTTCAGTTTTCTATTTGCATACTTAGTACTTAGCACAATGTGTGGTACATTGTAGGTGCTTAATAAATGTTCGTTGAATTAAATAGTATTTTTAGATCATTACCATGCACAAATATATGTCTCCGGAATATTGTACTTGGCAAAGTTTTCCCAGGGGAGCCAGAGATGAGCAAGCATTGGACCCTAAAAACTTACCCTTTCTCTTCTTATAAATAGGCTGGAGAAAAGGAGGACATGGGGAACTCTACTCAAAGACAAAAAGGATACCTTATTAAACCATCAGACTTGTTTTTCAAATGAGAGACAAATACTCATTAAAATCTAATACTCAGATCCAAAACAGACATGTAGCTATCCAATTAGTAATGAGGAAAGGATGCCAAACATCATCCTTCTGTCCTATTAATTAGCACTGGAGAGAAGAAATTGAAATGCTTTACCTCCGCTCTCTCTCACAGACACAAATCAATCAGTGCACAATAATAAAAATAGCTAGCTGATCTATCATGTTGTGAGGTTTGCAAAGTTGATGCTCACTTGAGCCTCACAACAACCCTATGAAGTAGATGCTATTAATCATCCCCATTTTATAGAGGCTGAGACTGAGGTAGAGAAGTGCTAAGTGACTCACTCAGGGTCTAGGAAAGTAAGTGCCTAGGAAGGAATGATTATTAAGAAATATGTTATTCTTGAATATACTCTTATTTAGGAAAAGGTTCTCTCTAGTCTTCAAATATTCCCAATATTCAGACCCAGGTTATAGCTCTGGCTCTGTCATGAAATGCTGTGAAGCTGTGAGGAAAATATTTCTACTCTCTGATTCTCAGTTTATTTATCTGTAAAATGGAGAAATATGGTGTCCAAGCTTCCTTCTAGCTCTATACTTACTATACTCATGTGCTCCATGGGAAACCACATTGCAGGTACCCAGAATATCTTCCAACAAGAGATATTGTTGGAACAAACAAGCTTTTCCTCCAGCCTGTCAGATAGCATGAAAGTTTCAAACTTCAAGGTGTTGGTTAAAGGCACTGGGATTGACCCGACCTCTTCAGGCAGAGCTGTAAAACTCTAACCAAGAGTAAGCATTGTCTCTAGTAAGCATTGCCTATTTAAGAACTGGAAGAATGAGGCAAAATTGGACAATTCCAAATAGTGAGGAAAGAATCAATAATGATGGTAGGAAAGGTTTCCACTAGACTTTCATATCTGTAATATCTTTAAAGATAATTGAGATCATATGATTTGGCTATTCGAGGTCATTAAATTCAGGTCCTTTGATTCTTGAGTCAGTGCTCTTTCCATTGAATCATGTTGCCTCTCCTCTTCTACCTTTCTACTGTCCCTTTGACTTATCTAAAACTCTTTTTCATTCTGGAATTGACTCCTCCCCTTCCCTAGTTATTTTGTCTCTATACACAGATGTCTCAGTTTTCCTTTTCATTCTACAAATTATGTATGGGTATGGGGGGGGGAGGGAAAGATGAAAACCACAGAAAACCATATGGGCTGACGAAAAAAAGGCCAAAAATCCCAAGCAAACAGTCAAGGGTCTAGGATTTGTTTAAAGAGACAATTTTGGGCTCAGTCCAAATCCCCTAAATCATTCTACATCTATATTCCAGTACAAAAAGAAATGATCTTCCCAGAATCACAGCCTATCGGAGTTTTAATGAACCTTAAGAGAGGAGAGCCTAATTGCCCTTTCTATCCCATCCTTCTTAGGTTATATCCAGCTTCCACTTGAAGACTTCCAGAGATGAGAATTTTTGTCCCTCAAAATAGCCGCATCCATCCTACTTAGAGAAATTTCTAAATATTAAATTCTCCTTACATCTAACCAAAAACTATCTACAATTTCCAACCACTCTCTCCTAGTTCTGTCCAGTAGGGCCAAGCTAAAAATAGTTAATTCCATTTCCCTAGGACAACCCTCTCAAGTACTTGAAGAGAGTGATTATGTTCCCTCATATCTTCATTCCTCAATATGATCCTGAGGGATAAAAGATCCTCAGTCACCAAACAAAAAGCAAGTCTTTTCACTAAGGTTGACTCCATAAAATAGAAAAATGAACTCACACATTTTAGGAATATTTTCAACAAAGGTTTAAGTCAGGAGGAATTTCTGATGACCCATTGTTATAGATGAAAATTCCTTAATTAAGAACTTCTCATTCCATAATCATTTTAGTTATTCAGATTTTTACTCCAAATATATCAAATGAATTAATGTTTCAAAAGTTTAAAAAAATTAACTCACCCACCACAGCCAGGTTATGTTCAGACCCACATGCTACCTGGAAAAGAAAAAAAAACATATAATATATACAAATATATATGAGGCCAGGAAGATCAAGTATGCACAGAGATCAATTTCTAAGATTTATAATGAACTGATTCAATTTTGAAAAAAAAAAGAGCCAATCCCCAATTGGTAAATGGTCAAAGGATATGAACAGAGAAAAATTGAAGTTATCTAGTGTTATATGAAAAATCCTTTTATGGTTGTGAAGTTGTTTCAGACATGCCCCACTCTTTATGACTCCCATTTGGGGTTTTCTTGGCAAAGATACTGGAATGGTTTGCTATTGCCTTCGACAGTTTATTTTTCAGATGAGGAAACTGAGGGTGAAGTGACTTGCCCAGGATCACACAACTAGTAAGTTTTTGAGGCCAAATTTGAACTCATGAAGATGAGATCTCATGACTTCAGGCTTGGTACTGCATCTGCATATAATTTAAAATATAATATAATGATAATATTAAATTAAATAATAAAAATATTAAAACACAAAGATCAAGGAAAGTAGGCATAATATTTGATACTCCTCAGAAATGATAATTAGAAGATACTTCAAATCTTGCAGAAAAAGTCCTACAAAGGAAATATAGAAGCCCTTGATCATATTTCCTATGGACAAAGACCATGGCATGCCAGGAGACCACTGATGAAGAAACCATCAGCAGCAGAGGCAGAAGGTTTGAAGAGTATCATCTAGGAGTCTTCTATTTCAATTAATTATTGCTAACTAGGTACTAAGATCACTTGTTTCTATTTGATTAATAATCACAAGTGCTTTCAGGACCCTTTAAATTTTAGTATCATGTAACAAAGTCCCATCTGCCCCCCACCCCAGTTACAGTCCTGCTGTTCATTAATGGGGGTGGGGATCGATAGAAACAACTCTACCTATAAAATCCAAGTTACCATGGAGAAAAAATGCTGAGAAGGGCTGTACATAGAGGTTATAAAATCTTTAAAGATAATTGAGATCATATGATTTGGCTATTCGAGGTCATTAAATTCAGGTCCTTTGATTCTTGAGTCAGTACTCTTTCCATTGAATCATGTTGCCTCTCCTCTTCTACCTTTCTACTGTCCCTTTGACTTATCTAAAACTCTTTTTCATTCTGGAATTGACTCCTCCCCTTCCCTAGTTATTTTGTCTCTGTACACAGATGTCTCAGTTTTCCTTTTTACTCTACAAATTATGTATGGGTATGGGGGGGGAAGATGAAAACCACAGAAAACCATATGGGCTGACGAAAAAAAGGCCAAAAATCCCAAGCAAACAGTCAAGGGTCTAGGATTTGTTTAAAGAGCCAATTTCAGGCTCAGTCCAAATCCCCTAAATCATTTTGTCAGTGTTCATCCCAAAGAGAAGCTATGTGGCATAATGGAAAGAAGGGTGGAATTAAAAATCAGGAAAGTTCAATTTTCATATTAGTTATATATCTTGGACAAATGCCTTCACTAAATCTGTTTCCTCCTTTATAAAATGGGTTGTAGGATACCTGCTATACCACCCCATAGGGTCATTGAGGAATACACTATAGAAATATGAGCAATTAGCATTATTATTATTCATCAAGAACAGCCAGCCTCTAATTTTACAGACCCTGTTTACAGACTCATGATATTTCGGAAACACTTAGAACTCTGAATCTACAACTAGGCCAGTGTCTAAGTTTTTGAATGGGAGCTCTTCTCTGTCTTGCAGTTTCCATTTGGGGCAAATTTAACTTCTCCTAAGAGGCAAAGAAAGGAAATGACCAGACACTCAGTGGCAACAAGGAGTCCTCTGGGTCCTAATTAAGAGAAGTTATTGACCCTGGAAAACCATTCCATGAGCCCCTTATCATAACTGCCAAGCACAGGCTTGCCAGTAAGGAGAAAGCAGACATGTTTCAGCTGGCCTCAACTTACTCAGGGAAAAATGGTCAAAGGGGATGTACCAAGATTCTCAAAACAGATTCAGGGCCTGAATAAAACTAAGATCAGCCTGAGCCATCCTAACCTTAATCTTCTTTAGCCCACCAAGATCCAGGGAGGTGTCTGACTCAAAAGGCATACTGTGTGTGAATGAGATGGGGAGGGAATAAGGCTAGTGATAACAAGGAGAGTGTCTGGATCATTTGGAAGAGCCCCAGAAAGCGGTCAGTCTATTGAAGATCTTTATCCTCTATGTGTTTCCTGGAATCTTCTAGCAGTGGGTAAAGTTTAGGAACATAGGTCTCCCATGCCTGGATCTTCTACTTGGGGTACTGAGCAGTAGCTAGGGAGCTGCTAAATGTCACTGTCACAAGTGCTAACACAGGCTGTGAGGAGGAGAAAGGGAATGCATTTTCCACATTTTGCTCTTTATTCTTTGGATTTCTCCATCCCTTCTTCAATAGGCGTCACACTTAGTGATGTCTCCACCCTGAGTACCACTACTCTGATTGATGAACCCCCTAGCTTAGATCACCATTTCATGAGGTGTCAAGGCAAATGGTCACTTTATTCCTAGCTCTCCTCCATAGTTTCCAGACTTTTATATCTCCTGGAAAGCAACCTTTAACCCCACTCCCTTTTGCCTACCCTTTTTCCCTTTTTCTTTTTTTCTCCTTATGTTGGTATGTTGGTATTCCCAGCACTTAGCATATTGTCTGGTACATCATAAGTGCTTAATAAATGCTTTCTCCATCTCTCTCTCTCTCTCTCTCTCTCTCTCTCTCTCTCTCTCTCTCTCTCTCTCTCTCTCTCATATCTAATGCCCAGAGAATAGAAGGCATCACTATTCTTCCAGAAGACACTGTTAGTATTAGCATATCACTCTCTTAAGAACCTTGAATTCCCAGCCCCTCAGTATTTAAAAGATAAAACACAAACTCCTCAGCTTGGCATTTAAAGCTCTCCACAGAATGGCTCTTTCTAGGGTTATCTCATGTTACTACTCTCAAGTACTCTGGATTCCAACAAAACTGTCTTGCTTGAAGGTCTCCAAACTCAGAATCTCATCTCTTCCTTCTGTTCTTTTGCAAAGGCTGTCCCCTGTGTTTGAAGTACATTAAACCAACCAAGTAATCAATGGGCATTGGTTAAGCACCTACCACTATGGGCCAGACTTTCCCTCCTCACCTCCACATTTAAGATTCTCTAGCTTACTTCAAGGCATAGATCAGGTACCACTTCCTGCAGAAAGCCTTCCCTCTCAATAAACTGGGAAAAAGTTTTTATAACAAAAATCTCTGACAAGGGTCTAATTTCCCAAATATATGAGGAACCAAGTCAAATGTACAAGAAATCAAGCCATTCCCCAATTGACAAATTGTCAAAGGATATAAATAGGCAATTTTCAGATGAAGAAATCAAAACTATCAATAATCCCAAGAAAAAGTGTTCTAAATCCTCCCAATTAGAGAAATGCAAATCAAAACAACTCTGGGGTACCATCTCACACCTAGAAGATTGGCCAATATGAAAGTAAAGTAATGAATGCTGGAGGGGATGTGGCAAAATTGGGATACTATTATACTGCTGGTGGAGTTGTGAATTGATTCAATCATTCTGGAAGGTAATTTGGAATTATGCCAAAGGGGCTTTAAAAGAATGTATACTCTTTGATCCAGCAATACCACTACTAGGTTTGTACCCCAAAGAGATAATAAGGAAAAATACTTGTATAAAAATATTCATAGCCATGCTCTTTGTGGTGGCAAAAATTTGGAAAAGAAGGTGGTGTCCCTCCATTGGGGAATGGCTGAACAAATTGTGGTATCTGATGGTGATGGAATACTATTGTGCTATAAGGAATGATAAACTACTTGATTTTCATACGAGCTGGAAAGACCTCCATGAACTGATGCAGAGTGAGATGAGCAGAACCAGGAGAACATTGTACATAGTAACTGAAATGCTGTGGGATGATCAAATATAATTAACTTTGCTACTGATAGCAATGCAATGATCCAGGACAATCCTGTGGGACTTGTGAGAAGGGATGCTCTCCACATCAAGAGAAAGAACCATGGGAATAGAAATGCAGAAGGAAAGCATTTGATTTTTCACTTGTTTATATGGGTATTGGATGTAGGGTTTTGGTTTTTAAAAGATTAATTTAAAAAAGATTAATATAGAAGTAGGTATTGAATGACAATACATGTATAACCCAGTGAAACTGCTTGTCGGCTTTGGGAGGGGGAAGGGAAAAGGGGAGGGAAAGTACATGAATCATATAACCAGGGAAAACAAACAAACAAACAAACGAATGAATGAATAAATAAATAAGCCATGGAAAATAAATAAAAAATTAAATTAAAATTAAAGCAAAAAGCCTTCCCTCATTTCCCTGGTGGTCAGTTTTCTCTCCGTCTTCAAATCACCATGTCTTTATATATATGTATATGTACACACACAGAGAGACACAGATATATATTTTAAACCCTTACCTTCTGACTTAGAATCAGTTTCAAGAAGAAAGAGGGATAAGGGCTAGGTAATTGGGGTTAAGTGACTTGCCCAGGAACATACAGCTAGGAAGTATTTGAAGTTAGATTTGAATACAGGTCTTATGGTCTCCAGGTCTTGCTCTCTAACCACTGGGCTACCTAGTTGCCCCTACCTGTATGTTTAAACACTGTATTCTATTTTTTGCTGTTATTGCTCATGTGTTTCCATTAGGATCTGACTCTGGTGACCCTATATGAGTTTTGTTTTGTTTTGTTTTGTTTTTGGCAAAAATACTAGAGTAGTTTGCCATTTCCTTCTCCATATGTTACTCTAATAGACTGTAAGCCTGGAGTCAGGGAATCATCTTTTTGTTTTGTTTTTCATTTGATCTTTGTATCCCTAGCTCCAATTGAATGTAATGTCCTTGAGGGCTGGAACTATTTCCTGTGTTGTCTTTGTTCTCCAGTGCCTTGCATTAAGGAAACACTTAATAAATGCTTATTGATTTGAACTGAATTGGAATAAGGAGTGATCCTGACTCCAGATCATGCCTGTTCCCTATTATATTTATTCTGCTTTTGCGTTATTACAGTTGTATCCTACTCTTTGTGACTCCACTTGGGGTATTCATGGCAAAGATACTGGAGTGGTTTGTCATTTCCTTCTCTAGTTCATTTTACAGATGAGGAAACTGAGGCAAATAGGGTTAAGTGACTTACCCAGGGTGATACAGCTAGGAAGTGTCTAAGGCCAGATTTGAACTCAGGAAGATAAGCCTTCCAGAATTCAGGCCCAACTCTTTACTACGCCACCTACCATCATGCCTTGAATTAAATAATTTTTGCTGTAGGTGGGGAAGTCACCATTTTATGGTTACTTCCTTCCCACCTTCCTCCTTTCCCCCCTCAAAGTACTGGGTATAAGCAACTTTTTACACAAAATAAATAAAAAATTAATAATCTTCTCTCTCTTATGCAGCCTTCCCACACTACCCTCACCCCCACCAAACCCTTAATAAGACAGAAAGGCAAGGTCTAGGCAAGCATGATTAAGTGACTTGACCAGAGTCATATACCTTGGAAGTGTTGGAGGCCAAATTTGAACCCAGGTCTTTCTGACTCCAGGTCTGGTGTTCAGTCTACTGTGCCACCCAGCTGCCCCTATGCTGCCTTTTAAAGCCAACAGTGAGTATTATACAAAGGGAGGCCAACCACAGACCATCAACTGCCTTTGCTTCAACTCTATACAGTTTTGCAGCTGGAAGGGTCCTTAGTGAAACTCTAGTCTAAACCTTCTCACTTAACAGGGGTGGAAGCTGCCACACAGAGAAGTAAGCTGGCCAAGGTTGCACAGTGAGCTAATGACAAAGCCAGGGCTAGAATCCAGATCTCCTACTTCCCAGTGCATTGCTCCTCATCAATAAAACCCAATTTTAAAGTACTGAACATTCATCTCCATTTAGAAAGCTAATTGCTCTGCTCTGTGCTCAGTGGAATCACTCCATCCCCTCCCTCTGTGAATTCATTTGTCTTCTCAGCCTTAACTGCACAGATCAAGGCACTCCTCCTTCACGAAGTCCTCCCAACCTACTCCAGCCCACAGTGAACTCTCTCTCTGAACTCAAAGCGCTTACTGGAGATCTAATTCATTTGGAATTTAATCACTTATTGCCTTGTGACATTTCTTGACTTACGTGACTTTTCCCATAGTTTTGCCTTCCTTTTTGGGGGGTACTAAGGTATAAGGGCAAGGTTGCTAGACTGGCTATTGGGAGAGACCTGGGTTCACATTCTACCTCTGATCTGACACTATCTGTGTCATATCAACTTTCCAAGTCTCAGTTTCCCCATCTATAAAATGGAAATAATAATGCCTACCTCACAGGGTTGTGATATGGCTCAAATGAGATAATGTATGAAAAAACAGTGTTTTGTAAACTTTTAAGCACAATATAAATGTGAACTACTAAGACCATTACTATTAATGTTATTATAATTATATAATATATTCCATTATTAATATATAATAAAAATATATAACTATTTATTATATAATTAACTATTATAATTAATGCATTGCTTAGTGGATAGTGAGATGAATTGGAGATCAGGACTGGATTCAAATCCCACCTCTCACCTACTGACTAGTCATGTGGCAAATCCCTTCATCTTTCCACTACCAGGTTTCTAGAAGATGGGGGGAACTAGATGGTCTTAAAGTTTTCAATTCTAAATCTATGTATGATCCATTGATTTTTCCCAACCAGAATGGATATTCCAGGAGTGCAGGGTCCAACTGTGCCTTCTCCATATCTGTTTCCCCCATAGCAATGCTTAGCAGAGGATCTTGTCCACAGAAAGTGATCAGTCACTGTATTCTTAATGGTCACAGGGAAAGGGGGGGCACTGGACCCTGCTTTCAGAATCATTCCTTTTATCCCAGTCAAATATCATTTTGAGTGCCCTTGAGCTAGGACACCAGCTTGTGGCTCCCCGTTTTAAATAAGATGCGGATATATCTGAGTATCTAATAGCAGATGCCTGCCTGAATTACATGAGGGAGATGAGGAGAGCTAGCCTTTGTCCATAAGACTAGTTATTTTCTGTTTCTTGTGATAGCACAGAGGTCGGAACCTCATAAGCCACACACCACAAAAAGCAGGGGCTTAAAGCCTTGGTCAGAGCTGTTTTTGATGATCCTTTGCTTCTAACTTCTCCAATCCCCTTGCCCTGGGAAAGTAGTGGTCAGCTGAAAGGTTATGCTGACAACACTCACTTGCTCACTTCCTGAACAAGCAAGAGTCAGGTATTGGGCCAAGTGCTGAGGATACAAAGAAACACAAAAAGAGCCCCTGTCCTCAAAAAGCTTATATCCTGGGGGCATCGGGGTAGCTCAGTGGATTGAGAGCCAGGCCTAGAGATGGGAGGTCCTAAGTTCAAATCTGGCCTCAGATACTTCCTACCTGTATGACCCTGGGCAAGTCACTTAACCCCCATTGTCTAGTCCTTACCCCTCTTCTGCCTTGGGACCAGTATTGATTCCAAGATGGAAGGTAAGGGTTAATAAAAATAAATACAAATTTAAAAAAAATTTAAAAGCTTATATCCTATTGGAGAAGACAACATGAAAAGAACTAGGTACATACAAGATATATGCAGGTATTATAAGAGATTTTCTACTTATATAATATGTATATACCATCTCTATATCTTTCCATCTATCTGACTGTCTATACATCTATCTATCCATCTATCCATCCAACCTTTTATCTATCTATCCATATATATGCATATATGTATGTGTATACATATATATATATAAAGCTAGGTGCTTCAGTGGATAGAGCTCTGGGTCTAGAGTCAGGAAGATCCATGTTAAATCTGGCTTCAGACAGTTACTAGCTGTATGACTCTGGGCATGTCACTTAATCTCTGCCTCAGTTTTCCCATCTGTAAAATAGAGATAATAATGGCACCTGAGACCTCCCAGGGTTGTTGTGAGGATCAAATGAGAAAATATATATGTAAAGCGCTTAGCGCAGTAGGTACTATATAAATGCTAACTATTATTAATATTAATATTAATTCAAACAAGAAGACTCTAGTTAATTGCTGGGGTTCTTAACCCTTTTTTTAATATCACGGACCCCTTTGATAAACTGAGGAAACTTGTAGATCTTTTCCAGAATTATATTTTCTTAAGTAATTGAAAGAAATGCTCCATTTTAGTTAGAGGTTAGTGAAAAAGAGAAGTCATTTTCCCAAGTTCAGAGATTCTGCCCTCCCCCCATCTCATCATGAATCTCCAGTTAAGGACCCTTGCTTGATTAGCAGAATGTTGCTTTGTCAGCCACCTGCAGAGGTTCCCTCTCCACAGAGTGCTCCTTGCTTGCTGGCAGCTTTAACCTTTCTCAGCCACAAACGCCAAGAAAAGAAACCATATGTCCAGCTAATCAAGGTCTGGTAACTCATTACTAATTACAGAGGGGACCTCAGTTGCCCAAAGCAGCTGCAGCCAGACCCAGATGGCCGCTGAGCCCCAACTCTCTCTCCAAGGAGCCCCAGTGCACAGGGACTTAGCAGAGTAGATTTGATATGACAGCCCAGGACTGCCGACTCCTTCCTGATGAAGTGAATACTTTAGAGAGATCCCTGACCTGGAAATGCCCAAGAAGAGAGAATAGGTGGAGGGATCAAAGAGAGCAAAATAAACAAACGCGGGCTTTGAGGCTATATAAAGATGGGGGGTGGGGCAATGGGGAGAACAAACAGAAGCTGGGGGGGCACCCAGCCAGAAGCAGCCCTGGAGGAAAGAATGCCGCTTCATTCACCTTCCATCCACGTAGGTAGGTGGGAGCCCCCATCAGCGTCGTTGGCGTCAGCCAGAGCCCCAGCCCCAGCTCTGGCATTGCCTCGTGGTCCCTGTTCTATGCTCCAGGCCCTCCCCCCATGGCATCAGCACCGACCGGGGTGCAACAGCTCCGGATTGGCCTGTGTGCTGTGCCAATGATTCCGAGGTATAACGGCTGATGCTATGGCAACAAGAGCTACACATGGGAAGGCATGTGATAACTTTATGGGAGAAAAATTTATAGCAAATTCTGTGTGGCTAAAGCATGCTGACACCATGAATTTTTCTTTCTTTTTGGGGCGGGGGGAAGGAGGTGGGGGACGGGAGGGAGGAGGAATACGGCCAAAAGCGTGTCCCAGAACCCCAAGGATCCCAGTACTGGGAGGGAGGGGACCTCAGAGGATGGCGAACAGAGCGAACAACAGAATCCCCAGCTGTCACCCTCAGAGAGGGGGAAGGGAGAAGGGTACCGCTCCAAGGATGGTTCTTTGCAGCAGAGAACCTCAACGTAAAACTGTGCAGCTTCTGTCTGGCTCCTAGTAGCGACAGGATGAGCTGTCCATTCTCTGGAACCAGCTCCCTGGGTGGGTGGCTGGCTGGCTGACTGGGGTGGGGGTCTATCCACAAAGTGGGGCGGAGAATGGTGAAGAAGAGCAGCGACAGGATGGAAGGGGTGCCTGCCACATGCAGCTTTGGCTGGGCCACAGCCCAAATCCAATTTCCATCTTTTTAAGATTCAGGATGGCAATTAGAATACCCAACCCAAATCAGAAAACTGATGCAGGGAGGCCAAGAGAATTTTGCAAAAAAAGGGAGTCCTGTTGGTGGGCAGGAAACATGCCATCCAGATCGTAGAATGCAAGTCAGTGAGCATTTGTTATGCCTACTATATGCCAAGCACTGACCAGGTTGGGAGAGAATCACTTGTTCCTTGTCTTTTTTTAAATAGCCTTCCCTCTTTCACCATCGACATTTAGATAAGCCAGGACTTAAAGGATCTGGCAGCTGGCCAGTTGGGCCCTGATGAAGTGAATCCCCTCCTTCCTTGAACCCCCAATCCCCAGAGATCTGTGGAGTGAAACTAGGGAACTCTCATGAGATCTTCTATCATCTGCACTCAACATCAACGTCCAGTTTGGAAGAAAATTAACCTCCCTGCAAAAATCTAATGTCTCTCTTCATTAAGCACATCGGAGGTGCTTGTTAAAGACTTACTGATCGATAGAAATGGAGCTTCAGCTGTGTCCAGCCACACCTCAAGTTCAGCATGTCTAAAACCAACTCCTCATCTTCCCCACTCTTTCCCCCCACTCCGTTGGCCAGCTCCTCCTCCTGACTGTCATGGTTCTATTAATGGCACCAACACCCTTTCCATCACCTAGGCTGTAACCTGAGTCACAGGACTTTTGACTCTTCCCTCTCCTTGCCCCACACACTCGCTTACCAAGGTCTGTAGCTTCTACCTTCTCTATATCTCTCATACCCATCCTCTCCATTCCCATTGACACCACTGAGGGCAAGCCCTCACTACTGCCAGCCTGGTTTCTCTCCCTCAGGGTCATTCTGTACATACTATCCAAGTTCTAGAGCATTCTAGAATAAAATATAAGCTATTTGAAGGCAGGGATTGCTTTTTCTTTCCTTTTGCATCCTCAGAAACTAGCATGGGATGTAAAAATCATTTAGTAAGTGCTTACTATGTGCTAGGCACTGGGCTAAGCACTTAAAATAATCTCATTTGATCCCCATAACAACCCTGCAAGGTAGTTACTATTGTTTCCCCTATTTTACATTTGAAGAAACTGAGGCAAACAGAGGTTAAGTTACTTGTCCATGGTTTCACAACTAGTAAGTGTTTGAGACTAAATTTTAAATCAGGGCTTCTTGTCTTCAGGCCCGATGCTCTATCTTTGTGTAGATGCCAGAGTATGCCCTGGTGCAAAAACAAAGCAAAACAAAAAACAAGAAATGCTTACTGAATTGAATTAATGTAATGTTGGGAACTCTTCTCTCTGCCTATAGAATAAAAGCTAAACTTTTCAATCTGGCATTTAAGGTCTTAAGCAAGGAGAGCCCCACCCACCACTTCTCTTAAGTAAACTCGGCTCCTGCCAGCCAAACAGATCCTCTCAGCGCCTCTAGAACATAGCCTCCCCCTTCCATCCTCCCTACCACTGTTGACATTGCTCCCTCTACCTCAGATGCTCTACAGAAGTCCTACAGAATTATGAAACTGAAGGACCCTCAGTCATCAACCAGTCCAATCCACAATTTAACCAAGAATCTCTTCTATAATTTAGTGGACAAGGTATAGTTACTTAGACTTCCAGTGATGGGGAATCCACTATCTTTCAGAACAAGCCTATATCACTTTGGGAATCCCTTTAATCATTAGGAAGTTTTTGCTTCTGTTTGTTCCCTTTCCCTCCTCTTCCCCTAGTTTTGTCCTCTGGAGTCAAACACTATAAATCTAATCCCTTTTGCTTATGGTTTTGATTGTTTTTTTAATATAATGTAGACCTATGGTTTCTTTACAGTATTGAATTCCTGGTGAAGAAACTCCTTTCATCAATGCAGACCAGAAACTGCTCTGCAAATTTATAAACCTAGTGGTGTGAAATTCAAATAGAAATTTGGAGTGATTAAATCCTACTTAAGAATCCCTGTAGCTGAATGTTGACTTAGAAAACCATATATTAACATTATCTGTGTTCTACTGTATATATTTTTACTTAAAAAATATTTTCCAATCACACTTTAATCTGGTTCCAGTACTGTGCTTGATATTCCTCACCTAGAACATTGAAATGTTCCGTAACTTGACTGGGATCTTGTGTTATTATGTGTCACTCAATAAATACTCAATAAATATTAAGTGCCTACTATGTGCTGTCAGAGGCAGGGCTTGAACCCAAACCTTCCTGACTCCAAGGTGGGTTCTCTATTGACCATACCAAGATAACTCTTTTGAATTCTTGAAACAGTATTTGAGTAGTCCTCCAAAGTTTCTCAGATAGTCTTTAAATAGTTGAAAGCATCTATCATGTGCAGCTAAGTGGTACCGTGGATAGAGTGCCAAGACTGCAGTCAAAAGGGCTTGAGTTCAATCTGGCCTCTGCAATTTACTAGCTGTGTGACTCTATGCAAGTCACTTAATCTTGTTTGCCTCAGTTTTCTCATCTGTAAAATAAGTTAGAGAAGGAAATGGGAAATCTCTCTAGTGGCTTTGCCAAGAAAACCCCAAATAGGGTCATGAAGAGCTGGGCAGGACTAAAGTGACTGAACAGCAACAAAATCATGTATTATCTCCTTTCTGACCATGTATTCTCCTCTCCAAGCCAAGCATTCCCTGCTCCATCAGCCTTTTCTTGATTGGCACAGACTTATGGCCTCTCACCATTTTGGTTACCCTTTTCCAGATATGTTTGACATGGTGACATGTTAATTTTCTGTTCAGGTTTCCCTGTCTGATCCCTCCCTTCTTCTAACTTAGACTGTCAGCTCTTAAAGGTCAGAAATCTTACAGACTTTTGTATCATTGTAAACAGTGGACTCTGAATAATTGCTGACTGCCCAGAGAACATGATTATCCAAGGAAATCTCTTTCTCCAGGGTCATCTCAAAACAGAGTAGATGCTGGATCCCCTATGCCAGTCTAGAGAACTTGAAAGTTTCAGACTCTCCTCTTTGAGGAAAGGCCCTGACTTCTCTCCCATGCTCAGGACATGAAGCAATATCTATCTCCAGGATAGATCATCAATAGTAAAAAGGAAAAGTCAAAAAGAGGAGGGAGTTGGGGGAAGAAGCCACTCAGGGCTTTCCATAATCCAGCACTACTCTTTCTTTCCAGCTTTAGCTCAGGTTCCTCTCCTTCATGTACCCTACACTTTCCCTTATCCCTTATCCCTCTATTCCTACAATAGGACTACTCTCTGGCACTTGAGGCACTATTTTTTCCCCTCCATGCCTTTGTTTGTGCTGTCTCTTACGGCTGGAACTTACCTGCACAATGGCTCTCCTTTTCTCCCATCCCAGAAAGCCCAATTCCATTGCTGCTTTGTCCAAGAATCTTTCCCTGATGGCCTTGACAATAACAAACAGACTTGCTCATGGAAAGCATTTTCCCCTGCCTCATTCTATTGCATTTATGTAAAGGTATGCATTGTACCGCACTTATTTTGAGCTTTAACTCTCAACTAGACTATAAAGTGAGAAATTCTTTTTTCTCTCAACTTTTTATCTGCTCCCAGGAGCTGAGGGTGCTTAATATATGTTCTGAACTGAGGTTGCTGAAAAGGTGATTCTGATATTCCTTTGAGTCTTGGCTGGAACTGGTCCAAGAGCACACTGCCTACTTATTGTAAAATCAAACAGCAGGAGAGCTCTTTACTTCCTGGCTTTCCCTGGGTAAGGAAACAGGGGCTTATTCTTCTACTCCAACCCCTACTTCAAGGTTCCCAAATTGGGAATGTCAACAACAGCAAGACTTACACTAAGAACTTTCATTATCCCTCTAGGTCAGAGCTTGGATAAGTAACAAGCCTTCAGGAGAAGCTATGTCAAGGAGCTAACCCCCACCTTCCTGCCCTGGTTCCCCATACCTCAAGAAGGCTCCTGCCATGATCTCAGTTCCCTGATGGGCAGCGCCACCTGGTGCCTGCCCCTAGGAGCATAGTTTGAAGAAGGAATGGCTAGCTTCAGCCAGAGAGGAATCAACCACCAGCACCAAGCAAGCACTTACAGGGAACCTATTATACACTTCAGTAGGTGATATAGTAGAGGAAAAAGAGGGCTGGGGCATGGAGTCAAAAGGCCAAAGGACATTTATTTGCTGTTTCTTCTTCCCATTTCCCACAGCACTTGACCATGAGCTCTTCCTTGAATTTATCGTGTTCTCCCTCATACCAGAAAGAAAAAAAGAAAAACATGCCATTCAGTTAAATTTGAATCCAATCAATAAATATTTAGTAAGCACCTAGATACTGAGGATAGAAATAGGAAAAAGAAAGATAGTCTCTGCCCTCAAGGAACTTAAAATCTAATAATCTGAAGCTTCATGTGAGTAAATCCTGTGGGGTATCAACTTCTTTATGCCCCTTATTGAGTATAGTGCCTGGCAAAGAATGGATATTTAATACATAATAGTAGAAAGTGTGCTGGATTTAGAATCAGGAGGACCTGGGTTTGAGTTCCTGTCTCTGATACTTACTGGTTATGTGATGTCAGGTAAGTCACTTAGCTTTTCTAAGCCTCAGTTTACTCATCTGTAAAACAGAAATAATAATAGCACCTATCTTATAGGATTGTCCTAAGGATCAAATGAGATATACTTTAAATGTTTTGAAAAGTACTATAGAAATATGAGCTATTCTTTTCATCATAATTATAGGGATAAAAACTGGGCCTGTGATTCATCAATACAGGTAGAGAAGGCCAAGTGACCAGCAAGATGGAAGACATTGTCTCTAATCCTTATGATCTCAAATTTCTCCAAAATAAGAATTATATTCAAGACATAAAGCAATTTCAGATGTCTCCATGATCTAGGACATCAAGAACACAATCAAGGTAGCAAATGAATGAAATAAAATGAAGAAGGCTATTCCTCTGCCCCTTATATTCTTTCCTAGCACTTCATCACAATCTAATAACAGCAGATCTGAGTAAGCAAACCCACCTGCTTACAACAGAATGAAGCTCTATCCTCCTCCCTCCTTCCAGTGCCATGGAAAATCAAGAAGCAAAAGTTTGCTCAGGCCACAATAGCAAGATAGCAAAGCTCTGTTCTGTTACTGACCTGAGCTAGAGAATTGAATAATTAAGAGAACTAGACAAGAATACTTGTGGGTGTGGCTGTGTGGAAGTCCATTAAGCCTTACAGCAAAAAGCCCAGCATCTAGCTAGAGTTAGTTCTGTCCCCTCTAGAAGTCACTTGTGGTTCAGACCAAGGCTGATGAAACATGAATGCTAAAGTATCTTTGAGTTTGACCCTTGGGTCAGAGTCAGAAAGTGAGCAACTGAGGAAAGAGGAGGGGGGTGACTGAAATTACCAAAGATATCATGAGGAAGAAAATTCAGTTAAGTATCTTGAATATAAACAGCTAAACCAACATGGATGATTCATAATGGATGGGAATATGGTCTTGAGCTCAGGTAAAAGAGTCCAGACATCTATGAATAAATATTGTAAGCCAAATTAAAATGGATCAACATCTAATGATGCAGAGGACCCTGTGTATTCCTAAGAGAACATGGAACCACAGCAGAATATTCCCAGATGGTTATGAAGAGAGGTAAAAATTCTTAAAAAGCAAAATTTATGACCAGCACAGTAGACATACTTTGCAGAACAGAAAAACTTGAATCTGTAAGTGGTGAGTCTCACTGAAGAAACAAAAGGGAAAGAAACTGGTTGGGAATGCAAATACACAGAAGTGAAAGATGATCCGGAAGAAGAGAAATAAGAAGCAATAACATTAAAACAAAGCATCCTCTCTATATAAGCAGAACATATTGATTTCAGAGACAGGATGCTTAGAGAAAAACTTAAGGTTATCCAAGAAGAACATAAGTCAAAAACTCTGAACATTATAATTAAGAAATATTATAAGAAAACTTCTCAGAACTTCCCAAGTGAGGAAACTCTCTTTATCCATGCAATCTGGTACCTTCTCTGGGACTTACAGTCTTAGAGGATTTATCTAAGGCTTTAAGAGGCTAAATGACTTGCCAAGGGTCACACAGTCCTCAAATTTAGAGAGAAGATTTAAATTCGGGTCTTCCTGACTCCAAAGACAGAGCTCTCTTTCCTACATGATAGTTGTCTCTCATTCTAACAAAGGGATAAAATACAAACACAAATAATCATGATCCAAAATGACACATGTCCAGTGCAGTAGAAATTTCCAGAACAAAGAGCCATGTGAAGTCTGAGGGGGAAGGCCATTGTTGTCAAGGGAGATCAGGGATGCTGACTTGGCCAGGGTCAGAAAGTATCAGAATGTGTCAGACACAGAATTTGAACCCAAATCTTCCTGCCAGCTCTTTTTCTACAACAGCTGCCACTCCATAATAAAACCATCAAATTCAGTTGAATTGAATCCATCTTTAGGGTAATGTTACATGGGCTCTTGAGGAGTGCTTGCTTTTAGCTGAATTTAAGCTGAGGCTCCACACATAGAAAAGGGCCCCACTGGCCTCAGTCTCTTAGACAATGCAGCCCTCAAGAGGCCCCTCCTTCCGTGAACTCCCCTGCAATGCAGAGGCTGATGAGACAGGATGTGCAGCTGTACTCCTTGGCAGAGACTGCCCTGGGGGGCTGTGTACTCAGGACGCAGTTGAGGGTGCTTATTTTAGCCAGGCAGGGAAGGCAGGATGTGCAAATGAATCGTATTTATCTTGGAACATAACATCAGGCAGGGTACGTCTCAACCACCAGCTAGGGCTGACTGTGTGCTGTGAGGGCTCAGCAATGTCAAGAAATGCAAGACCCAGCATCCTCTGACACCTGTGCTTCAGAGAACACTGGATTCCAGGATAGAAGAATTGAGTAACAATTCAAGATGAACCTCCAAGCATTTTAAAACTAAGTCTGAAGGGGGGCTTCAGGCTATTTATAGGTCAGTAATGCCTTCCCTTTTTTTAAAAAACCTTATCTTCAATTTTAGAATCAATACTGTGTATTGGTTTCAAAACAGAAGAGCAGGGCTAGGCAATGGAGGTTATGTGACTTGTCCAGGGTCATAGAGCTAGAAGATGTCTGAGGTCACGTTTGTATCCAGAATCTCCCATCTCTATGCCTGGCTCTCAAACTACTGAGTGATCCAGCTGTCCACTAATAATACCTTCTTAAAGCAATGGCAAGAAGTTTGCTCTCAGGCTAACACGGAATCCATTTGGTCAAATAAATCCATGCCAGGGATGATGAGGGGAAAAGCCAAGCCAGAGAGGAAGCTCAATAATTCCCTTGAAGTATTTTTATTTCTCCCATCCTAAAGACATAGTAGCAGCAGCAATAACAATACTATGTCTCATTGTGATGGCACTTCAAAACTAATAAAACACTTTTTAAAAAATCCTTACCTTCTGTCCTAGAATCAAATTGAGTATTAGCTCCAAGGCAGAAGAGCAATAAGGGCTAGGCAATGGGGACTAAATGACTTGCTCAGGGTCACTCAGGTAGGAAGTATGTGAGGTCAAATTTGAACCCAGGATCTCCCATCCCAGGAGTCACTTTGCTGCCTCCTAATAAAATACTTCTTTAGAATCATAGATGGAGATCTGAAAGGGATTTCTGATACTGTCTAGTCCAACTTCCTTCACAGCTTAGGAAATTCACTTGAAGTAACACAGGTATTAAGTGTTGGAGGCATGATTTAAACCAAGAGCCTAACTCCATAGTCTTTGCTGTCTCTAACTCACAACCTTTTCCTTGTTAATAGTGTAGATATCACTACTCCTATTTTTTGTAGATGAGAAAACTAAGACTCAAAGTACTTGCTGTTCAGTCTTCTCGGTTGTATCTGATTCTTTGTGATCCCATGTTGTGGAGTTCTTGGCAAAAATACTGGAGTGGTCCACCCTTTCCTTCTCCAGCTCATTTTACAGATGAGGAAACTGAGGCAAATAGGGTTAAGTGACTTTCTCAGGGTCACAACTGCCTTAAAGAACCACTAAGAAATATCAGAGCCCAGAATTCTGAACCTGGTTATCCCTCCAAATCCAATGATCTTTTCACTACACCACATAGACCAGAAATTAATCCTTGAAAATCCAATGCCTAGCCCTGAGAATTCTTCCTTGTACTGGCCATTTCTCAGGGTCTTTCAGACCCAGCTGCCACTTGGAGAGCTCTGGGGAAGTCTCTTGGCTCTGATTGGTTAGTTTTTGCCTCATTATTCCAGATCCAAGATCTTTTTGCCACTTCTTGCCTACTCGACTCCATGCAGTTGTCCCCATACACTATATGTGTATCCTTCTCTCTGTCCCTCTTTGGAGAGTCAGATAGGGCTGCCCAAACTCAGTCCCCAAAGTATTGCCAGGCAGATCTCTGCAGCTGCTTGTTAGACTTCATCCACTCTGCAAACTAGGCTCTTTTTAAAAGAAATAAATAAAACCAGCAAGGTCAGGATCAGATAATTGTGTTCTCCCCGGGTTTAAAAGTCAAGAGGGATGATAAGATGTGATGGAGAGATCAAAGCTTATCATTTCAAGTATTCTTCTGTATCATCATGAGCATAAAAACAGCACAAGGAATAATGATGATTGTATCTGAACATTGATTGGGCTATTGGACATGGACTGACAGCTTCTATTTCTTAGGGCAGAGACCCAATTATAGAAGAAAATAGAGGATCCAATTAGCATGGCTGCCTGACTTCCTAGGATGGTTTACTAAAAAAATTATGTTACTCTTTTGGATCAATCCCTACCTGATTGATACTTGAACACATCCTTCTCTTATACAGCCATGACTCAGCTCACATCCTGGACTCTATTGTTGTTGTTTTGTTGACTTAGTTGGATCTGACTCTTCATCACTCTATTTGGTATTTTCATGGCAAAGAAATAGGAATAGTTTACCATTTCCTTCTCGAGCACATTTTATAGATGAGGAAACTGAGGCAAATGGGGTGAAGTGACTTGTCCATGGTCACACAGCTAGGAAGTATTTGAGACTAGATTTAAACTCAAATCTTCCTGGCACGCCATCCACTGTATTACCTAGCTGTCCAGGTAAGAAAGACATTCCCAAATGACAACCACTGATGCCCTTTCCTCTCCCACTCATTCACTGTCATCTGGTGTGTGTGTGTGTGTGTGTGTGTGTGTGTGTGTGTGTGTGTGTGTGTGTGTGTGTGTGGTCAGTGTACCAAATGAGCCCAGAATCCTATCAACCAACCCATCAGGGCTGGCTAAGGTTGGGATCTATAACAATAGGACAGAGCTTTCTTTCTTCTATGAAAAGTAAACTGACAGTGTTAGGATTTGTGACCCTGTTCTCATTAATAATACAATGTAGTTCACCTAGATCCTTCACTTAGGATCCAGAGTTACTAGGCTGTACGGTTTAATGCATAAACTCCAAAGTTTGTGGAACCCAAGGATAATCTATAACCCACAGGAACTTAGTAGGATGTATGTATAATTTCCTTCTTTAAATAGAATAACATCACTATGAGGCTAATCTCTCAGTCAATGGTCAACTGCCATTTTTTAAAGTACTATGTGCCAGATACTGTGCTAAACACTAAAGATATAAGGGGATAAAAATACCCTTCCCCTCAAACAACCTCCATTCTAATTGAGAAGGACAGTTCATAAAACGGGAGCTGAAAGCTGGGAAAGGGCATAAAGGCTGGTGGTTCCGTCTAGAGCTGTTTTGGTGAATCTATGGCACATACACTGGAGGGGGCTGCTTCCTTCCCCCTCTCTACTATGCCTGAGGACATTTCTCACATCACCCACCCCTCCGTCCAGCAGCCTAATGGAAGTGCTTCCTCCCTCCCCCATCTGGGGTAAAGAGGCAGCTCACATGCAAAGCAAGGGTGCAGTTTGAGCACTGAAATAGGGGAATGGGGGAGTCTGGAATACTTGATATGACAGTTACACATTCAACTTAGCCAGGGAAACTAATTACATATTTGTGAGTCCTTTGGGGTTATAATGAGACAGTAGGAAGCAACACAAAAGGATTTTAATAATTAAATAAGGTAGGGCAAGTGGGAATGGGGTAAACTACTCTTAACCACTATAGGAGGGAAGATACAGGGGTTTAGATGGTCCAGGAAATCATGGCAGGGAAGATAAAACTTACACTACACTATACTAGACTAAATACAAACTTGACAGGGTTTGGGGATCTCACTACTTGCTCCAACGATGTTCTCTGCTGCCCCAGGTTCCAGGATGTTGGTACAATCCACTAACTCCATTGGGTCACTCCAATAGGCTGTCACAGACCTGGAGGTCCACCCTCCAAAGCTGCCATCCAGACCTATTTTGTAGTTCCTCAACTGGGGTGTCTTCAATGAGATCAGGGAATAAGCTCCTCCACCAGTGGCAAACCTCCCAACTGTCCAGAGTTCAAAAGCTCTGTGCCCTTTCTGTCATATTCCAAAAGCCCTTAGAATGTTTGACTCGAGCTTGCATTTTCAAATACACTTTTCTAAATTTTAAACTTATCTACCTTGACTTATTCCTTATTACAGCAGTCTCTAAAAGGTTTTCCATCACTGGTCTAGAGCATCATGAATGGTTGATCTATGGTCCTTTCTGAAAATAGAGGCCTTAGGAGAAACTCAGCAATAAGAGAAGGAACCCAAAGCACCTGAGCACCTGCCTCTTTAATTTTTATTGGCATCCCTACATCCTAGTTCAGTGCCTGGCACACAGTAGGGAATTAATAAATGTTTGCTGATTGACTGGTTCTCCTAAAAGAGTTTTATTTAATGCAACTCAACAAATATTTATAAAGTACTAAATATATGTAAGGGACTGTACTAAGTGATAGGAATATAAAAACAATGCAAGACAAGGCTTGCCCCCAGGAAACATTCATTTCTTTTTTTTTTAAACCCTTACTTTCAGTCTTAGAGTCAATACCGTGTAAATTGGTTCCAAGGAAGAAGAGCAATAAGAGCTAGGCAATGAGGATTAAGTGACTTGCCCAGGGTCAGACAACTAGGAAATGCCTGAGGTCATATTTGAACCCAGGATATCTTATCTCTAGGTCTGATTCTCAATCTACTGGACCACCTAGCCTCCCTCATCTTTTTTTTTTTTCTTTTTGAAGCTTATATTCTTCTGAGAGGGAGTGCATACCATTCACATAAATAAGAAATAAAAGTTATATAAAGTAAAAGTAAAGTCATATAAAATAAGAAATAAAAGTCATATAAAGGAGGAAGGAGAAGAGAGAAAGAGAAAAAAGGGGGAGATAGAGGGAAGGGAAGAGGGAAGAAAGGAGAGAGGAGGGTATGCTAGATAGTGCTGGTAACTGGTGGGGATCAGGGAAGATCTTCTGTAGGAAGGGGTATCTGAGCAGTAGCTGAAGGAAGTTAGGGATTCTGCAAAGCAGAGGTATAGAGAGAACATGTATTATTTCCTTTATGATCATGTAATGCATGAATGGCTGATCATTAATTTACTACTCCGAAGGTATTTCAGGAAGTTCATCCACCATGAGGCACAGGATAGCAAGTTGCATCTCACCTCCACGAATGACCAAAACAAGGGAGGTGATCATGCTATAGATGCTATACTGACTTGACCATATGTAGAGCAAGATGTTAAGGTCAGGAGCCAGAAGGGCCCTCAGAGGCTATTATGTTCAACATTTTCATTTTATAAGTAAGGAAACAGAGGCCCCTAAGGCCACATAGCTAGTCAACCTCAGAGGTAAGTTTTGAACCCCTATCCTTTGACTCCACATTTAAAAATCCCTTTTCTATTGTGTCACAGTGCTCAATTCTGGCTACCACATCTGATAAAGGATACTTACAAACTGAAGAACCCCTAGATGGTAAGGGTAACCAGTGAGGATTAGCTGGAGGTGTTTAAGGTGAAGAAGACTTTGATGACACTTGATGGCTGTCCTGAAGTATCTGGTGGAGTGTCATGTGAATGACATGGATTATAACAACTCTTGGCACCCAAGGGCAAAAAAAATAAGGGTCAATGAGTTGGGTAGGGAGGATAGGAGTGTAACTTTAAAGCAAGAGGGATTTTAACTCAACATAAAGCTTGAAACTTTGGGCAGCCTTTAGAGATAGATAGTGAGCTCCTTGTCACCAGAAGGCTTTAGGCAGTGACTAAAACAAGCATTTGTCACGGATACAGTATAGGTCACTTGTGCATTAGGTAGGGGTGAGGTCCCTTCTGGCTGTAAGAGTCTGCATTTCTTCCAAGTGGGATTGTGTGAACTGTTCTGGAAATACTGTTCCTAGTTTATGTTCAAGAAAAATAATTCATAAAGAGAAAGCAAACTGTAGACCTCAAGGCCTGGAAGAGATAGGGCTTGGGAGAGAAGCAGGATGGACTCAGATAGAAAGACCTGGTTTTGGTACCATCTCTATGTTAACTATTAATCCCACTTAATGCCATCTCTGTATCACCATTAATTCTTACCACTCAATGTCCTCTCTGTATTAATATCATTACTATTTTACTATTACTACTGTATTTCAATACTATTTCTGTAATACTAGCTATTTGACCCTGGGTGAATGGTTTAACTTCTCTGAACCTCAGTTTCCTCAGCTGTAAAATGGAGATGAGATTACCAATAATGTCTACCGTTTGAGATTGGTTTGAGGATCAGAGGAAGAGAACAAGAAATAATTGTTTTTAATGCATAAAAGAAAATACATAGTATTACCAACAAAATGAATTATAAAATACAATCTTCTGGGGACAGCGAGGTGGCTCAGTGGATTGAGAGCCAGGTCTAGAGTTGAGGTCCTGGGTTCAAATCTGATCCCAGACACTTCCTGGCTGTGTGGCTCTGGGCAAGTCACTTAATCCCTATTGCCTAGCCTTTACCGCTCTTCTGCCTTGGAATCAATACACAATATTGATTCTAAAACGGAAGATAAGGTTGTTGTTTTTTTTTTTTTAAAGAAAGAAAGAAATACAGATGGAAAATATGTCTTAAAGTTCATAGGTCCTGGATTAAGAACCCTGGTTCTGGTCCAGGCCTTTCATTTTATAAATAAGACCAGGAGGCCCAGAGCCATGAAGAGTCTACCCAAGGTCACAATGGTAAGAAGCTCAGTCAGAACTTGCTATCTATATACTTCCTGGACATTCTACATGTGCTCCAAGCATACTGTCTGCACAGTATCCCACCCCTGCTCTATATGGGATATCCTACATGTCTCCTACAAAGTCCATACATAGGACCCATGCATAGTCTGTGCACTTCTAAGTGCTATTGAACTGACCACTGAAAGCTAACAGGCCAGAGTAGGCAGAGAGCTTTGGGAGGACAGGGACCTCCTCCCTGCCATGAAAACGAGGGATGCCTATGAACAATGAATGCTATGAAAGCAATGAATATCACCACCATTGCCATCTATAAATCACTGGCTTGGCTGAGTTTCTGAGTTCCCTGGCAAGTCCAGGTGGTCAGATTCCTGGAGGCCCCACATTAAAAGATCTTGAGGATTAAGGGAGGGGGGGCAGCTGGATAGCTCAGTGGATTGAGAGTCAGGCCTAGAGATGGGAGACCCTGGGTTCAAATCCGGCCTCAGACACTTCCCAGCTGTGTGACCTTGGGCAAATCACTTGACCCTCATTGCCCACCCTTACCAATCTTCCACCTGAGAGCCAATACAGAGAAGTTAAGGGTTAAAACAAACAAATAAACAAACAAAAAAAGAGAATTAAGGGCTTGGGGGTTTTGGAGACAGGGGAAGATTCTACAGGTGCTTCTGTGATGCCCTCAGTGCTTCTCTCTCTGAGATGAATCTATAGTAAAATCAGGAGACACAGCCTAGAGACAGAGGAGACAATGGTGCTGGGGGAAATCAGACAAATGGATTGCAATCTATAAAAACGAGATTGGGAACAGTGATAGATAGGAGTAATGTTGAAAAGCTAAGGTGCTAATTCTTTGTGGAGAATGGATGAAGTAGAGTACAGAGAGATTCAAATTTAAGTAATCCAGACTGGAAAAAAATAGACCACTGAATTTCTGATGGTCACTATCTGTGTTCTTAACCTCCCTAGCCTTCAGTTTCCTCACATAATAAATGAGGGGGTTGAACTAAATGGCTTAGCACACAGTAGGCCCTTAATAAAAGTTTCTTGATTATTTGATGGTTTCTGAGGTCCCTTCCAGGTCCAGATATATGCTCCTATGACCTGAGTATTACTCACAAAATTCCTACCAGTCCTAGACTCACTGAAATCCAGTCCTGAGCACACACTAGGGGCAAGGGGCAAGGGTGGATTTATCACATAAAAAGCTGATTAGAAAGGAAATGGATAGGGGAAGAGTTGTGCCTAGGAATCTTGATGGAGGTGAAGATGTGTGGAAGGGAGTATGATTCAGTTCAATGGAGTTAATCAGGTGGAGGGAGAAGTTTGTTGTCTCCAAAGGAATCCAACCCAAGGCTCTGGTGTATAGTCAATGACTTCTGATCCTATTGAAGGTCTGGAAAGAAGGGACCCAGGAGAAGAACACCACAGAATGAGCCCCTTACTGGTGGGAGTTCTGGCTGGAGGAGGCAGAGTGGGCTGGAGGTCCAATGTGAGATTGGAAGCATGCTACAGGCTCCCTTCCCCAATGTGAGCTATCCTCGGGTCCACTAGACCAAAGGCCCAATAATCCTCAACCAAACTCACCCTTTAATTCAGGGCAGAGGAAAGAGAATTTGGGAGAAGGAAGTAGGTAGCAAATAAGACTATTCTCCAGATAATAGTGCACCAAATTCAGCTTGTGTTAAGAATACCAGGAGATTGTTTTCCATGTCAAGCTAGCTTCAAGACCATGATCATACTTAGACGTTTTTCATAAGTAATGCTTCATCCAGTCTAGCTTACAATCCATAGGCCAATAGGCCAGCTCCCCTAGAAGAAGCTTTCTCGCTTTCTCTCTCTCTCTCATGTCACCCCGACTCCCATCCTCTATTCCTCCTCCATGGAAATGGTATGTGCTTGAAGCACATCCTGTCCCTGTCTCTGTCCCTTGCCCTGGTGATAACTACTCCCATATCCCCACCCCTATTTGAGCTTCTATCCCTTTCTAGAACCTGTAACAACTTGGTGTCCTGCCGTGCTTAGAAAGAAATGAACACACTGGAGCTAAGGCTGCAAAAGATGCAGCCCCCACTCCATGAATAAGGACAAAGAACAGTTTTTTCTGAGTNCCTACTGCTAAAAAAATCTCACTCTCTCTCTCTCTCTCTCTCTCTCTCTCTCTCTCTCTCTCTCTCTCTCTCTCTCTCATTCCACCATGTCACCCCGACTCCCATCCTCTATTCCTCCTCCATGGAAATGGTATGTGCTTGAAGCACATCCTGTCCCTGTCTCTGTCCCTTGCCCTGGTGATAACTACTCCCATATCCCCACCCCTATTTGAGCTTCTATCCCTTTCTAGAACCTGTAACAACTTGGTGTCCTGCCGTGCTTAGAAAGAAATGAACACACTGGAGCTAAGGCTGCAAAAGATGCAGCCCCCACTCCATGAATAAGGACAAAGAACAGTTTTTTCTGAGTCTATAGTCCATACAACACCCAAGATACAGAGGCAGGCTTCTGTCTTTTTTTTTTAATCTTATCTTCCATCTTGGAATTTATACTATGGATTGGTTCCAAGGCAGAAGAGTGGTAAGGGCTAAGCAATGGAGGTTAAGTGACTTTACCTGGGTCACACAGGTAAGACATGTCTGAGGCCAGTTTTGAACCCAGGATCTGTCTCTGAGCATGGCTCTCAATCCATCGAGCCATCTAGCTGCTCCTCAGGCTGGTATCTTAGTCAATAGCAGCACTGTGGGAAAGAAGGGACCCCAAAGTCTCAACATGAGAGAGCAGGACCCTGCCCTTCTCCTCCCAAGAAGCCCCAAGCTAAATGAACCCTGAGGCTATTCATTCTCCAGGGATGCTTGAAGGGAAAAACATGTCTCTATTCTAGGTCTTTGCACTGGTTGTCTCCCATCGCCTAGACTACACTTCTTCCTTACCTCTACCTTACAGAATTCCTCTCATCCTTCCAGATGTTGCTCAGATACTACATAAAACCTGTCCTGATCTCAACTGCTAGTGCCCTCCTTCCCCAATTATGTCCTATTTAACTACTTTGATTTATGGGCATTTATTCTCTTTATTCCATATATATATATATATGCATATATATATATATATATATATATTTATCTCCATCATAAGAGTAGGGATTTTTTCATCCATCATCTTCATCCCATCCTCTCACTCCCAAAACCTAGCACATGGTAACAGTAGTGCATGCTGGTTAACTTATAAGAAACAGTTGTGGAAAGAGAACAGGTTGGTTTGTAAGACGCCATGTCAGATTGACTTGCCTGGGAGGAAGAGAAGAGGAAAGCATTCCAGGAGGAAAAGGGAGAGTATGGCAATCTAGAAGAAAAAATGGATTGCTGATTCAGGCTGATTCAGGAAGTTGGCCCATCTTTTGGCTTTAGAGGAGTTTCCTCCTAAAACTCCACAAATAATTCATGCTACAATTTGGAGTTGAGACAAAGAACGATATCCTTCCCAGGAGGTTCAGAGTGAATGAAGAATGCTGTTATGTGCTCTGTCTGGATATCAGACAGATGGAGCTGAGCTCCAGTAGCTGCCTCTCTCCAATGGCCTTTTACTGGCCCAGGTTGCATCCTCAAGGTAAGCATGCAACAATTTAAGTTGGAGACCAGCCCTGAAGAAGCCTGGACAGGGGCAAAAGTTAAGCTGGGTCCCCCTGGGAGGTAGATACAACTCTTCCTCTGTCTATCTCTTCAAGAGTAAACAGTAGGAGAGTTGTGAGAGACACTATATGGCATCTGCCCTGGAGTCTGGAGGGACACCCAGCTCTGTTATGGAAACTCAGAACAGGCTATCTAATGGATAAATTGAATATTTGAGAAAAGGCCTGCCCTAAGGATAAACAGAGTCAAGGAGTGTGGAGATGTTCCATTTTCATAGCTTTAAATTGGCTGTTGCCCATTCCTAGAGTGTTCTCCCTCCCCGACCCACACGGCTGAAAATCTCTCATTCCTTTCAAGACTCAACTCAGGCGCAACTTTCTTTATCCGGTGGCTGACACATTGAATGTGCTTAATGACTGAGTGATACCTTTCCTGGTCCTTTCAGGTATTAATGCCTTCCCTCCCAAAATGACCATGTCCTTATTTTGTATGTATTATGTGTCTGTCTATATGTGGCCAGGAGGCACATTAGTAGATAAAATGCCAAGCTTGGAGTCTGAAAGATTCATCTTCCTGAGTTCAAATCTGGCCTCAGAAACTTACTAGCTGTATGGCCCTGGGCAAGCCATTTAATACTGTTTTCCTCAGTTTCCTCATATGTAAAATGAGCTGGAGAAGGAAATGGAAAACCACTCCAGCATCTTTGCCAAAAAAAATCCAAAAGGGGTCATGAAGAGTCAGACATGACTGAATGATGGCATACAGCCATATTGCCTTACCCAAACTTCTTGAGGTCAGGGATTTTTTTTTAACCTTTGGATCCTTGGCATCTAGCACTAGTGTCTGGTACATGATAAATGCTTGGTTAATTCAATGAGCAAATCAAGCAATATATAATACCAGCTGATGTTCCTACACTTTCACCTTTTGTCTTCAGGATCAAGGGAATTATGATGGAGAAGAGCCAGCCAGAAAGAATATGTACTTTTGCATAATTTTTTTAGTTAAATGGTCAACTTGCAATTATTAATGAACTACTATGTGCCAAGTACTGTGCTGAATGCTTGACACTATAACATAGCATAAAGAGTGTTGGGCTTAGAGTCATAAGAAACCTATATTTGAATCCCATGCCCAGAGCTTACTGTTGATCTTGGGCTAGTCACCTAGCCTCTCTAAGCATCAGTTTACCTCTCTGTAAAATTCCATACCTACCAAATGAGATTTTAAAAATGCTTTGTAAACCTGAAAGGATTACATCAACACTAACTATTAATAATTATTATTACAAACTTTGAGGAAATAGCAGAACACACAAAGAAAAATAATTTTAGGTCTGACAACACCAAAATCATAGATAACTTATAGTCTTTAAAATACAGTGCTTCAAACAGAGTTCAGCTACTTAGAGTCACTAAAGCCTGTCCTTACCCTCTTGATTTAATAAATGCTAATGTCCTCAGCTCCATTTATTATTAAACTATAATCTACAGTTAATCCTCTAAGAGCCTTTTAGCCAATTGAGCCAAGTCTTTAAAAGCTGTTTCCAGATTTGCACCCAGCTGGCTTAGTGACCCATATACAGGAAGATGGAAGGAAGATGTGGGGAAAGTGGCCCAGGCTTTGGAATGAGAAGAGCTTGGAGATCAAAAACAATGTGAAGGCCATGCCACTACCTATGACAACTACCAGTTCTTCCCTAGACCTTGCAAGGCCATATTCATTGTTCTTCAATGCCTGGAACTCTCACCCTCCTCAGCTCTGTTTCAGGCTTCCTAGCATTCTTCAGGTATCAGCTGATGTCCTGTGTTCTGTAAGAAACCTTTCCCAGTCCTCCTTAATCTAAGTGCCTCAATTTATTCTGTCTACATTTTGTTTGTACACAGTTTGCAAGTCATCTCTCCCATTAGACGCTGAGCTCCTTGAGGGCAGGGACTGTCTTAAGCCTTTCTTTGCACCCCCACAGCCAGAAATATAAGAGAGTCTTGATAAATGCCAGTTACCTAGAAGATTGTCTTTCCTATTTATGAGAAAGCTGGTGAGGAGACCTAGGTAAAGAGATGATTGTATTTTCCTAAAGATATGCAATAAATCAATCAAGGATGAGAACCCACACCTTCCTTGCTCCCCCCAGATCTCTCCCCTATCTGAGAACTGACTACTCTCCAATTTCAACATCCACATTTTGTAGAAGAAATTAGAATTAGATTAAATTAGAATTGTATAAGAACCAGGGGATCTGAAATTGAATCCCTTCCCTTCTCTAAGCCTTAATTTCCTCATCTATAAAACATAGGTATTAGATTAGAAGACTTCTAATATCCCTGTGTGACATGGACAAGTCATTTCATTTCTCTGGGTCTTATTTTCCTCATTCGTAAAATGAAGACACTGGACTAGTAGTCCTACTGCTCTAAATCTATGATTCTGATTCTTTTTATTGTTTTCCACATGTGGGCCCAACTCGGTTGTAGCCCTTAGGGGAAGCTAAAAGGGAATTCAATCAGTACCCTGCCCAAGGAACCTACAGTCTAGTTGGCCCAATGAGACATGCACAAAAAATGATTATGGTATAAAACAAGATGGATGCCTTCAGGGTGGAAGGTTAATAAGCAGGACTATGGTACAAATCCTATGGACTTCAATTTCCTCATCTATAAAATAAAGATGGTTATAGTGCCTACCTCTCAGAATTATTGTGAGGATAAATGGCGTATGTGTGTCCACCACCAAAGAAAGAACTGATAGAAATAAGCAAGACACAATTTTATTTATATATATGTATATATCTTTTTGTCAAATGATGCCTTCTCTAATAGGGGATAGAAGGAAGGGAAGGAGTTACGTGGGTATTTTAATGTAATAAATAAATTAAAATTTTTAATTAAAAAATAAAAATGAGTAATATTTGTAAAGTGCTTTGCGAACCTTAAAGCACTATGTAAATGCTAGCTATTATTATTGTTAACTATTCATTAAGCTTCTGCTTTTTTTCCAGGCACTGTCCTAGATGCTAGGACACAAAGACAACAATTAAGCAGTCCCTGCCTTCAAGAAACAGAAGCTTACATTCTACTAGAGGTTTGTAGAGAAAATTGGGAGAGTATTCCAGATATAAAAGGTGATATGTGTGGAGAATTGTGTAAAAAAAATTGGAAACATAATTGGAAATTGAAATTTTCCACCATCATTTCAAACTTAACATCTCTAAAACTGAACTCATTATCTTCTTGCCAGTGTCTATTCCTCATCTTCTCAGTCCAATAGGCTCATGACTGTGTAGTCATCTCTGATTCATCCCATACCTCTCATTTATATCCACATGCAATTTTTCAACCTACAGTGCTATATTGTACAGTTTCTTGCCATTTCATTGTAAGCTCTTAAGGAAAACCTACATGTAATTCCTAATGGAAATTCCCTGAACATGAATTGCTATTATAAACTTCCTCATTTCTATAAACAAATCAGTATGGCTCAGCCATTTGTTCCACAATTCTTTGTCAATGTGTTCTTGGTTGAGTCCATAAGAAATCACCCATGGTGCACCTTTTGATTTTGCTCTTGGATCTTTGCCATTTCATAGGGTCTTTCAGAAGCTACAACACTTTCATCTATATTTGACAAATTCAGGATCATATACCTGTTATCCTCCTTTATTTTTTACTTTTGGTAATAAGTTCTGTTTGTTGCAAAGTATTTCTGTATATTTTAACCTTCCTCCTTTTTGACAAGAAAGTGTTAACCTTTCTACATCTACCATAGGGTGATGAACCCCATATTTTGTTAACATCATATGCATCTTTGTTCATCCATTTTAAAAAGTAAAAAATATGCATTAAGACTGTATAGGAGCCATCAGATTGGCTAAAGTGACAAAAAGGCAAAATGACAAATATTGGAGGGGATATGGAAAAGTAGGGACACTAATACACTGTTTGTGAAACTGTGAACTGATCCAACCATTTAGGAGAGTAATTTTGAATTACACCATAGAGCTATAAAACTGTTTGTCCTTAGACCCAGCAATAGAATTGTTTGATCTATTCCTCAGGGAGACCAGGGAATAAGGAAAAGAACCTATATGTTTCAAAATATTTTTAGCAGTTCTCTTTGTGGTGACAAAGAACTGGTCCTTGAGGGGAGGTCTATCAGTTGTAGATTGGCTAAACAAATTGAAGCATATGATTTTGATGGAATACTACTACACTGTAAGAAATGATGAGCAGAATAATTTTTTGGAAAGTTCTTGGAAAGAACTACATGTAATGATGAAAAGTGCAACAAGTAGAACCAAGATAATAATATATACAGCTACAGATTTAATATTTGAAAAATAACTTGTGAATTCACCTCCAGGCAATGAACTGAGAAGTGGAAACATGAAAGACACAATCAATTTATTTTGCCAAGTGATGCCTTCTATGGGGTAAGAAAGGAGGAACTGAATAAAAATTTTAAAAATGAGTGAATGAATGAATAATTTTAAAAGACTGCATATGTATTACTTTAATTCATTCTTCTCATTAAATTTTGTTTTCAGGACACTAGTCAGTCTCTTGATATACTCAGCTGCAGCTTTATCCTTGATTGTCTTCCTTATACTCACCATTCCATGCCTATAATATATTTGCTAAGTATCTCCACCATCTACTAACTGGTTCAATTTGATCTCAAAATTAAAGTTCAAAGTCTTTGGTCTTTATTATTCCTCAGCATAGATTAAGAATTTTATATTTAAATGACATTTTGATAATTCCTAGAGAAAGTTTTAATGAGATGCTACTCATGTACATCAAGTTTTTGGTACTCCTTCTTTGACTTAAAAGCCATTCTCAGATCTATATCGGAGTGATGATAGTGGGTTTAAGGTTAAACAAAGCTGTAACAGAATCAAATTGTTTCCCTGGAGGATGCAATTTAATATCAACTGTTCTTGACATTACTATATTAAAGCAGATTTTAAAAAAACAGCAATTTGCCATGGGGACATTAAATATACAAATGTTTTCAGTATGCTTGGATATATTCTTAGATATGCACAGTAAATAACTAAGCCATGAGTGCAGAACTTAGTCCAAGGCAACAAAGATGTTACATGTTATATCTTCTTCACTAATCAACAACCTGATGGCAAGTTGCTCTTTATACATCTGAGACTTAAAGTTGTAACCTTTTTGTTCTTCAGCCAATATATATTTTTAATATATAGATTTTTGTGGGATATAAGTTCATAATGCTTTGTATATAATCCTGTAAAATATATATATATATATATGAAAGGACCACTGGTGTTCTCTTTTTTTGGTGCTAACACAGTTCCTCTCACATAAATAAATGCCATGCTTAATAAATGCTTGTTGGATTATAATAAATATGATGCCTTCCA
This sequence comes from Gracilinanus agilis, assembly GCF_016433145.1. NCBI lineage: Eukaryota > Metazoa > Chordata > Mammalia > Didelphimorphia > Didelphidae > Gracilinanus > Gracilinanus agilis. The sequence goes on along the minus strand of NC_058135.1, from coordinate 232,293,592 downwards.
TTAAGAAAGATGGGAGTGGGCTTTGAGAAAATACAGACCGAATTTAGGAAGCTCTGCAGTATTCTGAGATTTGATGTCATGGGCACAATGTCATCCACAAATAGGAATACCTGCATGATCTCACCATTAGAGGGAATCACTCTCCTATTTTGATTTTGTATTAAGCATATCCCATAAGAATAACATAAACTTTTGTCAAACAAATATCTCCCTTTTTCCTGCTTACTTGATATTAATAATCAGGACACCACTGAACAAATTGTCTCTATTTCTATGATTTACAAGAAATCTCATATTATTCTGACAAATTTATCAGTGACTCCATGTTGGAGGAGTGCCTTTAAGGGAAAATTTTGTTGTACACAAGTCAAATTTTCTTTTATAATAAAAAATCAACAAACCCAGTGAGATCCTATAATCTCTATATCTTTTAGTCAATTATATGACTATAAAGATGCAATCTGATGTAGAATGTAGCTTGTAATTATGCTATCCTTCATCAATGAAACCATTAATACATTTTTAGACTATTTAAATAAAGATTTTATAGAGATGTAAAAATAGGCAATGAGTTATATATACATTCTTGAGTATCTCCTCTTCCCACATTTCCACCCTTCTCCACTTATTATCCTTCCTTCTTTCAGATATTTTGAGAATCTATCCATCAACCTCAAAACCACAGTACCTCCAGTATGTACCTCTTCTGTTTATTCTTTTCTTTATTTCTTTTTTAAAACCCTTACCTTCTTAGTATCAGTTCTAAAACAAAAGAGTGGCAAGGGCTAGGCAATTGGGGCGTAAGTGATTTGCCCAAGGTCACACAGCTGGGAAGTGTCTGAGGCCAGATTTGAATCCACGTCTTCCCCATTCTAGTCCTGGTGTTCCATCGCCACCTAGCTGTCTCCCCCCCACCCCCATTTATTCTTGTTTTAGTTCAACTACCTTTCTCATCTTTGATTTCTTTAGTACCATTTCTACTCTCCTGTTAATCACAATGGGAATTCTGTCAAAAACACAAATATGATGACTCCATTGCCACTAATGGAGAAAACAATTGTAAAATAAATATTGACAGATCTTTTCCATTTTTAATTTGCTGTCTTTCTAGTTTCATTCTTAAATGTATTCTTATAATTTTGTATCATATTATTTCTGTATACTTGTTCTAACCTACACTGTCTTACTATTTTATGAAGCGGTGAAGCTTATAACATTCTACCATTCTCCTCTGTTAAGTTTTGCAAAAGAGTTGTTATTCTAAATTGGCATTGTCCTTGGCCACCATGCCTATCCATTTGGGAAAATGATGCAGGTATTTTATGGCTAAAGTATGTTGATGACTTATATCACAATTCTTAGAAAATGGTGATGGTTTGTCCATGTCTGTTCTCTTATCTCTCTTTTTTGTCAGCATAAATAACTTACTTAAATAGGTCAAGTGGAAGTTACCTTGGTAATATGTCATGTCTTCTATTCTTCTTATTCTCACTATTTATTTATTTTAAGCTTTACCTTAATAAACTGGTAGACTTGTGGTATCTCCAGAGTAAGATCAGAAGGTATTCCAGAAAAAGTCAAATGCCACAGAGATCTCAAGAAGGATAAGAACTCTAAAAAACTTAACAGGTTTGGCAATGAAGAACTCATTGGTAAATTTGGAGAAGGTGACCTTTCAATAAGATAGAAAAAGTAAAAGTCAGATTGAAAGGACAGAAGGGATGGAGCCAAGATGGCAAAATACAGGCAGCAACCAAATTGAACTTTCCCAACATTTCCCTCCAAACAACTTTAAACTATCTGCTCAAATATAATTTTAGAGTAGCAAATCCAACAAAATGTCAGTGAACATGTTTCCAGCCTAAGACCACTTTGGATGGGACTCTGGCCCAGAGTACAGCAGAAGCACTAGTCATGGGTAGCTTTGGGAGCTCTTGAGCCCAGAAACAGTAAAAGGGTCAGACAACTAGTCAGAAAGAGATTACAATGAATGACTTTTTGCTGCCACTGAATGCATTTAGTGCTAATTGTCAATTTTACTGCCCAAAGTCCAGGGTGTACTGGAGTGCTTGTGATAAGTCACAAAATATCAGTGACCTTGCAGGTCAGAATTTCAAGGCAGAGAGTAGCCCTAGCACTTGTGGCTGCAGAAGAACAGGGGACCTGGTCATAGTTTCAGGGCTAGCACTCATAGCTACAATGATCAAATTCTCTTCCTAGAACAAAGACCAGAGAATAACACCAGGAGAGTAGTGATTACATCTCTCTTTGGGTCATATCCCTTTGGAAGTACCAAAAACTTGCAGATCCTCAAAACTAGCTCTGAAAACAGCAGCCCACAAAAAGCCTAAAGCCTGGGACAGTGCCTCTCCATCCACAAGTGAGCAGAGCTCAACTAGAAATCAGAATATAGAATAAATTGTTTACAAGAGTCACACTTGAAACCGAACGACACAGACAAAGTTAAAATAAAGGACTAGAGCAGAAATTGTTATGCTTGTGCTGAAGTAAAAAAGTCAAGGATAGCAATCATGATCTTAGACAAAGCGAAAGCAAAAATAGATCTAATTAAAAGAGATACACAGGGAAGATACATTTTGATAAAAGATACTATAGACAATGAAGTAATATTAGAAATTTTTACAGCAAGTTTCCTTGATAAGGGCCCCATTTCTCAAATATATAGTGAATGGAGTCCAGTTTTTAAAAATAAGTGCCATTCCTCAGTTGATAAATGGTCAAAGGATATAAACAGGCATTTTTCAATAGAAGGAGTCAAAGCTACTTATTTTTGTTGTTATTTAATTGTTTCAGTTGTGTCTGACTTTTTGTGACCCTATTTTGGAATCTTCTTGGCAGAGACTCTGGAGTGGTTTGCCATTTCCTTTTCCAACTCATTTTATAGATGAGGAACTAAGGCAAACAGGGTTAAGTGACTTGCTCAGGGATACACAACCAGTAAGTGTCTGAGGCTGGATTTGAACTAATGAAGATGAGTCTTGCTGAGTCCAAGCCTAGTACTCTATCCAGTGTGCCACCTAACTAGCTGTCCTGTATGTACACACACACACACACACACACACACACACACACACACACACACACAAACACACACACAGATATAGATAGATGGATATAGATATATATGCATGTATATCTAAGGTTTCCACCCAAGTTATATCTTCATGTAATATATCCATATATGTGTGGCTGGGTATATGACAGGTAACTTATATAACTTGGACATGTCACTGATTTTTCAGAACTTTTCAAGACTGGTACCCTGGGTACCATGACTCATTCTGCTCAGCATTGATAGGTTTATCCCACCTCTCATTGGCTATTACATGTATACATCTATCACTGGCCTCAGCTTATTCTGGGCATACATAAATACTAAACTATATTGCATCCTGTGGGATGAAGTTCTCTATATTTACATATAGCCATTTCTACTAACAATACTCTAGGCACCAGATCACAAATGCTTAAATAAATAATAGCAGACAGGAGATAGTATCATATATTAGAAAGAGTCTACAAATTTGGAATTGGTAGATCTGGATTTGAATTCTGACTCTGCATGACCCTGGGCAAGTCCCTTAGCCACTGCAGGGTTTAATTTCCTCATCCATAAAATAAGTAGGCTGAATTTAGATGACCTATAAAGCCCTTTCCAGCTTTAAAAGCTAGATTCTGAAAGATTACTAAGATATTTGATGGATGTCATTTTATTTCATTTTACAACAAATGCTTGGAGATGTATTTTTAATTTCATTTAATGAGTAATGATATAGGTTCAGACAAATCAGTCTTGTGACTTGCTCAAATTATATGACTTATCTAAGCTATTTATGGTTATTATAATGATCATTATTAAATAACATTCTATTATTAAAAATATTCTAATTCAAATCAAAACAAACATGAGGAATCACCTTACACTTATGAGAAGTGGCAAATGTAAACACTTTTTATACAGATAAAGTCAGATTTAAATAATTGGAGAAATACTAATTGTTCATGGATGGGCAGAATCAATATAATTAAAATTACAATCCTAAACTAATCTATTTATTCAATACAATCCCAATTAAATTACCAAAATATTTTATTCATCTAGAAAAATAATAATAAAATTTATTTGGGAAGACTGAAAGATCAAGAATATCAAATGAATTAATGAAAAAATGTAAAGGAAGGAGATCTAACAATGCCAGATTTTAAAATGTATTATAAAGTAGAAATTATCAAAACTAATTTTGTTGGTTAAGAAATATAAAGGAAGATCAGTGGACAAAACAGACACATAATACATGGTAGTAAAAGATGATAGTAACCTTGTATTTGCAAAAGCATAAATCCAAGTCTTAGGGATAAGAACTCATGCTTCAGTAAAAATTGCTGAGACAATTGGAAAGTAGTTTGGCAGAGATCAATATCTTATACCATTCACTAAGACCAAAATGGACATAAAAGGAGATATGATAAGCAAATTAGAAGAGGGAATATATTACCTCTCAGATTTATAGATAAGAGAGGAATTTATGAATAAAGAGAGAGAGAGAGCATTGTGAGGTGTAAAATGGATAATTTTGATGACATTAAATTTAAAAGGTTTTGTATAAATAAAATGAAAATAGCCATGATTAGAGGAAAAGCAGAAGGCTGGGGGAGGGGAAATTTATAAAAGTTTCTCAGATAGAGGTCTCATATCTAAAATATATAGAGAACTCTGTCAAATTTATAAGATCCCTTAGCTGATAAATGCACAAAAGATATGAACAGTTTTTGAATGAAGAAATCAAAGCTATTTATAGGCATATAAAAATGTTCTAAATTTTTACTAACTAGAGAAATGCAAACCAAAACAATTGTGAAATATCATTTCATGCCTATCAGATTGGCTAAAATTATTAAAGGACAAGACAACAAATGTTGGAGGGGGTGTAGAAAAATGGGGGCACTAAGACACAATTGTAGAAGTACAAATTATCTAACCATTTTGCAAAGCAATTTGGAATTATGCCCAGAGAGTTATAAAATTTTGTATATCCTTAGACCCAGGAATACCACTGTTGGGTCTGTTTCCCAAGGAGATCAGAAGAAAAGGAAAAGAACCTATATGTTCCAAAAATATATTTATAGAAGCTTTCTTTGTGGTGCCAAAGAACTGGAAATCAAGGAGATGTCGTCCATTACCTGGGGAATAGATGAACAAATTGTGGTATATGATTATGATGGGATATTACTGTACCATAAGAAAGGATGAGCAGATTAATTAAAAAACAATATGGAAAGAATTACATGAAATAATTAAGAGTGAAATGAGTAAGGACCAAGAGAATGTTAAATAGAGCTACAAATAAATATTTGAAGAATAACTCGTGAATACCCACTTCTGAGAAAGAACTGACAAACAGAAATATGAAAGACATAATTTATATTTACATTTTTTTGGCTGGGTGAAGCCTTTCATAGGGTGAGGAGGGGAGAAAAAGTGACATAACAGGGAAAAAATTCTTAAAAGTTTAATTTTTAAAAAAATTAATAAAAAGAAATGACAAATGTAGGAGAGAATTAGGAAAAATAGGTGCAATAAACTGTTGGTAGGGTTGTGAACTGCTCCAACTATTCAGAAGAACAACTTGGAACTGTGACTAAATGGCTATAAAACTATGAATACCAACTGATCCAATAATGCCCCTAATAGTTTTATACCCCAAAGAGATCAAAGAAAAAGGAGAAAGATCTATATATACAAAAATAGCAGCTCTTTTTGTGTTGTAAAGAATTAGAAATGGAGGGAATGCTCATCATTTGTGAATGCCTGAATAAGTTGTGGCATATGATTGTGACGGAATACTATTGTACTATAAGAAGTGACAAGGCGGGGTGGTTTCAGAAGTAAAGTGAGAACCAGGAGATCATTGGGTACAGTAACAGCAATGCTGTAATGATGATTGTCTATGAAAGACTTCCCTGTTCTGATCAATACAATGATCTAAGACAATTCCAAAGGATTCATCATGAAAAAATGCTATCCATTTGCAGAGAGAGAACTGATGAACTCTGAATGCAAACTGAAGTATAATTTTCTCAATTTTTTTTTTGCTTTTAGGGAAAAGGATAATAGAAATTTTAAGAAGTTTGGCTTGAGGTCATGAAGAACTTGCTTAAGAATTAGAAATGTCCAAGGGAAGAATGGGCCTCTCAAGACGTAGTTGGTTCTCTCTCCTCAAAAACCTTCAAGCAGAGAGACTGGATGACCATTTGTCAGAAACAGTAATAACAATTGCAAACATTTATAGAGAGTCTACTATGTGCCAGGCACCATGCTAAGCACTTTCCAATCATTATCCCAGGTTATTCACATGAAAACTCTGGCAAAGAGGTACATTTATTACCCTCATTTTACAGATAAGGAAACTGAGGCAAGCAGAGGATAAATGATTTGTTCAGAGCCGCATCTCTAGTAAATATCTGAGGCCAAATTTGAATTTTGGTCTTCCAGATTCTAATCCTCGGGCTCTATGCCTCCAAATATATTCTGGTAGGTATTCCTTTTATGTATAGGCTAGATTAGATGGTCACTAAGGTCCCTTTCTACTCTCAATCTCTGTGATTCTTTGAGATCTCCAGCTAGAGATAGACACAAACATTGGTTTCCCCAAAACTTAATCCAAACCCCTCTGGGAGGATTCAGACTTCTCTGGTCTCAAGAGAAAGGTCTTTGATTGTTGTGTTTTTCTTTTAATCCTTAACTTCTGTGTATTGGCTTATAGGTGGAAGAGTGGTAAGGGTGGGCAATGGGGGTCAAGTGACTTGCTCAGGGTCACACAGCTGGGAAGTGTCTGAGGCCGGATTTGAACCTAGGACCTCCTGTCTCTAGGCCTGACTCTCAATCCACTGAGCAACCCAGCTGCCCCAAGATAGGTCTTTGAGAAGAAATCATCATGGTCAGGAGGGGGAGAGAATGGATAAGTCAGCAAGAACTAAAATCAAGAACGCTAGTGGTCAAAATCCAGTCATGAGTATAATATTAAATCTGGCCAAAGACTGGAGATAATTAATCTTCAAGGCAATTAAAATATTTAACTCATTAATCTGAGACAAATAACAAGAGGCAAGATATTTGCTTCTTTCTTCCCCATTCTGACAATGCTATTTTGGATGGATTGGGGAACATTAAAGAACATTTAATACGAGTGATAAAAAAAATCAAAAAAATTAAAATTAAATGGAGAGAACCAGATGAAGGGCAGATGAGGAGGGCCAGGGATAGGTTAGATCAGGAAACTCCCTGACAATCAAACATCAACCCATAAACATTTACTGAGCATCTATTGTGTGCCAGACACCATCCTAACTCAAATTAGGCAGGTACTAAAGCACAAATTCAGAGGATCTATTTTGATTGGATCTAGTAGTCAATCCAGCCCAAGGTCTATGTGCACACAAAGCATCTGGGGCAGGGACTTCACTGAAAGGTGAAGGAGAAAAGGGCCAAGGAAGGAGTACAATTGCCTCTGGCTCCATGCAGCTTTGAAGCATAATGCACTCATTTCCTTTTTGTGGCTTAGAAGACAAAAAGCTTGACTCAGAAAAAACCAGAGTGGCCTCTAAGAAAGAGAAATGGATTTTCATTCCCAAAGCAAGCGCTTGGGGCCATAGGCCATGGTAGGTGCCTCAGAGGGAGCCAGCACAACCAGAAGAGGGGACCTGAGGACAACAGCCCAACTCACCAACCTGCCCTCTGAAGTCACTAAAATGGATTCATGTGGGCTGCAGGGCAGAGGTGGCCAGCCTTTCATAAACAAATACACATTCACAAAATGCAAAGACTATGGCACTATAAATTATGTGGAGTGCCATCCAGGAACATTTCAGGCTAGACTGCCTAGGGGAGACTCATTCACCCCAAACGGCCACAGTCCCAGATATCCAGAGACCTCAGCGTTCCTTTCCTTTCCCTCCTACATCAACCATGGTAGCTATATTTGCTCAGCAACTTCAAATTGAACATTTTATTTTCCTTTATATAACACTGCAGGAAAGTATGTGGCACTTCACTGACAATGAATTACTCGTCTATTGTTAGGGAGCTTCCATTCATTTTGTCCGATAGTCTCATTGCTTTGATCCCAAGGACAAGTGCTAATAGAACCCAAACAAGCCACTATGGAAACTGTCCATGTGCAGACAGGCAATTAGTTCATTCATTGGTTCAATCAACAAGCATTTAACCTAGCCCTTCCCTCGTAAAAGGTGTGCCTGTCTGCAAATGGCCCCACGGTCCCTGACCATATTCAGTTAGTGAGAATTGTTCAAAAACATTACAGCTATATTTTCTGATCTGAACTAAGCAAAAAAAGTAAACCCTTGTCCATTTGGAAAGTAGTTTTCTGGCTCCCTTGGGCTGTGATTCCACACCAAGGATGGCATGATCAAGATGAAGAGAAACCTGCCTTTTTCTTTCAATGTCAGCAAAGTGAGATTCTTGAAGCCTAAATAAATCTTACAAATACCTTCTATTGAGCACATAATGCTTACTTTATGCTAGAAATAATTTGGCATTTAAACAACCAGCCTTCTTTCAAAATACATTAATACAGCAGTTGGGTCTACCTAGTCTCAAATGATTCAAAGCAGAAAAACCATACCCCGTTATCTAATTTTAATGTACCTATCAGAAAACGTATTGGGCTTTTATGAGACAGAGACAGAGACAGAGACAGAGAGAGATAGAGATAGAGATAGAGATAGAGATAGAGATAGAGTTAGAGATAGATAGAGAGAGAGAGAGAGAGAGAGAGAGAGAGAGAGAGAAAGTATGTGTGTGTGTGATTCTAGGAAATGAGACTACTCAAAATTTCATAGGAAAATTACCAGGGCATTAGTTGTGGGGTAGAAGGTATAATTAACTTAGAATAAAGGGCTCTGAGTTCAAATATTGGTTCTACCACTTACTATCTATATGACCTTGGATAGTCTCTCTAAGACTCAGTTTCCTCATTTGTAAAATGAGTGGATTAGATGAGATGACTTACAACCTTTTTTTTGTTCTAGATCTGTGATCATAAGATCCCTGTCCAAAGGAGAAAATATGCTTTCCTAAATGAAATAAACATGTTCCAAGAAAGTTGCATCTTGGACACATTTCTGCCCAATGAATTGAATAGCAATGAAATGAATAGCATCACATTATTAGTTATCTTTGGCATATGCTTACCTATATCTTTATTTTTTTAGCTTTTAATAGATAAGAATTGGTCCTAGAGATATATCTACAGGCCATTCATACACTATAGAACTTTACTGACTTCAAAATCTCCAAAATTTCCTCCTCTTTCTATTCCCCAAACCTTCCCCCCAGAAAAGATGATTTCCTCCTATCTGTTTTTATCACATAACTCTATTAGGCTCTTCTCCCTCACTTTAGCTCTTTCCCTCCTGTATTTATCTGAGTGTTCATAATGTCTAAAAGACCTTACTTGGTCCCAAAGTTATCTTTCATTTGTAGGGGACATCAGTCTGTAACACTGTGAATTCTAGCTATAAAATGCATTATTTGGGGGATCTATGCTATATAAAACAAATCCGAATCCTATTGTTTAAAATCAACTTTATAAGTTAGAAATGAATTTAATTTAAAAAGGAAGATACCTATTACTTCAAAAAAGTTTGATATGAAAGACACATAATGCCTTCTAGTTAACTGATTTTGTTAATGTTGACTTAGATAGTTCAGTGGATAGACCTCTAGGCCTGGGGTCAGGAAGATCTGAGCTTAAATCTGGCTTCAGATATTTATTAGTTGTGTGATCCTGGGCCAGCCACTTAACCTCTGTTTGCCTTAATCCACTGGAGAAAGAAATGGCAAACCACTTTAGTATCTTTGACAAGAAAACCCCATGGACAGGTATGGTGTATGGGGTCAAAAAGAATTGAACACAACTGAACCAACAACAGTATAAGGACAACAGCAAGTTAACTGATGCATTTCAATATAGACATAAATACTGGCCATCTGAAAATGACTTAATAGATTTGATTTGGGGCATGATTAATACCCACTTCCTGGCATCCTATAAAAAAATAGTACAGAAGTGATCTCTTCCCCTGGGATTTTCCCCCGGAGAGCAAGAAGCATCTGGGATCTGAGGCAGGCCCAAAGCTGAACTCCTTCACACTGAGGTCCTGAGGCTGAGACACAATGGCATAACATATTGTGGAAGGATAAGAATCTGGGGACCTGATGAGTTTGAGAGAGACTTTATTCTGTTTTCTGTTCAAGGACTCTGCTATGGCTTGGGGAAGAGATTTTCATACAAACAAGCAGTTTTCAAAAAAAGAAATCCAAGCTATCAAAAAGCTCCAAAATACTAATAATTTCAGGGATGCAAATTTAAAGGACACTAAAATTTACAGATATGACCCCCAAAATGATCAATGTTGGAACAGCTGAGGGACAATAGACATACTCATACTGTGTTGGTAGAATGGTGAATTGGTCTAGCTATTCTAGAAAACAATTTGGAATCCCCCCCACCCCCGCTGCCAAAGTTTACTAAACCAGACATGCTCTCTGACTCAGAAAGATCACTACTGGGGCCCATGCCTCAAAAAGAGTTAAATAAAGAGGGAAAAGTACCATAGAGACAAAAATATTTCTAGCAGCTATACATAAATATACAAAAATTGTTATAGCAAAGAACTAGAAACCAAGATGATTCTTACCAACTGGAGAATGGTTGAACAAATTATGGCATATGGATGGAATGGAATATTATTGTTCTATAAGAAATCATGAAAGGGAATGTTTCAGAGAAACCTAAGAAGACTTGTATGAACTGATAACAGAGTAAAGAGGGCATAAAGTAGAGGACAGCTTCCACAAAAACTAGAGACAGACAGCTTTGAAAACCTTAAACACTGATCAATGCAAGAACCAAAGTTCCAGAGGACCAATGACAAAGTGTGATGCCAAAGTGTGAGGCAAAAGACTGAAGGTGAAGAGTGAGACATACAACTTAGGACATTCCCAATGAGGGAATTTGTTTTGTTGGACTACGGATATTTGGTTAAAAAAATAAAGGAAGAAATCTTATCTCCCTGCAAACTGAATCCTGCACTTGGGGCTCCTCTCCTACCAATTATTAGAATCTTAAACTCTTTCTCTCATAGGTCCTACTCCTGCAGAACTTTCTTCTCAGGGTTTGATAAGATAAAGCCTTACTAGAAGACCTCTGGACTAAGGTGAAAAAAAGGGCCAAAACTTATTTCCTTAGAGAGAAAAAAAATCTGGGTGATCAGGCCTTGGAGTTTCGACACACTAGGGCTTCCTCCTGAATATGCAATAATGATGATGGTGGTGGTGGTGATGAGCATTTATGGAGCACTTAAATGCCAATAAAGCGTTATACAGATGTTATTACTTGCTTTGAGCATCACCATAACCCTGAGAAGTAGGTATGATAGGTATTGATATTCACATTTTATAACTGAGAAAACTGAGGCTTAGTGAGATAAAGTGACTTACTCATGGACTCATAGCTATTAAGTATTAGGTCAGGACTGAAGCCAGGTGTTCTAAATTCAGTGTTTTATGTATTAAGGGTTTTTCAACAGAGGAGGAAAAAAAGAGGTGAAGTTATAAACTCCAGAGTCTGAACAAAGGGTAAGAAGGAAGCATCTCATCCATTATTATAATTGATGACATTCCCACTTAATCTGTAGTCATGTAGTGGGATGGAAAGGCCATGTGGTGCCATGGATAGAGGTCTGGAGACTAATATTTGGAAGATCTGAGTTCGAATTCTGTCTCCGATATTTATAAGCTATGTGACCTTGGCACTTCCCAATTTTTGTCTGCCTGAGTTTCCTCATCTGTAAAAGGGAGATAATAGAGCCTACCTCCTAGGGTTGTTGTGTGAAGATCAAATGAGACAATGTTTGTAAAGTGCTTTACTAGTCTTAAAATGTTAAATAAATGCTAGTTATTATTATTAATTAAGGATACCTGGTTTTCTAGGCTCAGTTCTACCACTAACTCTGGGTGACTTAGAACAAATCACTTCATCTCTCTCTATGCCTCAGTTTCTCATCTACAAAATGAGGGGTTTGGTTCTGATGGTCCATAAGATCTCTTCCTGCTTCCTTCAGTGCTTCTGCTCCTGACTCTGCAAAGAGAAGTTTGGGGGCCAAAAATCAGCCAAAACTTTTGCCATATGCCCAACACTCTCAATCAGAAAAGCCCAAGATACCAGAGCCCAGATCACTGTGGGAGACTTGGACTGGCTCAAACCAGGTATGCCACATATCAGTGAGACTCATGGACCTAGTGGCCTAAAGCCATACCAGTAGTGAATAGGATCTGATGCTCACAGGGTCCTTGGGGCAACCAAGGATGTCACATACCTTTTCTTCCCTCTTTAAACACTTAATAAGCTATATGTAGAGCCTGGTCTTATACCAGAGGAAATACACATTTTCAGTAATGAGATTATATATTTAGAGTTAGAAAGTATCTTAAGGGAGCAGCTAGGTGGCATATTACTTAGAATGCCAATCTTGGAGCCAGGAAGATTCTTCTTGAGTTCAAATCTGACCTTGAACACTTTACAATCTGTGTGACTCTGAGCAGGTCACTTTAACCCTATTTGCCTCAATTTCCTCATCTATAAATTGAATTAGAGAAGGAAATGGCAAAACACTCCTGTATCTCTGCCAAGAAAACCCTGAATGGGGTCATGAAGATATAGATATGACTGAAAATGACTGAATAACAACAACACGATATCTCAGAGGCCAGCTAGTCCAACCTCCTCATTTTAGAGATGAGAAAACCAGGGGATAGAGAGATTAATCAACTTGCCCAGGTTAATAGAGCCAGTAAATGTTGGAGGCAGAATTTAAACACTAGGCTTTCTGACTCCAAATTCAGAGCCCTATCCACTAGATCATGTAGACTCTGACCTCAAGAGGTTTCTAGTTTAAGAGGGGGCTAAAATTTATACACAGACAATAATACATGATCATATATGATGAGATATAAGAGGTACATGCAATAAAATGCTCCATAAGGTCTGAGAGGGAAAGTCATTGTTGACAAGCAGGCTTCCTGAAAGAGGTGGCATTTGTTGAGCTTTAAGGTCGAAGGAGAGAGAGAGGCCCTTCCTGATGCTCTGTTTTTTTGTGGAACAAAGCTGCCTCCTTTATGCATGGTGCAGCTATCATACCCGCGGTGCTGGCACCCTCATTCCTCTCTGACACTGCTCTCGAAGGAAAAATCAATTGTCCCCATGAGGTCTATTTGAGAAGGAACACATTCCTGAGCTGCCAGGAGAAAAAGCTTTCTTGCTGGCCTGTTACAAGAAGAAAGGGCAAGATGGCATGGTGGAGATCACCTGCAAAGGAAGAGGAGCGAGAGCAGCAAAAGTATCTTTAACACTGAGCCAAACAAGCTCCCTCCATTCCTCCCCACTCCCTGAGCCCCCCTTCCACCTAACCCCAGCTTCTCCGAGACTCTGGGAGACAGTGCCATGCTGTGGACACTTGCTTCCCCTGCTAGCGCACTCCCGGCCTCTGCAGGTACAGGAGGTCTGCTTCCTGACCCCATTTCCTCACCAATCTCTATTGAGCTGTATGCTGGTGACGCTCCTGCCATGCCAATCAGATACCACCGCAGCCTGCAGTGCAGTTTGCTACAACAAATTCACAGCTCCCGAGTAAATTCAGTGGAAAACTACTGTGTCAAAGCAGCCTAATTAAACTGACGTAATTTCCATAGCCATGCACTTTTATCAAATGAAAAAAAAATAATGCCCAGGAAAAAAAATAAATCATGCCTCTCTAATCTTGTAAAATCAACTGTAGCTGCAATATATTTCAAAGATGTTTCTGCTCAATGTCATTGAATCATAGAATGTCAGAGTTAGTAGAAACCTTAGAGATACTATATCTAATTCAACCTCTTCATGTTCTAGATGAGGAAAAAAGAAGCAATGAAACTAGAGTGGGAGAGTGAGTTGTCCAAGGTCATACAAGCAAGAAATGGCAGAGCCAAGATTTGAAATGAAGTCTTTTGATTCCAAGGCCAAATCCAAAAGCCAAATACTTGTCACTTGGACTAAAATCACAAAATATCAGTGTTTCCTGGATTAGTGAAGATACAGAAATTACAATACAAATACATATTATGTGTATGATATAGTAGAAGGAGTACTGGATTTGGAGCCAGAAGACTCGAGTTCAAATTTCACCTCTTGACACTTGGATATATCAATGAACTTCCCTATGCTTCAGTTTTTCCCTCTGTAAAATGCTGGGGGAGGGTATGACTAATGACCTTTGAAGTCCCTCTTAACTCTATACCTACTCTCTTATATGATTCTTCTGGGCCTCATTTCCCTCACCCACAAAATGAGGGATGGGACTAAATGACTTCTAAGGTCCTTCCAATTTTATCCTAGAATACCCACAAAACATCGAAAATAATCAGCACCACATGGCTCAGAACAGCTCCTAGCCATTTCCCTCTTAGTATCTCAAATTCACCAGGTGAAACACTGTAGGGATAGGGAGGGAAATATCCCCTTTCCTTAGAGGAAATATTACATAAATCAGTAAACACAGACACTAGAGATTTAATAGAATATAGTGGCCTGGGACAGTACTCCCTCAGGAATACTTTGACATGTTGTAGCCAAAAGAACACAGAGAAAGAAGACCTGGATTTTAATCCTGGCTCCCTTGCAGACTCTCAGCTTAACCTTGGGGTGTCACAACCTCCCTGAGATGCATCTTTGTCCAAATCTTCTCTTTCCTTACTGTCTCACAAGGTTGTTGTGAGACTCCAAGGAACTCATAGGAGCATAGATCAGAGGCCCCTATCCTAAATCTTATTTCAAAGATGAAGAAATTAAGACCCAAGAAGATTAGATGATTTGCCTAAGTTCTCAAGGCATTGCTATCAAAGGCAGGATTTGAACTCAAGTCCTATGACTTTAGAACCCACCCAGTTAGTGTACTTTGCTGCTTCCATAGTTTATGTGAAGGGGAACTGAAAAGGGTGTTACCCATGTGTGAGAAAGATATTTCTATGCTACCATTTGACCCATAGATAAAAAGGGAAGTGACATTGACTTGGGGGAATCTTCAAGGGAAGGGAGAGGATCACCTATTTAACACCAGGGGCATCAGCCAGTTTCCATTTGTAAATGAGATCATGCTCATTTACATAGGCCATCAGGCAAAGGAATTAGTCTGGCTAAGCTAACAGGAAGGAATTTGATGGATAAGACAAACACGATTTTAAGAGGACGACATCACTCTTCCTAGCAGGTGAAAAGTATGGCCTCTGTGTGCAAGAACACAAGATAAACTATATGGTGAATGCCAAACAAAAGGGAAAATAGGAATGTAGAGCATCTAGCCCAGTCTTCTCATGTGTCTGATGAGAAAAATGAGGCCCAAGTCACATGTATAGAAATCAGCAGAGTTAGAACTGCAACCCAGGCTCCTTGACTTCAAATCTAGAGTTCTTTCTACTAAGTTGCATTGGCTCCCTTATTAACTACAGAGGTACTCATTCAGAAGGCTGGGACCTGGATGCCACCTTAAACAAAAGTTGAGAAAATCTGACCTCACATAAGAAATAGAAACAACCTGAGGTAACGACTGGTAACCACTAAGACAGATCAATCACACTGACAGAAATAGCAGCGAGCTCTAGAGTGTTTGGGCTAGGGGAAAACCTAGCATTGAAGCAAAGGTGACTTCCTGAAGCCAAGAAGCAGAAAGAAGCCCCGAAATGTTTAGAGGGAGGCAAACCTAAGGTCACTTCATACTTTCTTGCCTCCAGGGAGCTCAACCACAAAGTGACTTTTCCTTACGGGGCCCATGAGCTAGGGCACAACCCAAGAGGCCAAATCCATAGCTACAATATGAACAGCATATATAGCCTGAAATCAGAGGGGAAACCTAACAGCCTTATAGCATAGCAGGCTTAAGGAAAAAGAGTACTAGAGTCAGAATAAAAGGATCTGGATTCAAAATTCAAATCCTAACTCTTTAGTTTGCTACCTGTGACCTCAAGGATGCCATTTAGCAAAATAAGAGAGTTGGTATAGATGATCTCTAAGATCCTTTCTAGCCCTGAATCTGTGATCCTATGAGCTGAGGAATGAAGAATCAGACATTAGGATCTAGGACCAGCTGCTGTTCCCATGGTTCAGAAGAGACCAAAGAGAACAGGACTGTTCTGAAGATAGGAACATGAGGCACAGAAGGAGAGGTAGAAAGAATCCAGTATCTCACAGAAATAACTCTGGACATAGTCACAAAGCTTCTAGTGGGATCTGCATGTGGGCCAGGAGAGACTAGAGAACTATAAGTTGAATGAAAGGATTATCTAGTTCTTTTTAGCCTCTGTATTTCACCTAATATGGTGCAGTGAATAGAAACCAAGATAATCAGATCAAGTCCTGCATTTAACATACTCAGATTGATTGACTCTGGAAAAAGCATTTAACCATTTAACCTCCCAGGAAACTCTCCAAGTCTATAAGTTAAAGAATAGCAACAGATCCATATTGTTCAAGGGGATTCCTCGCAAGAACTCCCCAAACTGATGAAATCACTTCTTCTTTCTTTCTTCTTTATTCCTGTTGGCTCCCTGAGGAGCATAGGGCCGCAACCATCCCACGCCAACGAACTCCGCTCTGGGCAACTTCCCCCATCTGGACCCATGTCATTCCGATGGCCCTCGTTTCATCCTCAGCAGATCCTCGCCAGGTCTGCCCCGTCCCTCCGACCCTCCTCCTCCCTGGTGGACTCCAGCCCACTGCCTGTCTGACAACATCATGGACTCTGTTGGAGAGCAATCTTCCAGACTAGGCGATCGTTGGTTTTGTTGGTTTAATGAGGTTGCCGTTTCTGTAGCAAGTGAGATTTTTTTACGGGGTGAGGTTGCTAGCCTCGCGCCCAACCCTCCTCCTTTTTCAGCTGGGCTTGGGACCATCCTTGGTGGAGGATGAAATCACAGGTATGGTGAAAAAGGTATGGTGAAAAAAAAATCCAATGCCACAGTGAGATATCAGAAAGGGATATAGACATGAAGAAATAGCAACAGATCACAATTCTAAACTGCTTTATGGTGTACAAAGACCTCTCTCTCTCATCTCTCTCTCTCTCTCAAACACATACACACATATACACACACACACACACACACACACACACACACACACACACATACACACACACAACCTGTGAAGTAGGCAATGTAAATATTATCATCCCTATCTTATAGATCAGTGGTTCCCAAACTTTTTTGGCCTACCACCCCCTTTCCAGAAAAAAATATTACTTAGCCCCCTGGAAATTAATGTTTTTTAAATTTTAATAGCAATTAATAGGAAAGATAAATGCACCTGTGGCCATCACTGCCTCCCTGGATCGCTGCAGGCAGCACCCACCAGGGGACGGTAGCATCCACTTTGGGAATCACAGTTATAGATGAAGAAACAGAGTCTCAGAGAGCTAGAACAAGAGGAAGTAAAACCCTGGCTCTGGGCCAAAGAATCTGTGTTCAGATCCTGTTTCTGATACTTTCTTGTGCCTATGAGTAAGTTGCTTAACTTCCCTGTGCCTCAGCTTACTCATCTATAAAATGAGTGGGCTGGACTAGTACCTCAATTTCCCTATCTATAAAATAAGAAGATTGTACTAGATGGCCTCAGAGTTATCTTCTGGCCCTAGATCTGTACCCCTTGGATTTGCCCAGAGTAATTATTATTAGAGGTTATGACATACTTAGGTTTACCTGGAAACTTTACCCAGCGTCACATAGTAAGTATGAGTGAGAGTCAGGACATGAATCTAGTCTCTGGGATCTTGAAGGCTGTACAAATTAACATAAGGTCTGACAGGTCAACTAAACTGGGAAGACACAGTGATGTCAGAGTGAAATTGG
Organism: Gracilinanus agilis; assembly: GCF_016433145.1. Classification (NCBI taxonomy): domain Eukaryota; kingdom Metazoa; phylum Chordata; class Mammalia; order Didelphimorphia; family Didelphidae; genus Gracilinanus; species Gracilinanus agilis. Next base: position 232,275,615 of record NC_058135.1, on the reverse strand, counting down.
CTGCCTTGGGAGATGGTGGGTTCCCCCTCACTAAAGATCTTCAGGTAAACTATGGATGATGATTTTTAGAAAATGTTGTAAAAGGGATTCTTTTTCTAGACTTGGTAGGACCTTATGACCTCAGAGGTCCCTTCCAACTCTGAAATGAGATAATTCTATGAGACTGTGTATCCATCATCTAAGGACTAGCTTCACTAAGTCTGGAGTAGATCATTTCCATAAGAAGCATTTGTGGAATACCTACTATATGCTAGATACCATGCTTGATACTGGGGAGTCGGGACACAAAGACAACAAACAGATCATTCTTACCCTCAAGAAGCTTATATTCCATGAAGGGTTGTGGTGGGAAAGGAACAACAAGGGCTAAAATTTCAATAGTGTAGATATCCTTTCCACTGATGCAAACAGCAACTCCTCCATTCCTTCATAAAGAGTTACAGTGGCCAAAAATGTTGTAATTTGGTGGTCAAGCTTCTCTTCATGGAGGTTAGCCACCAGATGATGAATTTCTTTGGCCACAGTAACTCATGAAGATTGTCTCCTAAGTTGGAAAGGGTTATAATCTGTCAGAAGTGGAAGTGCCTATATCATCAAAATCATGGACCCTGGAAAGGTTAAATTTAGCATTATTACAATTCAAAGCCTAATAAAATGTCTGTTCAGTGAATGAATGGAACAGTCATTCATCATAATTCTGCCTCTTCCCACCTAGCCTTTGTCCTTTGCCCAGTATGGTAGAGCTTCCTACAACCTTTCTCCTGACACTTACTGAAATTTATCTCCAATTATTTAGATTCATTAATATTCTTCAGGATAAGGTCCTCATTAATTGTCTCACAAGGAATCTGTTATGCTATTGTGACCCCTTAAGACATAAATCCTGATGTCTTCTAACCCTGACCACTATAATTTTTCTTTCTTCTTTAGGTACCAAGGAAAAGTAGGCTGACTGTATAGACTACTGTCCTGGAGAAAACAGTACAGGGATAATGATTAGGCCTATTTCACTGGTTTAGGGAACTTCCAAATGAGTTAGCCTCCTTCTTGAAGTTTACAGTCTTAAGAGAGTTGCCTAGAGAATGAAATAGAAGAAGATGATGATAGTTAACATTTATTTAGCATTTACCATGTGAGAGATGAGAGAGACAGAGAGCTGGACATACACTACTAATGGACTAGAGAAAATGTGGAGATTAAATACAACTTGAAGGCAGTTGGTACAGTGGAAAGAGTCCTATCTCTGGAGTCAAAATACTTGAGTTTATAGTCCATCTCTGATGATTATTTCCTATGTGACCTTGGGCAAGTCACTCAATCTCACTGGACCTTAGTTTCATAATCTCTAAAATGATGGAGTTGTACCAAATGGTTTCTGATTCCTTCTACCTTTAGATCTATGTTCCTATGATATCCAGCTTCATATATCCTATAATTCCTTACTCTAGTGTATCCCTGGCCATATTCCATCCTACTGCTAGGTGGTGAACAGAACTCCAAAGGCCATGGCTGGAAGGAGCCTAGCCATTTGCCTCAGCACTACTTGAGGCCATACAGCCTTAACTTCATTTTAGAAATTATCCACTGCCTTCAGACAACAAATGCAGTAAGAGCTCAGATGGTGGTAGAGTAATCAAAGAAGACTTCAGAGAGGAGGGGATATTTGAATCTTAGAATCTTAAGACTAGGAGAAGAGTTTAGGAGACCTTCATCCCAACTTCCTTCTCCAATTGTAATTCCCTTTGACAACATCTCTGACAAGAGGTCATTTAGACTCTTCTGTAAGATCTCCAATGTATCATAACTCATTATTAAATTAGGTGGGCTGCTCATTTTTGACAGCTTAAATAATATTAAATATTAGTACCAAAATATGCCTCCCTTTAATTCTTCTCCCTTTGTCCTTGATTTTGCCTAATGGTGTTGGGCAGTACCCTGGGGTATAAGTCTAATCACCTTCCTGTTTAAGTATTTGAAGAGTAACTCAGGGTTTGGAGGTTAGAATTTAGGGAGTGGTGATTTTGATTCTTGGTGAAGTTCTACAGTAAAAAAGTGATTTCTGAACAAGTAGAAAAGGAAGCAATCAGATCTTTTCTAGGTTAGGGTGATGAAGGCTCTGCCCCTAGGAAAATTTAGAGTGCTGACAGCAACCTGTATTCCTTCAGCACCAGCAGAACAACAGTGCTTAGTACCTAATTAGCAAGAATAATTAATGAAAAGAGAAAACTACTAGAATGGATACTTTCTCAAGTAAGCACCTCTTTGGTCTGACCTGGTCTAGCCTCACTACCAGCCCTAGATGACAGCTCCATGATATTCTGGGATCTCTTCTCCAGTAAGGCCTTATGTTTTGTGTTCCAATATTTCCTCCTTCTTTCCCACTCTATTCAGCTGAATTTATCTTAAATTTTGAGTAACGATTGACCTAAATGCTGAAATTCCTAGTTACAGCTCTAGAAATAATGATCACCAAGAAGCAAAAGTAAGAATATATCATGATAAAGTCTGGGGTTCTCATTTCCATTTCTTATAGTGTACCCAAAATGCCAGAGTAAGTTTTGGGCATACAATGCCTGGAACACAACTGGCAGTCTCCAGTGATCTTCTTGTTGGAGGTCTACTGGATGATAGTGAAGTCAAGCAGATTTAGAACTGATTGAATAGTTGGGCCCAAAGAATATTGATTAATGAATGAACTAATCTGGAGGGTGACATCCAATAGAGTGTTCAAGGAATCTGTCATTGGTCCAATTCTGTTTAACATTTTAAAAAATAATTTGGTTGAAAGTATAGATGAATTGCTGACATTTGAAGGTAACTCCAAAGCTCAGGGGAATGGCAAAAACACTGGATGAAAAAAATCAAGATTTTAAAAAAATTCTCAATGGGCTAAAATAATGAATGGTTTGAATATATTAAATGTAAAAAGTATCACACTTGGGTTCAAAAAAGAAATCACACAAGCATAGATGCAGGAGATGTCACTAGATAAAAGTGTCTCTAAAAAAAGAACCAGGAAGTTTCCTGGACTACAACGTCAAATCCAATTCAACAGTGTGGCATAACAACAAAAAAAAATTGATGTGATCATAAGATGTACTGCATGTCCACAATGAGAGAGGCTAGAGTCTCAGAGTATTTTTTGTCAGATCTCATCTAGAATACTATGTCCAGGTCTGGGAACCATTTTGTGGTAAGGATGCTCACCAGAGCAATCAGAGATCTAGAGAACAAGGAATATTTATAGTGATGAGAAGGATTAGGGGAAACATGACAACAATGTCCAGTAGTTGCAGAAAAAGAGCTATTGGCTCATTTGAAAATGAGCATCAGCCAAAGGGTAAAAGGCATGGTGCTCAGTGGGTATGCAGAAGTTGTAACATAAGACTAACAAGGAATAATTAAGGAGAACTGGAGTGAAGGGGTCAGCCAAGAGGAAAAAATAAGATGAGAGAGAGAGAAAGAGAGAGAGAGAGAGAGAGAGAGAGAGAGAGAGAGAGAGACAGACAGACAGACAGACAGACAGACAGACAGACAGACAGACAGACAGAGACAGAGAGAGAGAGAGAGAGAGAGAGAGAGAGAGAGAGAGAGAGAGAGAGAGAGAGAATCAGTGGACAACCTATGTACATTTGGCATCCTTAAGATGTCAAGTAAAAGCAAGGAGAGCCTCCAGCCCCACATAACCCACCGAGGCGAACTTAGGAAGATATGTACTAGGGTACACAGCATGGGTGAGTAGAGATGTCTAGTTTACTACTTTAGAGGTCATACACACACTGATGAGATCACAGATCCAGCTGCATAAACATAAAACATCAAAAAGTAGGATATTCTGTCTTGGTATCAATCAATCAAAAGGTGACAAACTAAAGTTAAATGCCTTTTACATTCAAGGCACTGAGAAAAGAAAGAGAGAAACAACCTACACATCAATAGTATATTAAAAATAAATAGAAGATAAGTTCAGGGAAGGTGAATGGGGTGAGATAATTACTGGGGTTCAGGAGAGGTTTTGTGTAATAAGTAAGTAGCAATTGGTAAAAAAAGTGAATTTTCCCTCACTGAGACAGACAGAGGTTGTGACTTGCCCAAGGTCATACAGTTGCTAAGTATGTAAAGCTGAATTTGAACACAAGTCTTCCTGCCTCCAGGTCCAGACCTCTATCCTCTGTGCCACATAGCTACATAGGAAGCATAGAAAGAGTGGGCTCCAGAGTGGTACTGTAAGAGTCTTATGGGAGAATGATCTACCATGGTCAGATGACCACATGTAAGGAAGGTCATAAAGATTTCTGTCCAGTTATAGATTAAATTAAAGAAGTCTCTGAGGTCCTTTCTATCACTGAAATATGAAGATTCTTTAAATTTGAAGACAACTGTGTGTTTCCTTCCTCTCTAATGGCCTCTGTACAAGTTCAGAAAACCCTCCCAAATACAAGCATGCATCAGTAATAAAGGGTCGAATCTTCCCAGTCTCAAATCAGGATCATGGTGAACTGTTAGCAACAGCCAATGTGACCTTGGTCCTGTGGCTGCTTCACATCACCCAGGACCTTCCGGCTGTTTGTAAATGTGGGTGATGTTATCAGGGCTATTGGAAATACAACACTCATCATTCTGAGTAGAGGCATCTCCCAATACACATACAAATGGAGAAACAGCATCTCCTATTACTGCTGAAGCTGACACAGAGAAAGAGACATCCCAGAGGGCAGCCCAAGGATGGCTGTGTCCAAGCTCTCTCTGGAGCAGTCTCATTCCACAAGAAAGGAGGCTCACAAAGAGACCCTGGCCAGAAATAGATCTTTGAAGGTACATTGTTTATAGAACAACATTGCCAGATACAAATAGCTTTGCATCTAGGGCAGGCAGTGCTGATGCCCTAACCCTCCAAGACCAATTTATACATGATTAGGCTGGCTTGCCCATGAGCATATTAAAACTTCCCTGGGCTAGCTGAAACAGGTGCTGTCATTGTTCATGTTCAACTCCCCTAATCAGGCTGTGTCTGCTCACTGAAGGAAATAATAACAGAGTTGAGAGAGCAGAGCTGTGGGGTGTGTGTGTGTGTGTGTGTGTGTGTGTGTGTGTGTGTGTGTGTGTGTCCCCATGGATGCATGTGGTCTTCTTTGCTAGAGTGTGAGATTTCCAGAAAAAGAATATGACTTTTCTTTTGCCCCCTACAGTGCCAGTCCTAATAGACTCACTGATCCTCACAATGTCCTAGAAAAATAGACAAGTAGTTACTGAAATCAGCCAACCTATGATCCATGGGGTCAGCAGAGAAAAGAGCATGGAGTAAGAGGACTTGGGGTGAAATTCTAAGCTCTACTACTTTCTTCTTTTCTGACCTGAAGCAAATCACCTCTTAGCACAATGCCTGGCCCACAGTAGGTGCTTAATAAATCTTTATTAACTAACTTGGCTAACCACTTCTAAAAGGTTGGACTTGTTGACCTCTGGAGCCTCTTTTACTTCTAAATCTATGTTCCCTAAGACTTGTATTTTATCTCTCAGACTCTAGAACTAGATTTTTTTCATTTTTAAAAAGTGGGGGAAGTGGTTCTAGGTGATCCTGAGAAAGGGGAACGTAGGATATTACTCTCATGACTAAGAATCTTGAGTCTCTGAGATTCAGCATGGTTTTTCTTACTGCATTTCATAGAATCACATCATAGTCTGAGAGCTGGAAGAAACCTCAGAAATCATCCAGACCCTTCTCTTCCCCATCTTCATTTCATCAATGAGGAAACTGAAGTCCAGAGAAATTAAAGGACTCACCTATATATTGGGAACAGAGCTAGGATTTGAACTCATATCCTACAGACCCAAATTCACCTTTCCAAATCAAATGCATTCAATCCAATGTTCTTTCCACTGCATCAAGCCACAACCAATACCTATACCAACTCTATGTTGGTACCTCTGAAGGGCACTGATGCTTGTAGATTTCCTAGGTGGTGATTTTATTTGATAGGGCTACACTGGCTCAGCACAAGCTATAAATTTTCATATAAAATATAGCTGTGAATTTCTCTTTTCCAAATATCTGATAACATATACCATCAATAGCCCTTGGACCATAACGTGAGAGGAAAGGAGTACAACATCCCAAATAGGATGCTTCAGTGACTCAGTGGGTGATGGGGTTCATGGTACGTCACTTCCCCATAAGACTTTTTTAAAAAAAACTTAATCAATACTATGTATTGATTCTAAGACAGAAGAGTGGTAAGGGCTAGGCAATGGGGGTTAAATGACTTGCCCAGGGTCACAGAGCTAGGAAGAAATTGAGGCCAGATTTGAACCTAGGACCTCCCATTTCTAGGCCTAGCTCTTAAATCATTGAGTTATCCAGCTGCCCCCTCCAGTTGGACTCTTATGGCACCAACTTAGTTATCTCTTATGATGCTTCTTAGGCAGATATCCAGCACAGAAGATAGAGGATCTTAGCCTGGAGCCAGGAAGGCATTTGTTCGACTATAGCCTCAGATACTGACTAGCTATGTAACTCTGGGCAAGTCTTGAACTTCTGTTTGCTTCAGTTTTACCAAGGATCTCCTTGCCAGTGTTTTATTTAGAATTTTGCATCAACATTCATTAAAGAGATTGTTCTATAATTTCTTTCTGTGTTTTTGCTCTTCTGGCTTAGATATTAGTACCATATTTGTGTCACAGAAGGAATTCTTCACTAATTTTTTCCAAACAGTTCATATAGTAATGGAATTAGTTTTCTTTAAATGTTTGGTAGAATTTGCTAGTGAATCCATATGGCTCTGAGATTTTTTCTTAGAGAATTCATTGATGGCTTGTTCAATTTCTTTTTTCTGAGATGGGATTGCTTAAATATTCTATTTCTTCTCCTGCTAATCTCGGCAATTTATATTTTTAAAAATATCCACCTATTTCACTTAGATTTTCAGAATTATTACTATATAATTGGGCAAAATAATTCCTAAAAATTTGTCTTAAGGATCATGTGAGGTACTCGTAAAGTGCTTAGAATACTGCCTGTCACATAGTAGGGACTTAACAAATACTCGTTTCTTTCCCTTCTACCTCTGCTTTCCATGGGTTTTCCCTATCACCAGTTTTCAAAGAGGCTGGAAAAATCTTATGACTATTACTAGTTTGTTGATGACATATCTCAGAGAGATACAGCCACCTACATTTCTTGCCTTTAGAGGAATAAACTCTGAATAAGAGGAAGAGTTCAGGAAATTATTTTCTTGCTGCTTTTCTTGGATAAAGGATATGTTAGGAAGCTGCATAACACATAAACATGTCAGCATAAAGTGGTGCCTATGACCTTGTAGCTGTTTGTAACAGTCATGAAACAGGAGGAAAATAGCACCCAATCCCATCTGACATATATTTATCAAATGTCTGTCTCTATTGCAAGGCACTGTCCTAGGTGCTAGGTCTAGAAAGATAAATCCCTAAAGTATTCTCTCTCCTCAAGAAACATAATCTCTTAGGGTGAAGGGGGGGGATAAAACAAATAAATGAAGAAGAATATATATTATAATTTGACAAGACTGAGTACCTTAACAATCTGGGGCATGAGAAACGGTTTAACCCATGAATTGAGCCTGGATGGAAACATAGAGATTTTAATAGGCAAAAATGTCAGATACAGAACATCAAGACTGGAAACTTCTAGAATGTGGAACAATTTGACTGGAACATAGAGAATGAGGGGAAATTATGAAGTAAGCCTGGGAAAATGTGCCAGAGCTATAACATGAAGCATTTTAATTGTTAAACTAACGAGTCCAAACTTGATCTTGGAAAAAATAATGCCACGACACAGTATCAGGGAAAGTAGAAAACACACTAGAATTGAGATCAGAACACTTAAGTTCAAATCCTACCTCTGGTACTTATTATCTGCCTAATCTTGGGCAAGTCCAGTGTTGTATGCATAATTCTACTCTCTCATACCATAAGAGGATAGGAACTATGGATTTGGCCTCCTCCAGTATTAATTTGTACATATTCAATACACTGCAAAGGGTTCTGGACTCAGAGGACCTTGTTTCGAATCACACCTAGGATCATTCCTTTCAGCATCATCTAATTCTCCCAGAAGCCTATGCTGTCAAACTATCACCTCACAGCTAGAAGGTGGAAGACTACAGGTGTGGAAATGAGGTATATACTGTCAGATCTGGCCAATGTTCTGATCTAGTTGTGCCCCAGTGCCAACACTTACTAGCTATGTGACCCTCTCTTTGGGATTATCATCTGCAAAAATGGGACTAGTAATGCTTGCAATACCTGCCTCATAGGATTATTGGAAGAGGAGGTCTCTGAAAACCTTAAATTTAGCCCTATCTAAATATATATAATAAATATAAATAAATATGAGCTTTTATTATTTTTGCTGTTGTGACAGAGAATCTCTTGCACTCTTATCTGGGTTTACTGATTATTTATCACCTGCTGTGCTTTCTGTCAGAGAGTGGATAATGATCAGGCATTCCATGACACTAGAGTGGATGACATTTCCTTTTTGGGTGGTGTATCATCGGATAAGGCCCTGGTCTTGGAATCAGTAGGCTTAGATTAAATCCCACTATGGATACTTCTTAGCCACGTGATCTTAGGCAAGTCCCTAACTTTTCAAAGGCTCAAGATCTTTTATCTTACTGGAAAAGCTAAAATTTTAATAAATTTAATAATCTTATTATTATATTATAAAATTTATTTTATATTAGTATAGATAATTTATGTATGTAATACATAAATATATTATATGTAAGTACATACTATACAAGTATATTATCATATGTAAGTATATATTCTATAAGTATATAATAATTATTATATATCACATATTATATATAATAATATCTAATATAAATATTATAAATTAAATAAATAAGTTAAAAGTAAAATTAACAATATTTCAAATTTCGACAAATACTTATTAGGCAAAGTACTAGGATGAATGCTTGGGCTCTAAACACAAAAGCAGCAACAATCCCCACCTTTGAGGAACTTCCAATCTACTGGGTGGAGGAGTGGATAAGAGGAGCATTAGTATTTTATTTTTTAAATTTTAATTTTTTCCATATTTTTCCATGTTTATATGATTCATTTTCTTTACCTCCCCTCTTCCCTCCCCCCAGTGTTGGTATTTTAGACTAAATCAAACTCTGTAGGTTCTGGCAAAGGCACCGTACCCTCAGAGAATTGAGAAAAGTGTTTTGTAAACATTAAAAAACAAAATACATTGCTAAATAAATGAGTTATTATTTAGAAACATAAGAAAGCCATCACAGACTTGACAGGAATGTTCCCAAAGCATAGAACCATATAATGGCAGAGCAGGAAGGGCTCTTAGGGACCACTTACCCCAAATGAAAAAAAAACACTGTTCCTCTTGGGGAAAAAACTTCCCCAGGATATAGAATGAACTAAGGGTGGCAGAGCCTGATCCCTGACACTCACTCCTACTCCCCAGCCAATATCAGGGTTCTCTGTGGAGGACAATAGTAAGGTTATCTCTAGTCCTATACAGTGTGGTTAGTTCATCCGATACCAAACCAAAGATGAAAGTTTTCTCTCATAAAAAGAGGGCACAGTGAAATATAAGCTACCCAGTGACAATGTTTTAACTTGCTGAATCAGCCGCACTTCAGGAAATCAAGAGTCTTTTAGAGACAAGACGGATCACTTACATCTACAAAAACGAGGCCTCATCAAAAAAGGGCAAAACCGTGGAGTGTTCAGTGTTAGTCTTTAATTATTGAACAAGTCAAAATTCACTCTAGCTGGAACGCACAGCCCACTCGATAAAGGGAGGCTATGGGAGAACAGCTTTCTAGGCTATAAGAAAAGCAGCCCTGAAGTGTGCTGGACCCAGGAAGGTTCAAATCCTGCCTCTGGTATTTATTATCTGTGCCATCATTTGTTCTGAGGTTCAGTTTCCCAAGTTGGGAAATGCAGAATGGAGAGGATGAATATTTGTAGAACTTACCATACAGGGTTATCAGAAGGATGAGGTGTCAAGTATTTTTTGTTGTTCAGTCATTATTAATTTGCATCTGATTTCTCTCTAGCAAAAATGAATAATAAGGAAATAAGTGATAATATTTGTACAACCCAGTGGAATTGCTTGTTGGGTATGGGAGGGGGAAAGGAAGAGGAGAGGGAAAGATAATGAATCATGTAAACATGGAAAAATATTTTTAAAATAGATAAATAAAATTTTTTTAAAATAATAATAATTTGTGTCTAACTCTCTGTGATCCCATTTGGGGTTTTCTTGGCAAAAATCCTGGTGTGGTTTGCCTTTTCCTTCTCCACTTCATTTTACAGATAAGAAAACTGAGGCAAATAAGGTCAGGTGACTTACTCAGGGTCACACAGTCAGTAAGTAAATCTGAGGTCAAATTTGAACTCAGATCTTCTAGACTGAAGGCCTGGAACTCTATTTACTGTGCCACCTAGTTTGCAAGCTTTTAAGTGGGCATAAAATGACCTATTAAGGCATTTGAGAGACATGCTCTTACCATGACAAATGTGAGCCCTAACTATTATCATTATTTCAAATCAGCAAAGAACTATCACAATTTGATTCTCCTCAATTCTCCTCAATCACAGAATTTCCTGAAAGTAGGAATTATTTGATTCTATGTATTTGTATCTCTAGTGCCTAGCACAGTGACTGGTACATAATAAGTACTTAATATGCTTGTTAATTGATGCATAGAATGTCAGAAATGAAGGAACCTTAGAGACAATATACCCCTTAAATCACAAATGAGGAAACAAAAACTTGGAGAGAAAAAGAACTTTTCCAAAGTTCCAAAAGAGCAGCAGAGATAAGAGTAAATCTCAGATATGTCTTTATGTCCTCTGCATAGGATAGTACCTGACACATGGAAGGCTCTTAATACAAAATCCTCATCATATCAGATTGCTCCCCAGACTCTAAGAGAGGGAGTAAACAGAATCCAAACCTGTCCTAAAAAAGGTAGCTTTTCCCAGATTTTCTAGAACTTGTGAAAACATCATGTTGGTAGAACCTAAACTTCTGTGGCTGGGCAACAATAGGCAAAAGTCACAATCCCTCAGCTGAAGGTAACTTCTTTTAGACCATACAACCTACAGACAAACTATGAATCTTCATCGGAGAAGAGAAGCTCCATACTGGGACTTCCCCTCCTTGATGACATTATAGCTCTGGACAAAAACAAAAGACTGTCTCCAGTGTCAGTAAACATTTTATTAACAACCTCCTAGATTGAAACTGTCATTTTCATTCTGATTAGTTTATGTAGGGTTTGGATTATCTTACTTAACAAGGAATTTACTTAAATCCTTTCTTCTTGGAACAGTTATTCACAAAGTCTTCTTACAGTTGCTGGGATAAATGATCCTTGAACAATTTACTTAGAAACTTACTTCAATTCAATTCAAAAAACACTTATTAAGGACCCAGTCTGTACAAAAAATTGTCTTTGGTGCTGGGAGAGAGATACAAAGTTTAAATAAGACCATATTCCTACATATGTTGGTGTGACAGATACGCAAATAATTGTAATGTAAAATAATATACATTTGTTGTGAACAAAGTTGTTGGGAAATCTGAGTTAGAAAGGCTTCATTACTGGCTTATTGAATTGAAACAGAGACATAGGTAGCACTAGTTGAGAGTATGAGCTCATCTGCAAATAAAAATAAATAAAAAATAAATGAAACAAAATGAAACTACTGCAGGGCAGGATGATGGAAGTCTTTGAGTAATATCACCTCAGAATACAACAAAATCAGGATTTAAAGGATTGGGGACAGTAACAAGATTGTAGAGAGTTTCACATTAGAGCCAAAAGCATCTTTAGATAATACTGGGATGGCAACAAATAAATAGGAAATGAAACAGATATTCTAGTATTCTTATAATGCTTGTTTTATATTAGCAATGATAATTAAATCACCTTACTACCTGAGTGGCCATGGCATTTAAGAAGAGGTCAGGAAGAGTGACTAGATATGACAAATACACTTAGCACTGAAGGAGACATTTTAAAAATGTTCAGAGATAATTTTCGAGGTATTTCAATGAAGAGAGAATTTTAAAGAATGGACAAAATCAGTTTTTTAAACAAAAAATAAAAAGAAAGAAAGAAAAAAGGAAGAAAACTAAGATATATCAGAAAATATTGATCTAAATGCCTACTTTCTCATCTCTATAAAATCTTTATGAGAATGGTCTCTCTAAGCATCCCAGTCTATTGTAGCTACTTTGGGCACTCTGATGTTTTCATAGAAGAGACAGACAGACCAATGATACTAAAAGCACAGGCCTTTATTGTAGTCACAAGGGAAAGCATGATGCCCAAAGTGAGATACCTAGGAGTTAGCAGGGGCAAGGACAGAGGCAATCAAAGATATACCCAGGAGGAGAAAGATAAAACATGGGAATAAAGAGGGAAAAGGAGAATGAGGCTGGATGCCAAAGATGTGTCCAAGAGGATCAAGGGAATCTCAGGTGAAATGAACTTTAGCCTTCAGTGGTTATCAAAAGGGGCTCAATAAGTAGAGAAAAATTCATCTTTTGGCCTGAGAATAGCCAGGTGACTCCAAGCCCTTATTATTCCTCTGAGTCTTCATGGAGATGCCTGTATGCTTTGTCATTCACATATGAAGACAGATCACCTAGAGAGAGGGGTTGGCTGAAGGTCACAGAGAGGGGAAATTTGGTAAGAAAAATGGGCTTGGGGAGGAATAGGAATTCTGTTTTGGTCATGTCAAGTTTGAGACCCCTTTGAGATATATAGAAAGAGGTATCCAGAAGGTAGTTGGTGATTCATAACCAGAGTTCAGGAGAGAATTAGAGGTGGATTTGAAAATCATATATGTTACCAAAATTATTTACATGAGAGATGGGACTTTAGAAAAAAACCAAAATTTTGTTTTTGTATGAGTTTGCTCTTATAATAATGGCCAGTGTGGAATTGTATTTTGCATGATAATAAATGTATGATTCAGATCAGACTTACCGTCTCCAAGTGGGGAGAGGGAAGGGAGGAGGGAAATGGTTTGGATCCTGTAATTTTGGAAAATATATGTTGAAAATTATGTAATTGGGAAAATAAAATATCTTTGAATTTTAAAAAATACCCCAAACAAGGGTGACTAGGAAAAAAGGTGGCCCAATATGTAAGAGTGAGAGACAATAGGCAGACAGTTGTGGTGTTCTCCACTTCTCTAGAGACACTAAAAGAAGAAAAAATACTTCCACCATATTGGATAAATCCTCTTTGGAAAATGGATTAATCATATATCCATCAAAAAATTAATACTTAGAATTTAAGGTACTAAAATTTTTCCACATTCTTTTGTAGAAAAAATAAGGACAGTGCAAAAGAAAATACTATAATGACCTTAAAACTACTCTCAATCACATTCCTGTTCTTCTTAGTTAAGAAAAAAAGACTATTTCAGTTATGTTGGAGTCAGAAGATAGAACTTTTGGGATGATGATAATGGACAAATGGAGAAAGAAAACTCATTTCTTTTTTTCCCTTCTGTCTTCTCTACCACAGAAAATGGTCCTCCAACTGGGAAATGGAAAACAAAAATGGTTAACAGAATATTAAAACCCAAAGTAAGTAAGGATATGATAAGAGGGCATCTAACAGGCCTCAATTAATTCAAGATATAAGACTCAAATACATAATAATAACCTGCATTTACATAGAATCTACTATGTACCAGGCACTATGCTAAGTGCTTTATAAATACCTAAATTTGATCTTCACAATAATTCTAGGAGATAAGTGCTTTATTATCCCCATTTTGCAAATGAGGAAACTGAGGCAAACAAAGGTGAAGTGATTTTCCCAAAGTCATGCAGCCAGGACATACCTGAAGTTGGATTTGAATTCTGGTCTCCCTGACTCCCTATACTCTATCTGCTGTGCCACCTATATCTCAGCATATTAAAAGAGCTCATGGATGTGATTGTTAAAACACAATCAGAGATATCTGGAAAAATTATATAGAACAAGGGAAGATCAAAGGATTGGAAAAGAATAAACCCTGTCCCATTTCTTTTAAAATAGCTAATATTTACATAGTGCTCTAAAATTTACAAGGTACTTTAAACAGGTTAGCTCATTTGATCCCCACAACATCCCTGAGGAAAGTATTGTTATTATAATTTATAGATGAGGAAACTGAGTCTAAGAAAGGTGAAATGACTTGTCGAGAGTCATATAGCTAGCAAAGGCATAAGGTGGGTTTCAAACTCAAGTCTTATTGAGTCTAAATTCAGTGCTCTACCCACTAAGCAAAGTTGTCTCTCAGGAAAAGAAGAAGAATTCTTCAAATTATAGGTTAATAAGTTTAACTTCAGTTCTGAGCAAAATTCTTAAACTTAAAGGATCCAAGATTTAGGACTGAAAAAGAACTTCCATCTAGAAGCCATCTACTTCCACCCCCACTCCCATTTTACAGATGAGAAAACTGAGACTCATAGCTATAAAGAGATTTGCTCAAGAGTAAACAAAATTCTAGAATGTATTATTAGAGAGATAGTTTAGGAGCATTTTGAAGATAAACAATGATAGGAACCTGTATAAGATGATTAAGAAATCATACCAAACTAATATTTCATTTCTCCTTCCTTCCTTCCTTCCTCTCTCCCTCTCATCCTCCCTCCCTCTCTCTTTCTCTTCTCTCCTCTTTTCTTTTCTTCTCTCTCTCCCCTCCCCCTCTTTCTTCATGTCTCTTACAGTATTCTTGTGAATCAGGTGGAAAGATGTAAGCTAGATGACAATATAGTTCAAAGAGTTTAGAATTGATAGAATTGAGATAGACTCTAAGAACAGTGACTAAAGAGACAGACATTGACCTGAGGTGGGTGAAAAGGGGTGGGGGGAAGGGGGCATTTTAATGTAAAGAGTACTTTGTGGATCTATCTTTGGCCCAGTTCTGGGCAATATTCTTATCAATGACTTAGCATGAAGACACAGATGGCATGCTTATCTAATCTGCAGATGGCATGAGGTTGGGAGGGCTAGCTGATGCTGGATGACAGAATTCATCCCGAAAAGGCTCTTAACAAGCTAAAATGATAGGCTGAATCTAATAAGATACAACTGAACAGAAATGAGGGAAGATATGTGTTCCCTCTCCAACAACCAAGTCCAGTGCCTTTCTTTTGCCTATAGAAAAAAATATAAACTACTGTTTTGCTTTTTAAATCCTATGCAAACCAACTCCAAGCTACCTTCCCAGAATCATTGGATGTTACTCTCTGTCTCACACTCTGTGATCTAGGCAAACTGATATTTCTGTCTCTTGCTCATGAGATACCATCTCCCTTTGAAGTGAGCATCCTTCATGCCTAGAATATACTCCCTTCTTACGTCTGCCTCATAAAGTTCCTTTCTTCCATTAAGATATAGCTCAAGTACTATTTTCTCCATGAAGCCTTTCCTAATTACTCCATCTGCTAGTGGCCTTTTCCCTAAACTACCTTGTATTTAACTGTTTTGTGTATATATTTGTGAATATATGAATATATTAACTTTCTATTTATTCGATATATTTTTATATGTACATGTTGTCTCTCATTAGAATGTAAGTTTACTAGGAGTAGGATTTATTTAATTCTTTATATTTGTATCCTTGGGGCTTAACACCATTGGCTGCAACATAATAGATGCTTAATAAACATTGATTGATAGTCATTCTGCCTATCTGCATTGATCCCTAGGCTGTCCTTGGGTCACCATGACATTCATATGGGTACTAATACTGCTAAGTTAGTGCTAAAGAATAAGCTTAGTCCCCATTGGACTGAGGCTCTCACCATAACCACTTCTGCTGGCAATTAAGAAAGCTCTTAAGCTACCACAGTTGAACAAGAGACCCTAAGAACTCTTAACATGCCAATCTCTCATAGGTTTATCCAAAATATTCCTAACCCATTCAAATTCTCAAGGCTAACATTTGCCCTGCAAGGAGCATGGTCTCTTAATACATACATAAGGATATAGATACTAAAGCTTATAGATATTCCCATAGAAAGGATCCTCCTAGAACACGTTGTTTTTAGACAGAGTCCTCCTTTTCCTTTTCTGTGCCACTGGATCCAGAGGTAGTTATTGTCTAGATTTTAGAGCAAGTTTCAAAGCTTGAATATCTAGTTTTTAAGGGGACTTAGAGATCTCTCACAAGCCAATTTCCATTTCTAGCAGATGATTTTTCCCCACTTGTAATTCTCTCTTTATCTTGTTATTCTATTACACTTCTATACCACATTTGTTCAGCCATTCTCCAATGAATGGGAATCCACTTTGTTTCCAGTTTTTCTCTACCATACAAAAAATTATACTATGGATATTTTGGTACATATAAAATCTTCTGTCTTTTATAATGTTAGGGTATTGTACTAAGCAGTGGGATCTCTGAATGAAAGGGCATGAAAGGGTTATTGGTTGGTAAGTACCTATGCCATCTAGACCTCCATCCAAGTCACAGAGAAAAACGCATCTTGGACAAATACCAAGCTGTCCTCAAGTGTTGATTGATATTCAGATTAACTCAAAGGTCCTCTCTTCCTCTGGTTCATCCCAGCATTGTTACAGAATAGAATTTCAAAAAGGAAACCAATGGCTTGAAGATATCTAAATCATGATCACTTAAAGTCAAACAGGCTTGCTATCCTGGGATATCTACAGTGGGGAGAATTTGAACTGGAGAGATACTCTAAGGTCTCTGATTGGGCAAGGGGTTCATTCATTCATTCATTCACTCAAATTTCTATTGAATATCTACTATGAATAAAGTTTTAGAGGTTCAGTGTGTGTGTGTGTGTGTGTGTGTATGTGTGTGTGTGTGTGTGTGTGTGTGTGTGTGTGTGTTGGAGGAGAGGGGGTTACAAAGATGTATAAAATCACTCCTTACTCTTGGAATCTAATAGGAGAGAGAACCTTGAGATTGAGGGAAAAGGTCTTGAAGGATGATTTTCATTAGACAGAGATACAGAGGGAGAATTCTAGAAGTCTGAAGTGAGATGGCAAAAATGTAAAAGATGGAATTTTCAGCACTTGGTAAATGAATGGATAGGAGGTGGGGGAAAGGAATGCCCTAGAGGTGACTTGATGATCCTAGAGGAGCCTTAATGTATGGGAATAAGGCAGTAAGTGCCACTGACTGAAAACAGGAAACCAGGAGGTAGAGCTGGTTTGGTAAGGGGGTTGAAAAGTTTTGTTTTAGATATATAGATCAAGGTCCCATGGTCATAGGATGACAGATTTGGAGATGGAAAGAACCCTACAGGTCATCTAATCCAAATTTCCTTGTGGTACAGATGTGAAAAGTGTGCCTCCAAGAGCTTAAATGTCCATTTGTGTATATATGCTATTACTTAAATGGATATGTGCTATTTCTTCCAATAGAATGCTTTAAAGCAAATACTTACATATATATTCAAAGATTTCAAGCTGGAAGATCATCTAATACAGACTCATTTTATAGATAAGGAAACTAAAGTACAAAAATTAAGTGATTTGCCCAAGGTTACAAAAGGAATAAGAGGCAGAGCTAGGATTCTAATCAAATTCTTCTGACTCCAAATGCAGCTGTAAAGTATCCAATATCTTTCATCAAATGTAGAGGTCCAGAGGAGACAGATGAATCTCAAGAGATCTATACTGCTCCCCCTTCTCCTCCAAAACTTCCTTCACCGCAAGTGCAGATCTGAATGTTGGATAAATCTACTTGCTACTTAAATTTGCTTTACAAGTCATTATCCAGGAAGAGATGAGGACAAATGTGGAAAATTCCACCAGAAACTGTTTCTAGGAGCTGGCCAATCACAAAGCTCAGAACCAATGTTGGCAACCAGGAGAAACAGTCTCCTACCAGGCCCCTGTGAAGAAGACAAACACTTTCCTTCTCCCCTCAATAGTGGCCAGTCCTAGAGGCCAAAGTTTCATCACAGAAGGCTCTCAGCTGCAATTTTGCTTTTAGCCATTTACTGGAACCAAAAGTCCTCCAGGTACTTCAGAGAAATTTCTTGCTTCTAATTTTCTGTTACTTAAGGAGGAAAAAAAAACCCAATCACCAGGAAGCTTCTTTATCTTAAAATCTTAGATAGCAATTAAGAGAAGCAGGTGTTCATGAACCACAGAGGGATACAGGGAGAGGAACATGCAAAACCAATCCTAGAACAGCCACCACAGAGAAAGGCAGAGAAACTGTAGAGTTGTTTTCAGATGTGCATATTGGTGGTAAGAGAGCAAGACTGGCTCAAGTATATCATGTGGCAGAAGACAGAGCCCTTCGTCCCTGCCTGGGATCAGGTACAAACTAATTAAACAGAATAAGTTAATGAGCAGGCACTAGCACTTTATCGATTGGTTCCAAGAGGAATTGAGATTGCCACTTTTTCTAATCTGTTAAAATATTTCAAACCCAGATGAAATTCATGTACTTTGTGTATATATCTATGCTGTATGTACCTTTGTATACATGCATGGGCTCATATATATAGTATTTCCCATGCATATTCATTTAAATTTTGCATTCACATGATATCTGCAATCAAAGCGCCAATCAAATGTTCAAAAGCAAGCCCCCTGGCCAGCATACCAGGACACGTGTCTGCATCATCCAGTTGCTGCCATTTGCTTCCAAATAAAGGTTAGCCTGTGTTCTCATGCACAGCTGCTCCTTTTGTTATATTATTGTCTCCAAATGGGATGGCTCTGATAACACACACACCAGCCTCTAAAGGCCTCAGGACAAAAAGTTGGAACAAATAACTTGATTTGGATTCAGTGTGTTGCTTTGGGAGCTGATCATTTGTGGTATTCAAAGTTTCACTCTCTGTATAAGAATGAGCCTGGGGTGAGGGCCATCAATGAGGGGACAGGCACGGAAGGGGGCAGCTGTTCACACAAGAAGGAAAGCAGTGCAGCCAAACTGCAGGGCCAGGAGGAAGCAGGTGTCACCATAGTGCCAGAGAAGACCCCAGCACATCCTTTTGTAATGGAGTCTGAGCCGAAGGAAGCCTGATGCACATGGTGAGTCTTCAATGCTTAAGTCTGACCCATAAGTCTATAATCAAGGAGAATGGACAAGGAAGGAGAAAGGAATAAGGTAAGAGCTTTGGTATAATGAATCAGTGTCAAGGACTTCCCCTGATCACTCTCACTAAAGGAATTCTCCCCCCATAACTTCTTTCTCATCCATTCCCTTCTCTCCACTAGACTCTTGTTTAAACCCTCATAATCTCTCTCATGAATTATTACAATGGCTTCCTAACTGGAGTGCTCCTCTCCAGTTTCTCCACACTCTAACTCATCCTCCACATAGCTGCCAAATGGATATTAGTAATTGCAGTGCTGACCATGCCACTATTCTCCTCAAGAAGCTTCAGTACCTCCCTACTGCCTCTGGGATAAAAGAAAATTCTGCATTAACACTAATAGTCCTTCACAATCTGGTTCCAACCTATTTTTCTAGTTTGTTTTGCACATTAATTTTCTTCATAGACTCTGCATGACATTCTATTCTCTGTCTTTAAACCTATGACTTTTTTTTTAAACCCTTACCTTCCGTCTTGGAGTCAATACTGTGTATTGGCTGTGAGAAAAAATACACCAAAGTACAAGGGTTTAAAAAAAATATACATATTTTTTTCTCTCCCTCCCACCCACCCCTCTCCACTGAAAAATGAAAGATATAGCCTTTGTAACAAATATGCATAGTAAAGCAAAATGAACTCCTCATTGGCTATGTCCAAAAAATATGTCTCAGTCAATGCCCATCACCTCTCTGGTAAGAGGCAGGTAGTATGCTCTCCATGCCTCCATACAAGCAGGGTCATACCTGGAATATCTTCCCTTCTTATTTCCACTCCAGAGAATCTCTAGCTTCCTTCCAGGCTCAGTTCAAGTGACACCTACTTTATGAAGTCTTTGCTGATTCCCTAGTGGCTAGAGCCCCTTCCCACCCCCCCACCCCCGCTGTGTCCCCATATTACTTTGGAGTTAATTCATATTTTGATTTTACTTATCTGTGAAAATGCTCCACTCCAAGAGAATATGAGCTCCTTGAATATAAAGATGGCTTCATTTTTGTCAATTAATAAATTATTGAATGACTGGATGAATTAAGAGAATAAAAGGAATTATCATTTTCTAGAACATAGTCTTAAGATAAAGAGTTTTGCCCCTATGTTTTCTTCTTCAGTATTAACTCATCAAAATACCATGTGCTTTGGCAGCCATTCAGGATCAAATTGACTAGAACATGAAGAATTCTGGGGTACAAATTATATACAGGTATCTGTAAGCAACATAGTTTTGTCTAAGCTTGGCTCTGGTTCCTCTCCTGAATTTCACCCCTTTTTTATACCCCTCAGTCAGCTATATTCTTAAGCTTCAGGCCTTAAAAAAAACCATGTCTTTTTTGGTTGGATTCCAGAATTGATAGTCTCCAGGTTCCAGACAAGACATAATCTGTCTGCATAACCACCTGAGTTTGGCCCTAGATTCCACTCTTGGAATTTCTGGTCTCATTTGTCTATAAGTGCTCAAGTGTCATCCCATCAACCCAACCAAGGTCAACTTCTACCAACTTGTTGCTCTTCCAATAATCTTGCTCTCATACCAACTCCTTCTATGTTGCTCAACTTCCCTTCTCTGCTAATCTTTATCCTTCTTCCTCCAGGCAAGCTTTTTTTAATTCAAAGATATTTTATTTTCCCAATTACATGTAACAATCAATTTTCAACATTTTCCAAACTTATAAGATCCAAATTATCTTCCTTCTCTCCTCCCTCTTGGATATAGTAAGCAATTGATCTGGGTTATACATATATTATCATGCAGAATACACTTCCATGTTGGTCATTTTTGTAAGAGAATATTCATATAGAACCAATGTATTGTAGAAGAGTCCTAGATGGATATCAGATGTTACAACCCACCTAGGAACTCCGCAGGGCCAGTGAAGCACAAAAACCCTTGACTTATGAAAATAAAGTTTATTTTAGAAAAGGAAGAAACTAATAGGTAGGACCATAGCACTATCCAAACTAAGTCCACCCAACTTCTAAGTCTTCTGCTGAAGGAGAGCCTTTGTTTTCTTCTATAGACTCTAGTTAATCTTCCCTAAGATATCTAAGAAACCACTCCCCCAATGCTATCTGACTTAATCTAAAATTACTACCAATAATTAATAAGAAAGAAAGGGGGAAACCCCTGCATTTGGCAGCTATATTAAGTAACCAAAGTTATAGATGGAAAGCTTTGGATTACCTTAACCAATAGGAATTCTGGCAGCTGGACCACTGGCAGATGAAACCTGAACTCATGGAAATAGTTTCCCTCCACATAAATCTTCTATCTGGATGCCAAGGACTTCTCCACAAAATCCTAACATTCCAGGGAGAATCTCTCAGAGGAAAAACCCTCCTTTTGTTTGATGGGAATTGTAGGCAGAGAAACAAAACCTTCCTCCAGCTTGGTCAAAATCCAAGAAGAAAGTGAAGTTCAGTTATTTCTAGTTGTAGACCCACAATTCCTTTCTTACCCAGAATCCTTTCACAGGGCTTCTCTCAAAATTCCCTTCTTTCAACTAACCCTAGAAAACCAGACTATCCTAACTATATTCCTACACCAAAAACCCCCCAAAGAAAAATATAAATAAATTAATGTGAAAAAAGGTATGCTTTGATCTGGATTCTGACTCCAACAGTCCTTTCTCTGGAGGTGGATAACATTCTTTGTCACAAGTTCTTCAAGATTGTCCTGGATCATTGTATTGCTGAGAGTAGCTAAGTTCCAAACATGTGTTATTCCCCAAAGTCTATGACTATCATCCTATTTCACACCAGTTTTTATCTTACATATTCTTATTTTCAAAGAACATTTATTCATGTAACCATTTTTAAGGGTCTACTTCATACAAATAACTTTATAATATGCTGAAAGTATAAAGATAAAAATGAAAAAGTATGGCATCAAGGAGGTTAGATTTTATTGAGAGCATACAATATATACACAGATAAGTGCATTCAAGTAATATGAAGAGGAGAGGAACACTTTGTAACTTTTTGAGAGTTGGAATAAAATAGGAAAGTTTCATTTGCTTGATCATTGATCACTTGGTTCAATGGAGATATGTTTGGGGATATAGACTCTAAATGATTGCTCTGTTGCAAAACTAATAATATGGAAATAGGTGTTGATCAATGATACATGTAAAACCCAGTGGAATTGCTCATTGGCTATGGGAGGGGAGAGGGAAAGAACATGAATCATGGAACTGTGGGAAAATATTCTAAATTAATTAAATAAATAAGTGGATTTTAAAAAATAATTTGAAAATAGGGTACTTTTCACATAGCATGCATACTTGATCTTAGCTTGAAGGAGGATAAATATTCTTTAAGGCAAAAACTAGGAGGGAATGCCTTCTAGACAAGCACATGGAGGTGGGGAATGGAATGCCAAATTTGGAGAACAACTGACTGAAACATGGAGGGTGTGAAAGTAGATAATATGAAATACCTCTGAAAAGGTAAACAGGACTCATATTTTCATAGAAGGCCTTAAAGGCCTGGTTGGAGAGTTTTCATTTCATCTTGTGGGGATGCTAATAGCACTTACCTCATGTGGTTATTAGGAGGATAAAATGAGATAATATTTGTAAAGCACTTTGCAAATCTTAAAACACTAATGCTAAAAATAAAAAATAAAAAAAGCCTAAATCCCTTAATTCTAGAGGCAATACGGAGCCACTGACTTTTTTTTTTAATTGAGGAAGTAATATAATTGGACCTGAGCCTCATGAAGATTAATTTGGCATCTTTGCTGAAAATGGAATGGATGTGAGAGAAACTAGAAGCATGAAGATTAATTAAGAAACTCTGATGGCAGTCTAGATGAAAGACAAAAAGTGTTTCTGCTAGGGTAGCAATGGTGAAGAGTAAAGAGAAGGGAACAGATATGGGAGATCTTATAGAGGCAGAATCTCTAAGGCATGGTAAATGGTTAGATATGGGGAGTGGAGAAAAGGACAGTCAAGAATGACTCCAGGCAATGAATCTAGGTAATGGAAATGATGGTAGTACCTTTAACAGAAATAAGAGTTTGGAGAGGGGATAGGTTTGGGGTTGACGGAAGAAAATGAATTGCAGAATGCAGCCCCAAGAAAGAGTGGAACAATATGAGGATAGGTTTAGGCCCCTAAAGACAGAATTATAATTTCCATGTTGGAAGGAAAACCAAAGTCCAAGTTGTTGTGTGAATCGTAGAGAGAATTCTCTAATTAATAATTTTATTTTGATTTTGTAGCTTCTGGTCTTAAAGCAAAGATTCCAAACAATTTGTATGATGGGAACAAGGACCTTGCTAGACAAAGGCATCTAAGACCAGAAAGGGTCCAGTAGATCCAGTAGTCCCCTCATACAGACAGAGTCACTGACCTGTGGTCATAAGCTGCAGCCTAAATACAGTCTAGCTTCTTGTAAATCATGGGCTAAGATGAATCCATTTCAGACCAGCCCTACCCTGTTAATGTAAAGAGATAGGGGGAGGCTCCTTGCCAAATGTTTCATTCCTCACGATCCAATATCATGGTTATGGATAAAATGATCACACCTTGATGCTTCCTGCATGAATGTGGACAAATTCTTTAACTTCCCTGGGCCTTAGTTTCCCCAATCATAAAACAAGGGTGCAAAAACTAGAAGGCATCTTAGGTCTCTTCTAGTTATAGATCTGTGAGTTGTGATGCTATGACTTATGAAATTCCATCTGGAGTCAAAGTGGAATTAAATACCCACAAAATTAAGGGGTGTAGCTATTCAGGAAGGGAAGGGAAAGGAAGGGAATAAGCATTTCTATAATATCTGCTAAGCACTTTACAAATATCATCTCATTTGAAATTCACCACCCTTTAGGAAGGAGTCAAGAGAGCTCTTCTAATGAGTGGCTAGAGTCCTGGAGGCCCCCCAAAATGACTTTCCCTGCTTAGCATGCCCACAGTTTTCCATAAAAGTAGAATATTATCCAAAATGTGAATGGCATCAATTTAATTAAGTCTCTTCCTGCTCCAATGTCTCATAACACTTTGTTTGGCTTTTCCCTTCTACATCTATCTTACTCTACTTGTATCTTAGTTTTCTATATAATTTTCCTTCTGCTAGATAAGCTCTCTGTGGGTAGATCCTATTTCCTATCTACCTTCATATCCCTGGCATACAGTGTGCCAGTGTACAAATAATAAGTTAAAAGATCATAGATTCAGAACTGTAAAGGACTTCAGGGACCTAACACCTCATTTTGTGGATAGGGAAACTGAGGCCCAAACAAAAAGTTCACAAAGCTCTTTACAAATATCATTTCATTTTATCCTCGCAACAACCCTGTGGGTTGTTATCCCCATTTAACAGATGAAGAAACTGAGACTGAAAAGTTAATTGATTTGACCAAGGCCACAAGTTAGATAGTATCCAAGGCAATATTTGAACTCAGGTCTTCCTGACTTGAAGTTTTGCACATTAGCCATTGTGCCAGCTGGCTGTGCCTAACTTAATTTATAAATAAATTAAATTATTTGTCCAAGGTCACACACAGATGACCCTGTTTGAATTTGAACCTGTTGTCAGAATTTGAACCCCATTTCAAGTCAAAATTTGAACCCGGGGTTTCTGACTTCAAATCCAACAGTCCTTCCCATGTTATTCATTGTGTTTGCTAAGTGACTGAGAATCTTATTTCTTGTGTGACTGCATAGCTGTCTTGTCAGCCTTTTAAGAACCAGCTTGGTACTTTATAAAGTTTCTTTTGTTACCCCAGAAAAGTCACTTATCTTCTCTTGGCCTCAATTTCTAATCTATAAATGGGGTTTATAATAGCATCTACTTCATAGGGTTGTTGTAGACTCAAATGAGATATGAATAAAGTGTTTGTAAATTGTAAAATTCTACCTAATTATTATTATTATTATTATTATTATTATTATTATTATATACCATTAGGAATATATCATCTCACTGGGTAGAATATAAATACTTTGAGAAAAGGGACTCTCATCTTTACCTTTATATCCCTGGTGTCTGGTTAATAGTTTTTAGTAAACTTATAGATCTGTGAGTTGTGATGCTAAGTTTAGAAAACTTAGCTTATTCATTGACTTACTAATTGATCAAATCACTGCTGATATTTCAGACTTTAAGCATATTTGCATTCTTCATTCTTCTTGGCAAGCCAAGGTGCTGGCTTCATGTTGGAAGGAAAATATCTATGTGTAACCTCATAATAAAATGGGAGTCATGGGACTAAAAACAAGAAAGACAGGGAGGAATCAGGTAATATGATTTAGAGGTAAGAGGGAAAAGGGGCTTTTGAGACCATTGGATCCAACCCCCTCATTTTATAGATAAGAATATAGAAACAAAGTAAACTTAAAAAATTTGTATTGCACAGCACTTAAGTATCTGAGGTAGGATTTGAACTCAAGTCTTCCAGTCTACAAGTTTAGCACTCTACCCACTGCATCATCTAGCATCATCAAGGGTAGGCTCTCTTAAAGCCACAAATAGCCCTCTATTCACCATGTCACACAGAATCTTAAATTTATAGACCATCCATTTTATAGATGTAAAGGTTCCCAGAGGTTAAGTGACTTGTCCCAGATTACCCATCAATCCAGGAACCCTCCATACCTAGGTTCTAGAAATTGTACCCTTATATAAGGGGCAGCTAGCAGATAACCTACACTCCTGCTCTACAGCCTGTAACAACACAAAACTGACTCTTCAACTATGGGCCAGTGGCAAGAGTGTTCTACTACCCACTTTTTAGAGAAACAGCAGATATAGCAGACAAAAGGGAAAGCCCAGTATGGCTTTTCCTGGCTTCACTAAGTCTATCAGTTCTGCACTGAATTAACTCTAAATGGATGTGTAGTTTCCTAGATCATATCCTCAAAGGCACAGCCTTGAAACTATTTTTTGATTCATCTTTTTTTTCCTTCTGGGGATTATATGGTATGAAAAGGAAATTAATCAAGAAAAAGGCTGAATATGGTTCTAGAGAGTACATTTTTTTTGCTGACTTTCATTTTTATTTTTCTAAACAGTTGCACTTCTGATAGTCTTTATGGAAAATCAGGTTCCCTCCCCCAACTCGAGGCAGAAGAGAGAGATCATGGGAAATGGAAGAGGGAGGCAAAAATTGTACAAAAAAGCTAAGTGATATTGTAAAAGCACACTGGTCTGATAGGATACCAGGCTTCAAATCCTGGACTTGGCATTTGCTAACTGAACAAGTCACTAACAATTATGAGTCTCATTTTCCTCATCTGTAGAATAGGGAAAATGCTTGCACTAACTGGTTTAAAAGGGGTGTTGTGAAGAAAGCACTCTATCAACCTTAAATTGTTATATAAGCTATCATTTTGATGAGTGCTATTATCTCCAAATTAATCACCAATGTTTTAGGTTCCAAAAACTGGTTTCTGATTTAGCTGCCCAGGACTCAGAATACATTTCCACAAAGAAGTAAATAGTATAGCTATCATTGTTCCCATTTTATAGAGAAGAGAACTAAAGCTCAGAGAGATCAAGTGATTTGCTATAAGTCATAGAAGTAACACAGGCCAACATCAAGAACCAAACCTATTTATCTCCTGCCTCCAACTACAATGTTTCTTTCTACTATACCATTCTGGAGTGGGAGGATGAAAGGGAGGCAGGGAAAAGTTTCTTCCAATCAATCAATCAATCAATAAACACTTATTAAGCACCTACTATGTGCTAAGCACTGTGCTATGTATGCATTGCAGATTTTTTAAAAAGGCAAAAAGACAGTCCCTGCCTTCAAGGAGCTTACAGTCTACTCAAGAGACAATATACAAACAAATACATAAAAATGTAGGCAATCTATAAGATAAATAGGAAATAGTTAACCTAGAGAAAGCACTGGAATTAAGAAGGATGGGGAAAGATTAAAATAGAAGGTCTGATTTTAGTTGGGATTTACAAGAAGCCAGAGAGGTCAGTGATTAGAATAGAGGATAGAGAGCATTCCAGACATGGGAGACAGTCAGAGAGAATGCCCAAGAGATGGCAGGTCTTGTTCTTTATAAAAACTAGGATTTAAACTGAGACTTGAAGAAAACAAAGGAAACTAGTAGAAGCATTCAAAGAAAACGTACATAAGACCAGTGAAAAGATAGAGTTGGGGTATAAAGTGTATGTGAAAAACAGTCAAAAAAAGCAAGTATTGTTGAATGTCAAAGTACATGGAGAGAAGCTAAGTGTAAGAAGACTGGAGAGGTAGGAAGGGAATCAAGTTATGCCAACTAGAATGTGATAATTGATGCCATTGGAGCCCACTAAACAGTGGAGTACCATGGTCAGACCTATCTATACTCAAGGGAAAACACTGTGGTTGCAGAGTGAAGGATGGATAATAGTAGAGAGATATTTGAAGCAGAAGGACCAAAAAGGAGACTACTGCAATAGTTCAGGGGTGAGGTGATGAGATTCCACACCAAGGTGGTAGCTGTGCAATGAGAGAAGATACAGGAGTAGAAATGACAAACTTGGTCACAGATTGCATATGTGGGCTGAAAGTGAGGAGTCAAATAATATCAAGGGAGGATGATGATGCCTCAACATAAAGAGAAGTTGGGAAGAGAACATCAATGGATAAAGTGGTATCTGAGAGGACTCCTCAAGGAAGGCAAAGATTCTGAGAGAGATGAAAGTGCATTCCAGGCATGGGGACAAATGTACAGAGGGAGGAAATGGAGTACCACATTCAAATACCAGTCCTGAAGGGAAGCAGTAAGAAATCTGGACAGGTAAGGGGAATGTCTGACTGTTATAAGGCAGATATGACAAGAGCATTAAAAGTAATCTATAGTGGCAAGGAGCTTACTGATATTTTACTATATACTAATATTTTACTATAAAATAAAAAAATATATATACTAATATTTTACTATAAATCTCATTTTATTTTAACAAAGTAATTATTTTCATTTTTAAAAAGTCATTTTCTTGGACTGTAACTCCATTAGCTCAATTTCAACTTGGATCTAACATAAGGACCCAAACAGAATTCCACCTCCAGTCGCCTACAAGATGCAAAATTCTGAGAAAGGCACTAATGATTCTGGTCTGCATCAGCAAATTTACCATTGAGTTGCTTGGAGGTCTTGCAGGTCGACAAAGGAAAGACACACCTGGTCAATTATCAGCTGGCCTAAAATAGTTAGATTTCTATCATCTTTCCTCTATAAATGGAAGCTCCAACAGTTCACAGTGCTTGGGAGATTGCAAATTTGATAGCTTTGTTCCAATCCACTCCTGTTTTCCATTGATTTTCCTCTCATTTTAGTCTGTATCGATTGGCTCTTCTTTTCTCTGTATGCCTCCAGACGGCAAATGGAGGAAGAAAAACTGCATGCTTTGGGTTGGGCCTACTCCCTCTGTCCTAGTTTCACAGTATAACTGATCTAGGATTTTATTTTGCTTTCTAACTCCACATATCTCAAACTACAGTATTTCTCTTTCCTCTAAAAACTCCTTCTAGCTTCCCAGTTTCTGTTAATAGGACCAGGATCTTCTCAGTCATTTTTTATTTTTTTCTGAAACCCTCCACAGCCTATCATTTTCTAAGTCTTATTGATTCTAATTCACTAGTGTCTTTGGCATTTATCTCTGCCTTTCTTTCCACCCCTATAAGGTTCTCATTACCACCTGTCTGGACTACTACAAAATAATTTATTGTCAGAATCCATAACCTCTGGCACAAATAAGAGTTTGAGAGAATAAGAAAGAACTCAGAAAATGTGGTCAGTGATGTACCTGTTGTTGACTGAGACACACAAATTCATCATTAACCAAACATTTTGGTGTTTTTTGTGACCAAGACCTCAAGCAGTTTGCAGCATAGATGAAGAGATAAGATTTTTTCAGGGAGAGAAGCAATATGTAGGTAAAGACCAAAAAAGTCATAAGGAACAAAGAAATGCTTACAATCATGTTATTCCAGCACGAAGTCTTAACTATCTTTCCATCTCTCCAAAAACAATCATCTATTACTGTTGTTTGGGCCTTTTTTTACTATGTATGGTAACCTCAACAGGTCTCCCTGTCTCTCTTTTGTCTTCCCTTCCATTGCATCCTTCATATTGCTTCCATATCAATCTACCTGATGTAAAGATCTAAACATTCACTTCTTCTCTCAAAAGAATTCAATGAGTCCCTATCACATTAAGTCCAACTTGTTGTCCTGGCATTCCAGGTCCTCCAAAATCTGAATCCATTCCTACCTTTCCAATCTCATCTCTTCCAATTTATGGTCGTTAATCTCCCATTACACTGGATTGCCTTCTCCCATCTAAGCTTTTGCTCGCACAATTCCTTATGCTTAGAATGGAGATCCTCTCCCTTTTCCACCTCCCATCTTTAATCTTTATCAATGGAAATCTAGCCCAAATCTTCACAACCCAACTGCTATTTCAGAAAGTCATCACAGAACCCCAAATCCCTCCTCATTTCTTTTTTTTAAACCCTTACCTTCTGTCTTAGAATCAATGCTATGTATTGGTTCCAAGGCAGAAGAGTGGTAAGGGCTAGACAAAAGGGGTTAAGTGACTTGCCCAAGGTCACACAATTAGGAAGTGTCTGAGATTAGATTTGAACACCTCCTCATCTCTTGCATAACATTCTGCTTTGTATCCTTCCAATACACTCATGGTCTGCTTTATATTCTAGGCGTAGGGTATTTATTTGAGCTTGTCCAATATGTCCCCTCCTAGATTAATCTCCACAAAGTAGGGATTGTCTTATTCACCTTTGCATCCCCCATTGCACCAAACAAATGTTCCATCAATGGTTATTTGAACAAAGTTGAACTGTGCCCAAAATAAAAGAATATAGACAGAAATTTTGCTTCATACACAGAATGACTTCTATTTTATATGTTTTCCTGGCCTTCCTTGCTATAGTCAAGCCAAGATTTATCTAAGAGATGGGATCTGTGAAGGTACTATCATATCAACATTCTAATTAGAACTTGGAGCTGATTCTTTTGAACAAACTTCTGCCTAAAAGTTCATGTTCTGCCCACCATTCCTCACTACCCTGCTCTCCACACATCCCAGGCTCATGCACACACACACTCACCTGCTCCCAGCAAATTCCTGCTCCCCAATCATTGTAATTCAAAATATCTTCCTATGTAAAAATTCCTTTCCCCTATTTCTCCCCAAACTCTTATCACTGTCTATTCTAGGTCTTTCCTCTGTAAAACTTTTTCCTCTATGGCAGATCAAAAAGATACTCAATCTTGGGTTGCATTAGTAAAAGAATCACTTCTTTTATAAGGGAAAGGAATAAAGAAGTGATGGACTTCTATGGTTCATCCCTGTCACATAACATCCGTAGTACTATGTTCAATATTGGGCATCATAGTTAAATGACAACATTGATAAGTGGTGATTGAGAGTGTCCAGAGGAGGGCAGCCAGAGTGGTGAAGGGTTTTGAGTCCTTCATATATGAGGACTGGTTGAGAGGAACTAGAGTTATTTATTCTAGGAAAGAGAAGATTCGGGGACAGAATAGTTGTCATAAACTATTTAAGTACTATTATGTAAAAAAAAAAGGATAGACTTTTATATTGGACCCAGAGAGACAATTCAAGAGTAATGCATAGAAACAAATTTTCAAGGAAGCAAATTTAGGCTGGATATTGGGAAAAAATCTTTCCAACTTAGAACTATCCAAAGTAGGATAAGCTACTGTGGAAGGTGATAGTTTCATGTTCCTTGGAGGAGGAAATAGGATAACTCCTTGTTAAGTTAGCTGTAGATTGCAGGGATTCTGTTTGGGTATGGGTTGAACTAGAAAGATGGTCCATCTGAAACTGGGATTTTGTAAATTGCATCTTTCATTGCTAATCTCTTTTCCTTCCTTATACTCCTTTCTTTCTCCTGATACTAAATGAAACTAGAAGATAAGATGAGCCATCATGGTATTAACCATTTCCCTAAAATATATATGACAAATAATAATGCAACTCTAAAGGGAAATGGGTGGAGAGATTTGCTCTTTAACCATTAGTGGTCCTGCATCCTGCATGGGTCATAAAATGAGGAGTCAGACAGGTTATTACTGTAGTCCATACAGGTCTGAGCACTTATCAGGAGCATAGCTGGCATCAACTGATACTGATTCAACGATTTTTATTTAAGGGAAAATTTCCAGGAAAGGTACCATACATCTTGTGCCAAATCTTTGTAAACTTTCTTTACAGTAGCAACATAAAGAAGCCTGGATCATAAGAGTTATCCAAGAGACTACTTAAGGGCTAAAAAGATTCATAAAAAGCCAGCATTATATGAAATCATCTCTTTTTCCAGGATCCAGTCTTGCTGCCCCCTAATAAAGTTTCTGTTGGGAAGTCAAGTTGTTCCTTAATTTAAAGGTCCTAGAGATCAGTATGTCTGATCTCATATTTGAACTTCATAAAGAGGGATTATGCTAAAAAAAAATTTCTTGACAAAAAAATTGGGTTTGTGGGTATGTTCCCTGTCACAATAATCGCACATCAAGTCATTATTAAAACATAATTTTGTTTTATGACATGTTGCCTTGAGAAGAGGTTACCAAAAATATAAATATTATCATCTTCAAAAGTCAAAGCCATGGACTTTTCCCAAAACAATGGGAAAGCTACCTTGAAAACAATGATATTTCAATAGAACAGTTTTGCAAAAACTTATATAGAAACTCTATCAAACATACTATAATCATCAGTTGCATGGCAACATAACCTAGACCTTGTAATATTGAACTACCTTATGGATTTTCCTGTCTTCCCTTCTGATACACTGTTTGCTGTGCTGAATGCATATTCCTAGGATGATAAAAGTACCGAACAGCAATACAGATATGTATGGATGTGCTTTAGATGAGGGCTCCAAACTAGATCCAATTTGCTCAGTTCATTTTTGGAGATAATTAAAAGAAAAATATTTGTGTTAATAAATATGCATTTATAGTCAGACCTTTAAAGTATCTTGAACCTCATTTAATAAGATCATTCAAAGACACGAGTGAGAATTTTGAATACTCTAGAATGCCATTTTTGGAAATATTAAAATTCATTTTCATTTCTTATATTTATTTGACTTTATATTTACAAAGTGATAAAGTAATAATAAATCAGTATAACTTACGTGGACCCATAGAAAATGTTTGTTCTAGAATCCCAAACACCTTAGGGTTCGTCCTGGTAGAAATGATCTCATTTTCATATTAGTATCTTCAGTTCCCAGTTCAGTATCTATGGCATAATAGGTTCTTAGCAAATGCTTGCTGACTGAATGCCCAGATAATTGTTGCCATCACCTATAGGTGTAGGTTTCTAAATAATTCTAAATCATTTTTAAGAGTGTAAAAGGGTTCTAAGACCAGAAAGTTTGAGAAGCACTCATATAATGAATAGAAAACTGACCTAGGAAGACCTGAGTTTAAGTCCCACCTCTGACACATTCTGGCTATGTAACCCTGGGCAAGTCACTTTACTTCTAGTACTCTAGGCAACTCTCTAAGAGTAGATGCCGACCTACATTGGTTGAAGCAAATCTCCTCACCAGAGAGTTCCTCATTGCAATGAAATCACAAATCTAATTCATATTTTTCTACCTATATCTATTTAAATGCCTTGCAATAGAATCTCTGAGCTTAGAAAAGATCTAAGATGATGTCTAATGCAACTTCCATTGAAACAGGAATCCCATTTGAAGCATCCTCAATAAGTGGCAATTCATCTTATGCTACAAGACTTCTAGGAATGGGGAACTCACTACCTTCTAAACTCACTACCAGTCCAGTCTACTTTTATGCTTCTTACCATGTGTTTCCTTAACTTTAGCTGAAATTTTCCTCTTCTGTTTCCACACATTTCTCCTAATTCTGCCCTCTATCGCTAATCAAAAGAAGTTTAATTCTTGAGGACAGCTAACATGTCCACCTCTAAGCCATCACTTTCCCAAGTTATACATTTCCAGCTCCTTCATATTTAGTGGTTTCTTGGTCATTCTCCTATGGATACTCTCCAACTTTTCAAAGACCTTACCAAAATATAGTTTCCAGAACTGGAAACTAAATTCTAGACAGAGTTTAGACAAGCACAGAATATACTCAAAGTAAGTCCAGATTGGCTATCTGAACTTATCAAGGAACTGAAATTTGAATCATATTCTAAATGAATGGTTAATGGTCTACATGGTCGAGCTTTCATGAAAAAAAGAAATGTATAGTGGAGGGCTTTGTTTCTAACTTTCTAGACTTTCTCTCTACCACCTGGACTCTTGAGATCCAGAGTTCTGCTTGGCTAACTTCCATTTAAGGTCAGCATCCTGGCCAGTCATATCTGCATTCTTCTCCAGGCTCTGTTCCCAAGATTCTAGACTTTCACCCGGCCCCCATCAGACTACCTTAACCCAGTCCCATCCTCCCAGCCCTCTGGACTTTATTTTAAGGTTTGTCTTTCCCCTTCATGATGTAAGCTCTTTGAAGGCAAGGGCTGTATTTCTTTGTGCTTGTATTTTTTGTATTCCTAGCTCCTAGCACAATACCTGAAACAAAGTCTGTGCTTAATAAATGTTTTTTTGATTTGACTAGAGCATAAGGTATTGTCTGAACAAGACATCACCATTCTATACACAAAGAAATATCAGTCTAGCCATAAGATCATAGAATCATGAGTTTCAAGCTGACAAGACCATTTAGTTCAACTCCCTCATTTTCTAGATCAGTCTATAGACAATTCACTCTGAATGTTTCTTTATCTGGTATATTAATAAAATGTAATAGGATGCATGGTAAACATAAGGCTTTCAATCTCTCTTGATTATCAGAGAATAGTCCAGTTCAAACAAGCTGCAGCAACCCTCAAACAGTTCAGATCACGAAACTCAGCAAATATTAGTTTAAACAGCTTCCCAGATGGTGGCTCAGACAGAATCTGACCCAGTTACAATTTCAGGAGAAGAGATGCTGCCTGTGTAGTTTATCTTAAAGCTATCCCTCCTTAGTCTCTTCCTGAAGTAATTCACCATCAGACCCTCCTTGGGTAAGGTCCAGTGGTCATACAAGTTTCTTAGAATGGACACAAATCGTATGCTTTGATATGAATGCCTGTTGTTGAGGAGAAACCTAGAAATGTCAAGGGGAAAACAAACTATTATTAGGAGATGACTGAGCAAAATCGGGTATAGGACTATAATGGAATGTTTTTGTGGAAAAAGATATGATTATGAGGAATTCAAAGAAACGCAGGAAAATTTGGTGTGAACTGATACAGTTACATTAGGAGAATGAAAAAAAAAACATTTAAAATGACAAGTGATGGAAATCCAAAGATTGCTGGAGAAAAATCAGAAATTCAGTGAGCAAAGGAAAAAACAAAATGGAAACTATTTCTCATGTCACAATAAAGAAATAGAGGACAACTTGGGCTGAATGCCACATATATTACAGACAAGGACATGGTGTCTTTCTTTGTTTTCCTTTATTACAAGGGAGAGGTAAATTTGGATATGGGAGGGATATTTAATAACTACAAGTGGTAGTAGTAGAGAAGGAAATGGCAAACTATTCCAGGAAGTTCACTAAAAATACCCCATGGTCCTTAGGATCAATGAAGAATTGGACTCACTAAACAACAACAACAACTAGTAGCAGCCATAGTAATAGTAGCAATAGTAGTAGTAACAAGAACAATAATAAATAAAATAACTAGCACTTTAAGGTTTGCAAAGTACTTTCACAGATGAGGAAAACTGGACCTTAGAGGAGGGAAATAAAAGGATTGGCCCAGAGAAACACAACTAAGAAAATGTTTGAGACAAAATTTGAACTCAGGTTTTCTTTTCATCATTCTATCCTTTTTACCACTTACCAGCCTTTACAAAAAGCACTGCAAAAAATAAAGGGCATTGATAAAACTTATTTTCATTTTATCTTAATTTAATTTAATTTTTTAAAATAAAAATCAATCATTGATACATTCATTTACTAGACGTGTGTTTATTATACACAAGGCCCTTTGTTGATAGAGATATAAAAATAAATATGACTTAGGATCAACTTTCAATGAGCCTGCTATATAACAGAAAGCAGAGGAGAATATAAGGGAGCATGGTATAGGGATAAAGGAGGGATCCAATCAATGTACTAAGAAAAATATGAGGCAGAAGAAATCACTTTCACCTACAAGTTTCATGGAAAAGAGGGTATTTGAGCTGGGCCTCTAAAGGAAGTCTTCTAAAGATAGAAATAAGGAGATTATATGGGTGGAGGAGCATTTATCTGAGGTATAGAAGAGCTTTGAGTGAACAAAATGGCACAGAAATGGGAGAGAACAGGATAAATATAGGAGATAGAGTCATCCAGTTGGGCTAGAATATGGACTTTGTGAATGGATAAAATTGGAAAAGAAGATTGAAGCCAAATTTGGAAGGATCTTGAATGGCCAGGATCAGAAATTTATACTTTATTCAGTAGGCAATGGGGAGTGACAATTTTGATTTTCCCATGATCCAAAGAATGGATTAGGAAAATATTCCTAACATTCATATCATTATGTATAATTCTTAGTTGTTCCTTAAAGACACTCCAAGGATGCTAAAATTGCAAAACATTCTGGTGAGCCTTTGGTAGCCTGGTTTCCATCACTATTTGAAATTGAAAGAAAATTAATAACACTGACCCCTTGCATGTTTACAGAAGTTTGGAGCTTTTAAAGTGGTTTCCTATACATGATCTTATTTGGGAAATAAAACTGCATCTCTTTGAAACTCTTTATAAGTCTGCCATTCACACTGGTTTCTCAGCCAGCCATGGTCATGGAGCGAGAAGGTCAGAGGTCTAGAGCAGATAACTATAATAATATCCAATATTACATGATCAGAGAGCCCTAAAACAAAATGTGATCAATGATGGAAGCATGGATTTAGAACCGGGAAGGACTTTAGGGGCCATCTAGTTACAAACCCCTCACTGAGGGGTCCAAGAAGGTATGAACTGAGTTCCAGTGAGGCTAAGGAACACAGCCAAGGTTGCTCAGGTAAGCATCAAGACGAGACGACTTCATGAAAGACCATTATAACACTTAGTCATAATGGAATGGAATGGAATCTTTGAGAAAGAGCCTGACTTTGCAATGTTTAACAATAGTAGAAGCAAGCTGGATCTAAAAGGGGTTAATATGGTCAGATAGTGTTGGAGTTGCAGCATGGAATCATAATGGGTCAGCATTAGCATTTCCATCAGTGCCCTCCTCAGTTCACAGGTATCTGTTGGGCTCTTCCTGGCTTGGATGCATTTGCCCAGCAAAGTCCTCATTTCCATCATCACAAGCTATTGGGATCTTTGCTATCAGAACCTATATCAGTATCTACAATCAATAACTACAAAAATAAAGTTAAATTAAATTAAATTAAGGCATAGAGGTCAGTTGTCTTACAAACTTGGTCTCTGTGTTTCTTTCCACTATGAGAAATCTGTCCTCAAAACTTAAATCAGTCCTAAGATTGCCCTACTCTGCTTTGGTTCAGCCATAAAGACTGGACGGAGAGAAGGAAAGAGAGCAAAGGTATAGAAAATGGGCAAGAGAGTAGATTTTTCATGGGCTATCCATTATACTCTATTTTCATAATCTATAAAATGTCTTTTATGTAGAAAGGACTGGAATCTCATAATATTCAAGTTAGAAGGAACCTTAGAAGCCATTGTATCTAAACCAGACCTGAACAGAGGTCTCTGCTATAATACCACCCCCCCCAAAGGAGTCCTATAGTTTCTATATAATAAGCTAAAGCAGAAGTCACAGCAAGCCAACCATTATTTAAAAATAACTAATTGTTAAGGAGTTTTTCTTTATATGATCCTGAAATCTGTCTCCTCTCTCTTTCTATCTCTGTCTCTCTATTTCTGGGTCTGTCTCTGACTTTATCTCTGTCCGTCTACCTGTCTGTCTGTCCCTCTCTCATTTCTTCACATTGGTCCTTCCTGGCACCATTGTCCAAAACACCAGATGATTCAATTCAACTAGATAAATATTTACTAAGAATCTCTTAGGTGCAATACGAGGAGCCAGGCACGTGGTTATAATGTTCCTTCATCAGCTTCCAAAGAATCTGGTGGTTTTAAGAGGAGGGGATGGAGTGAGGAGAGAGTTGGGGAGGAGTTCTCTCTCCTGAGAGGTCACTGAATCAGGAACTTTATTATTAGAGTTGGAAGGGAACTTTGAGGCCATCCATTCCAACCCCTTGAATTTACAGTTGAGGAAACTGAGTTCCAGAGAAGTTATATGATTTTCCCAAAGTCCCACAGCTACCAAATTTCAGAGGTGAGATTTGAAACGAGGTCTTGATAACCACCAAGGTCTCATCCAATGTTCATATTCTGTGAATCTGCACTCTTTCAGGCACAGCCACAGAATAAGAGCATATGTACAACTGTATCCTCCCTCCCCCAAGGCTCCCCTAATTCAGGGAACATACCACCCAGCCATGAAGCTATGCGGTAGGAGCAACATGAACAACAATGAATTAATTCAAGAGTTTAACTCCCCAGAACCTGAAGTGAAACTTCACTGCATTTATACAGTGTGCAGCTCCCAGCACAAGCATCTGACTAATGAAACACAGACAAAGGCTCAGCTGGGGAGAAAAGAGTAATCCCAGGTGGAGCCGGGGAGTCACTCTGGCCAGGGTCCACAGAGCTGTGCAGGAAACCAAAGCATAGTGGCCGGATAGAAAGCCTTTCATTTGTACAAAGGCTTGGTAGGAGAGCCTCTGGATCAAATTATTGGCTCTGTGGGAAGCTGCCCATCAAGCAGCTGATAATGTTCTATTTTGGACCCTGCCATATTCTTCCAGGAAATCTCTCTGGTAAGGGTGGCATCAATTCCTCTCTCCCAATTTGCACCTGACATTCAGACACCCCCCCCCCAACAGATGTGCCACCAAGAGGCATCACCCTCCTCCCAAAAATGCTCAGAGAATTTTGGAAGGGGAAATAAAGGGAACATAGTGAACCATTTGTTTTATTTTTAATTAAAGGTGTTAATTGCAGAGGAAAAAGCTGAAATCCCAGAAAAGCCTTTCTAATAAAACGGGCACCGAAGCAAAAGGAGCAAGGAGCAAAAGGGCCCTACAGGTGCTTTGTCTGCAAGTTGACATGGAATACATCCTACCCTTGGTCAGACCTGCCCAACTACCATCACACCCCTAAGGAGACCTCAGTCACAGGGGATAGAGTCTGGCTATGTACCCATCACATCCACACCAGCAGATTTTCCCAGAAATTAGCAAACAGAAATAGTCCCTTTCCTAATCTCTTGAGTGGTGGGTCCCATGGCCTACTGGTTGAAATTACCCACCATCCCATGTAATCCACCCATCCTTGTCATGATAACAAACTATGTCTTCTACTGCTCACCACTGCTAGCTGGGTAGAAGGAATACATCATGCAGAATTTTCTTAAGAAAGAGAACTAGTTTTCTAGATACCTCCAGTGCCTGATGCAGTAGCCAGAGAATGGGCCCAAAGGAGAGAGCATGGGAGTCAGCACACAACATACATACCCCAGAACTGGTCAAAGTAAGCCTTCTCCCAATGCTATCCCATTAAGTCACAGTCCTAAGGTCAAGACTTGGCAAACAGGCAGGCGAGCAGGTAGGTAGGTAGATACAGAGATACAGAGATGATAGATGGATAGATGGATAGATGGATGGAAGGATGGATAGATAGATGAATAGGTGGAAAGAAATATAGAGTAGATGGTTGAATAGATGGAGCATTTATAAAATACTTGCTATGTCAAGCACTACGCTAAATGCTAGCAATGCAAATAAACACAAGTAATCAAGGTAGCCCCTTTCCTCAAGTAGGTTGCTTTCTAATGATGGAAGATGACACATAAAGATGGGCATACATGCTGTGGCTTGGTGTGGAGATGACCAAGAAGTGGTGTGGCAACTTGCTCCCCCAGCAAGATAAAGTAAAAGCTCACCAATGAGAGCCAAGGGACCCGAGAATGAAATCCAAGGTTCCAATGAGAAGAAAGTGAGGATTATGGCCAGAAAGCAGCAGAGTGGTAAAAGGATGATGTTGAAACCCACAACCTACAGAGCACTGCTAAGTGGAAGAGGATAAGGCAGACCTTTTCCATGAGACTCTGACACATCAGAGATTTGGTGATTGCTCTAATCATATAGTGATAAAGCCAGAAGCTTCTCTGGTTACATAACACATCATCTGCAAGCATCTTCCACCACAGAAAGGAAAGTCCTTGAGGGGAAGAAGGGAGGGATCCATGCCGAGCTGACCTCTGATATACTCTGAGACCAGCCATCATCTTTGTAATAATAACTCTTCTTACATTTTCCCCATCAGTCTTAGGTCATTGTCCTCAAAGCACCACACCTCTCCTAGCCACTTCCATTCATTCTGTTGAGATGCATAGCCACGGGGTCCCTTCCACCCATTCTAGTCAGGAACATGACCACTCAGCCAATTGTAACAGCTCAAGTCTGAAACATTCAATTAGATTAAATTCAATTCAAACATTAAATAAACACCAGCTGTGTTCCAAACACTTTGCCAGGTGCTGAAGAAAGTAAAAAATGTAAATAAGATGGGAGATTCTGGCCTATTAAGGGAAGACAACATAATACAAATGACCAGAATACAAAATAACAGGCATGTACAACAGAAAAGTAGAAACTGGGAGGTCTAAATCAGGAAAAGGTCATTACCAAGCGTGGGGGGTTGAATTAAGTTATATGGAAGAAAAAATATGAAGGTGCAGGCAGAAATCTCACATGTGTCATGCAGGGAAAGCATTTCCAGGCATAGAGAAAAACTTGAGCAAAGATCCAGAGGCAGAAAAACATATGGAAATTCCCAGAGATGGTGTACAGATTATACAGTGGGGAATATAGGCTATTTGTCCATATAGCTATTTGTGTTCTGCCTGTGGTAGCACTTTCTGAGCTTGTATAGGTCTGATTAGCCACACTTGGATGCACTATACATTGATCCCAACATAATGATATCATTTTGGTCCTCTCGAGTATGAAGGACAACAACCAACCAACCAATGGGGAATAGGATGAGACGAGGCTGGCCCCAGATCATGAAGGGCCACAAATGTCAAGCTATAGAAGACAGTCTAATATAGTAGGAAAACACACAAATAAGCACTTCACTTAGAAACCAGATACCTAGGTTTGAATCCCAGCATCATAACTCTGCCATATGACTATGGGTCAGTCACTGAGTCATAACTTTCTCATCTACAAATGATGGCAACAATACTTTCACCATCCACCCAAGATATTGTGAGAAAAGCATTTTTAAATCTCAAAGAGCTATAGAAATGTTATCTGTTGTTATTATTATTGATATAATAAAAATTATTATTATTGGTCCAGATTTATTATTTCATTGGCATAAGGAACTACAATTAGGGAACACCAAGCAAAACCAAAACAAAACGAAACAAAAAAAATGAAAAAGAAACACAATGTACTGATTCAGACCAGCAATTGTTTTGCAACTTCTAGTCTTAGAAAGTCGCCTGGGGCACTGAGAGATTAAGTGATTTATCCAAGGTCATAGAGTAAGTAGGTGTTAAAGGCAGTACCTGAATTTAGGTCTTCTTGACTCCCAGGTGGGTTCTTCATCCCTATGCTATGCTGCCTGTCAGCTATTATTACTATTTTTTAATTTACTTGTTAGGCAATAAGGAACCATTGAAAGGTTTTGAGCAAAGAGTGACATGACCAGATTTTTGTATAAGAAAGATAAATCTGGAAGCGATTAGAAGAATGGATTGGAGGGGGAGAGAGTGGAGGCGGAAAATCCAGTTAGGAGGCTATTAAAATAGTCCAGGTGGGTGGTAATGAGGGCCTATACTAGGTGGTGGCAGTGGTAATAGAGAGGAGGAGGGGATATTAAAGCTTTTGTGGAGGTAGAATACACAGGACTCAATATGAGAGAGAAAGGAGACAGAAGAGTCAAAAATAACACCAAGGTTTGGCACATGGGAGACTAGGTGAACACTGATGCCAGTGGCAGAAAGAATGCAGTCAGGAGGAGAAAGTATCCAGAGGGTGAATGTGATAAACAGTGACAAATACTGCAGAGGCCAAGAAGGATGAGGACTGAAAAAAGGTCATTGGATTTGTTGACTAAAAAGCCATTGGTGGCCTTGGGGGGAAGCAATTTTAACAGTTAGGGGTGAAAATCAAATGGCAAGAAGTAGAGGAGCCTGGATGGTGAGAACATGGTGAGGGTGAGAAAAGAAAAATTCTTCAAGACTTGGCACTGGTGTATCAGATTATCAGATCTATCAGATATCAGGAAGAGAAATGGGATGGCACCTGGAGGGTTCAAAGCATCCAGGGAAGGACTGTCCAGGTCAGGAGGGATGGGAGCATATCTATAAGCAGATGGGAAATAGCCAGTCAAGAGGAAGAAAATGAGCACATACAAGAGAATGCCTCATTACTGGAACCTCATAGGGGAGGCAGGAAGGAACCAAATAAAGGACACCAGTAGTTGGTATTAGTAGTGAGGATCCTGAATTTGGAGTTAGGAAGGTCTGCCTCAAACCACAGGCAAGTCAGTTCATCTCTGTCCACCTCATCTTCTTCATCTGCAAAATGAGGATAATAAGAGCATCTATCTCATTAGGTTGTTGTAAAGATTAAATGGGAGAACACTTATGAAGTGCTTTTGCAAACTTTGAGGTTCAATATAAATGTTATTAATCATAGAGGAACATGACGCCAAAATAGAGATTAGTCTTAGTTAAAAATACAGATAGGCCCTTCTTCTGAGGTGGGTAGGAAGGAAGAAGACAATGGAAAACAAGACTGAGAGAACAGGGTTGAGGAAGGAATTTAAGGAAGCTCACAGCAAATGGTCTCTATCTTCTCAATGAAGCCAGAGACTGGGCCATCTTCTCTAAGTTTGGGATATCAGTGTATGTAGGGCCTAGAGAAAAGAGAAAAACAGTTAGAGGAGCTGCTGAGTAGAATAAGATAAAACATCCAATAGGACAGCCAAGGAATAGTAGCACAGAGAGAGACTAGAAGAGTACCACATCAGCTATTACTCAGAGCTGAAAATTAGGAGGTTAGAAACAATAGGTCCCAGTGGGTGAAGTCTTCAAAACTGGAAGCAAGGAAACCTTTAAAGAGGAAAACTACAAGGCTGAAGGACTTATGAGAAAGAAAACTAGCCACATTCAGAGGAAGAACTGTGGGAGGAGAAACACAGAAGAAAAACAACTGTTTGAACACATGGCTTGATGGGGATGTTATTGGGGATGTAGACACTAAACAATAACTCTAGTCCAACTATCAATAATATGAATTAGGTCTTGACCAATGATACATGTAAAACCCAGTGGAATTGTGCATTGGCTAAGGGGAATTACGGGGGCTTGGGGGAGAGGGAAAGAGCATGAAATACATAACTATAGGAAAATATTCAAAATAAAAATAATAATAATAAAAATCAAGAGGAAAACTAGAGGGTCCATGCTGGGTATGGAGTATGATGGCCCTACCATCACCACTACCTTCCAACCAGGTACATAATATCTGGTTATCTCCCTCACCTATCATACTGAATGGGACACCTTCTCAAGATTCCACAACTGGGTGGCAGCATTCAGCATGGTATAGTGGAAAGGTACTGGATTTGCGGTCAAAGAATTTGGGTTCAAATCCAAGCTCTGCCTCTTACAACCTGTATGACCTTGGGCTTCGCCTCTCTGGCCATAGTTTCTTCATCCATTCACTACTAGACAGCACAATAGATAAGCACTGGACTTGGAGTCAGGAAGATGTGAGTTCAAACCCAGCATCAGACTCACTAGCTGTGAGACTCAGGCAAATAAGTTCAATTTCATCTGCCTTAGTTTCCTCATCTGTAAAATGGGGATAATAATAGCAGGGCTGTTGTGAAGACCAAGTGAAATAATATTCATAAAGTGCTTTGCAAACTACAATGCCCTACATAAATGCTAGCTATTATTATCATCATCTGCAAAATAAGGAGGTTTATTAGCTGATCTCAAAGGTCCCTTCCAACTCTGAAAC
Organism: Gracilinanus agilis; assembly: GCF_016433145.1. NCBI lineage: Eukaryota > Metazoa > Chordata > Mammalia > Didelphimorphia > Didelphidae > Gracilinanus > Gracilinanus agilis. The sequence goes on along the minus strand of NC_058135.1, from coordinate 232,232,423 downwards.
TAAGATTCTTTGGAAGCATAAGAGAGATGCAGAAAATCTAATCACAGGTCATGGACTTCAGAGGATCTGATGCAACTTCCTTGGCTCCTCTCAAGTGCCTATCTCATTGCTTGGTTCCAAACCACCTAACACCTACTCCATGTTCATATATCTCTGTCTAGGTTTTCTGGTTCTTCTTGCTTGCCTTTCTCTCAAAGGCCTGAGTTAATAGCCAATCAACTGCCAAATCTTATCATTCCTCATGCTGGTCTACCACTCTCATTCAGGCCCTGACCACTTCTTGCCTGGGCTATTGCAGTAGCCTCCTAATTGCATTCTCTGACTCAAATTCTCCTCTCTCTAGTCCAATCTCTACATAGATGGGGAAAGTGATTTTCTAAATTGTAACTCTAACAAGTTCACTTGCCTTCTCAATCACCTACAGTGACATACTTGGATTTCTAGAATCAAATACAAATTCCTCCATTTAGTATTAAAAGCCCTTCACAATCTGACCTTCACAAACTAGTATAGTGCCTGGCACATAAATAGTTAACATTGACTGATCTCACCCATCAAACTCAGTACTCCCATCCCACAATGCTGACCTCTTGGGAATTCTCTTAAGCAGATGAAATTTTAAAAAAAAATCCTTATATTCTATCCTACTATCAATACTATCAATACTAAGTATTGGTTCCAAAGCAGACAAGTGGTAAGGGCTAGGCAACTGGAGTTAAGGTACTTGCCTAGAGTCATACAGCTAGGAAGTGTCTGAGGCCATATTTGAATGCAAGACATCTTGTCTCCAAGTCTGGCTCTCCATCCACCGAGTCACCTCGCCCCCATGGACTCATTTTTTTTTTAATTAAAACCCTTACTTGCCATCTTGGAATCAATACTATGTATTGGTTCCAAGGCAGAAGAGTGATAAGGGCTAGGCAATGGGGGTTAAGTGACTTGCCCAGGGTCACACAGCTGAGAAGTGTCTGAGGCCAAATTTGAACCCAGGACCTCCCATCTATGGGCCTGATTCTCAATCCACTGAGCTACCCAGCTGCCCGCATGGACTCACTTTTAAACCTCATTTCACCAATGATTATTGTCCTACAGCATCTCATTCTTAACCCACCTTGCCAATATATTTCTGAATAAATCTGGAAGACAGTGAGACTGATGACTTTGTATTAACTTTTTCTCACTTAAATCCAATCCACATGCCAGTCAAGACATCATATCATGATGTCTTCAGTCCCCTTTGGAGAAGGAATGATGAACAACAATAATATAATAGTATTAATAATTGGTATTTATATCATGCTTTAAAGTTTGCAAAGTGCTCTAAGTATATTATCTCAATTGAACCTTACAACAACCCTATAAGGTAAGCACTGGAGATACCTATTTTTATATATAAGGAAACTGATGCTTAAGGTCAAGCACTTAAGTGACCATGTAAGGGACCAGGCTGGGAAGTATAAGAAGTGGGATTTGAACTAAGGTATTCCTGACTCCAAGTCTACTAGTTCACCTAGCATGCCTCTCTGTCTTTAAGGCATATAAACTCATTTCTCTTGCATTAATGTACTCAACCACATTACCTTTGGACAGCATTAAGGCAGGGACTTTATGTCCTTTCTATTTTTTACCTCCTCCTCTTGGAGCTTCTAGTACACTGAGTATTCAATAAATGCTGACAGGTGATGATGGAGAATACAGTAATAGTGAAAATGAAATATTCAGTGCAATTCCACCTATAATCACTGGAGATGACACAAAAAGTACAGTAAAATGACTGTTTATACAAAGTACAGTGACACTGTCCTCCTTGATATTCCTTATATATAACAAACTCTCCAACTCCAGACTTGATGTATTTTTACTGGCTGTCTTCCATGCCTAGAACTCCCTCCTTTTCATCTCCACCTAACTTCCTTGGATTCCATCAAGTCTCAAAGAAAGCTCATTTTCTGCAAGAAGCCTTTCTCAGAGGAACAGTTAGGTGGCTCAGTGGATAGAAAGCCAGGTCTAGAGTTGGGAGATTATGGGTTCACATCTGGCCTCAGATACTTCTGTCTTGAAACCAATGTATAGTATTGATTCTTTTTTAAACTCTTACCTTTAAACCTTTAAACCATCTTAGATTCAATACTGTGTATTGGTTCCAAGGCAAAAGAACAGTAAGAACTAGGCAATGGGAGTTAAGTAACTTGCCCAGAGTCACACAGGTAGGAAGTGTCTGAGGCCAGATTTGAACCCAGGACCTCCCAACTCTAGACCTGGCTCTCCTAACTGCCCCCCCCACAGTATTGATTCTAAAACAGAAGGTAAGGGCTTAAAAAAAAGAACCTTTCCATTCAATTTACCCAATTTATACCACACCTCTGCTACATGCCAGGCAACATGATGGGCACTGCCAATACACAGACAAAACTATCTCTGCTTTCATGGAGTTTACATTCCACTGGAGCATCCTTTCCAGAATAAGGAAGCTTTGCTGGTCCATTACTCAAACCACCATCTGACCATTAGAAAATTACAAATTATAAAGAATTCGCAGAAACGTGGTTAGATTTAAACAAACAAATGAAGACCAAAGTGAGCAAAATCAGGAGATTTCCACACTGAAGACCTGGACTCCAAAGTTTCTAAGATTTTTTTTCCAACTCTGTTTCTGATTTGTGATTCATGAACTATGATAGTATAAAGGAAAACAACACTAAAAGACTTGAAAATTCTGAACAAGACAGACTGTGACCAACTGTAACTTCAGGAGGGATGACAAAGCATGCTTCCCTAGTCTAGGTAGACAAGTGGTGGATTCTAGGTGGGGAATGAGGTGTACTTTAAGACATGAACAATGTGTTGATTCGTTTTACTTAACTATATTTGTTAAAAAGAAAGAGTTCTATTGGGGGACAGAGATGAGGAATCATCAGGAAATGACAGAAAAAAAAGAAATAAGAGATATTAAAAAGAGACTTAATGGATCTTTTTTTTTCCGTTAAAGCAAACCTAGGCAATTTTTCTTTCCCAGAAAGGGGAGTGGGAGACACATCAGAGCAAACTAAAACTGGAACCTGATGAGTTTTCATTCCCCTTTCCCCATTCATTCTCCATTCCAGTCTGTTTTGTCCTTTCTTTACCTTGTTTATCCAGCTGAACAGCAATAATCTTAATAATCAATTGCCACAATATCTTCTGTCCCTGCAAAGATCACCCTGTTTTCTTCCGTCCCTGCCCACAGTTCCCTTGTGACATCAATGGAAATCTAAGTATTGGGAGTTCATTTCCAAATAGTCACTTTGTAAAAGCTGGAGATGGGTCATCACCACCACCACCATCACCACCCACGTCTCCCCAGATAGAAACACTTCATCTTGTCCAGTATTTATACACTCACCACTTAGCTCTGTCCCTTCATAGATTTGCCTCTTCATTATATATTTATTCCAGTGGTTCTGCCACTAACTTGCCAGTTGCCCTTGGGCAAAGTCACTAAATCTCAAAGAAATTCATAGGATCACAGACTTGGAGCTAAAAGGGACCTCAATGGGGCCCAGAAAGGTGTATTTATTACTTTCTTAAATTCATAGACTTAGAACGGGAAGAGATCTAAGAGGCCATCCAATTGAATGTTCTTCATTCTACAGATGAAGAAACAGGACCACAAAGGTTAAGTACATTACCCAAAGTCATAATAAGCAAAACCAGAACTTAAATCTAGGTTCTCTGATCCAGAACTCTTACCAAAGATCACAAAGTTGGTAAATAGTAGAGCTGAGATTTGAACTCAGTGTTCCTAACTCCAAACACAGTGTTCTTTCTATCATGACGTGGGAACAATACAATCTGTCCATCAATCTTACCTCAGTGGTATAGGAAAATCTAAGATCCTGAGCCTGGACCCAATGCAATCCAGTATACATTTATTAAGCACTTCTATGCATGAGGCATTATACTAGATACTGGAGATGCAAAGTAAATACAAAAAAAAATCCTTCCTAGTTGTATTACTCTGGGCAAGTCACTTAACTCCAGTTGCCCATCCTTTACTGACCTTCTGCCTAAGATAGAAAGCAAGGGTTTTAAAAAAAAGATCTCTACCCTCAAGGAGTTTATATCCGAGATGGGTTGGGGGTTGGTGGTGAAGGACACATCATGTAAACAATTAATCATATACAGATTTAACTTGATCTGAAAGGGCAACTAACAACTAAAGGGATCCAGAAAGATTCCTATAGGAGACAGGACAAAAAATGGAAGATGGAGTGCTGTTTGGAGAATAACAAGTATCATGTTGACTAGAACACTGAGTGTGTGGTCCAAAGTAATATGTAATATACCTAAAAAGGTAGTTTGGAGTCAAACTATTAAGGGTTACAAGTGCCAAGTTTAGAATTCTGCATAATACCTTTGAGGCAATATATAGCTACTGAGAATTATTGAGTAATTGGCCAGATGTATACTTTTAAAAAATTATGTCTGCAGTGATGCAGAAGATGGATTAGAAAGCCAAGAGATTGGAAGCCAATTAGGACCTAAGTCTGATTGGGAGGCTTTGCAACAGTTCAAGTAAGAGAAAATGAGAATCTGAACTAGAGTAGTAGCTATCTAAGTAGAAAGAAGGGAATGGATGTAAGAGATTTAAAAGAGATAGAATCAATAAGACTGGAAAATTAGACATTTGAGTTGAGGGAGAGGGAAGAGTCAAAGAAAACTCTAAGATTATAAACCTAGGTAACAGGGTAAGAATTTGATGGTACACAGAAATATCTGGAGGAGAGGTAATGTCAGGAAGGAAAATGAGTTCCATTTTGGACAGATTGAGTTTGAGATGTCTACAATAGTGCAGACTGAGATGTCTAATATGTGACTATTATGTTCACAATATGTGACTAAAACTCAGGAGACAGATAAGGACTGGATTTATGGATTTAGGATTTATAGTCACTATGCAAATATGCATAGAGCTACTATTTGAGCCCAGGGTCTCTGATAAAATGATCAGAAGAATTCAGTAGAATGAAAGACCCAGAACGGCGCCTATTTAGGGGATGGGTCACACCACCTTTCACAGTTTTTTTACAGATAGATGGATGGCCAAATTCATTGTACACTTCATGATTCATATTCATACCATTTCTTTCATCAGACCATTATGGTGGGTTTTTTTTTAATTTTCATCTTTAACTGTTACTTTCATCTTGAGTTTCTGTAGCCAAGGAATCTTGGTATAAGATAATGACAGAACTCTGGAAATCAGCACAGAAAACATGAAAAAAAAACAGCCAAACAGTACTGATATATTAAGAGAAAAGATGGCAAAGTACAGTTGAAAGGTTTAAAAAAGCATCAGAAAATACACATCTGGAAAGGCACTGGAATGTGATGTAAATAAAAGGGATACATTTGGAGAACAGCTAAAGAAGAAGGTTCTGTTATTGGAGTTCCAAAAATATTGATAAAAATTCTGATCTCTTGTTAACCCTTACTTTCTTTCTTAGTAACAACTCTAAGGCCAAAGAGAAAGGGCTAGGCAAATTGGATTAAGCGATAAAAGGGTTACACAGCTAGTAAATATCTGAGACAAGGATACTAGGAAGTATCAGATTTAAACCCCATGCCTCTCAATTCCAGACCTGGATTTCTACTCACTGTGCCTCCTAGCTGCACTCCCCTGATCATTATTTCAAAAAAACCACACATTTTGACCACTTCACATAATTTATTCTAATCCTATGGTAGTCATTTTCTGAAGTCAAATGCCACTTCTTCCATGAAGACTTCCCTGGAATCCACAACCAGAAGTATTTTTCTCTTCCTCTGATCTCTTATATTCCTTTTCTTTGTACATGACAGAATCTCAGAGATGGGAGGGATATCAGATATAAGCTAATCCAACTTCTCCCTGAATAGGAATCCTCTCTGCACTATTCTTAAGTAGCTGTTACTTGAAGAATTTCCATTAATGAAGCAATAACTGCCCCTTAAGGCAATCCATTACACTTTTGGACAACTTCTGCTACTAGCTACTCTCCCTCCCATTGATTCTAAACTTGTTACTTCCACTCTTTGTTCCTACTTCTGCTGTCTGGAATCCAGCAGAACATACGTAATTCTTCCAAACGATGCTTTTCATATATCTGAAGATAGCTATCCTGTTCCCACCAAATTTTTTTTTCTCCAGGCTAAATGGCTTCATTTTCTATAACTAATCTCCTTATAGCATCATTTCCACTCTAGTCACCATCTTATTTGCCCACTTTCAGATGCATTCCATTCTTAAAATATAATTCCTAAAATATGGTGCCTATAACTAAATACAATTCTCCAGATGTGTTCTGGACAAACACTTTGAACACTTCCTCAATTAATGCAGCCTAAGATACTTAGCTTTATTGCTACTGTGTCATGTCATTGCCTCATTGGGATTACAGACCACTAAAACATCAAGATATTTTTCATACAAACTATTGCCTAGCCACACACACCTTCCCTACTAATGAATAACATTGAATCTGTAGAGTTGAATTTTTTGAACCATTTTAGTGCACTTACCATAAATGGCCTTGTTTTACAATTACATGTATTCATATCTTCTCTCTCTTTTAGAATATAAGCTCCTTGAAAGTAGGAGCCTAACCATATCCATATCTTCCAGGGTCCAATATAGTGCTCAGATATAGCAGGCACTCAGTAAATGTCTCTCTTCCATTTACTACCTATATGACCTTGGGCAATTTACATCTGAACCTTCCTGGCCTTGGTTCCTTATCTGCAAAAGGAGGAGACTAAACTACATAGAATTCTCATTCTTTACCTATGTTCCCATGGCCTTTGATTCTACTTATTCTATTATTTATTGCCATCCAGAGCAGAAATTCAGGACAATGTCCTCATATGGAATTTCCCAAAGTGGTTACTGCCTGAGAAGATTGTCAGGAAATTGCTTGGTTCTGTTCTACTCTCTAGGACACCTAATGACTAAATCCTAAGTGAAGCAATGATACCTATGTCTAAAGAACACAGAGATCTTAGAACAGAAAAAAAAAAGTTATTATTAGGTGAAAGGGACACCATGCAATACAACGTTATATTAATAATATGGCTCTAACATCTCCCTCCAACATAATGACTCCTCATTCTATCCCTAATCTGGTTTCAGCACACCCTTAGGACATATCTACTATCACACTGATGGGATATCTTCAACACACCTGGATAAACTTTTATTGTCCTGCACTCCTTCTGGATACCATTGATGTTTATTAGCCAAGATCTTTCAGTGATTTTAGATCCAGATGTCCTGATACCAGGAATTGTTGGTACTCCCCACATGGTTTTCTTAAGTCAGTATGTATAGACTACCAAAGACCTTGGATAATTAAAGTAGAACTTCCCTAGTCCCTAGAGAAACATTTGCACTTGGTGTGAGCAGCATGAAATATTCAATTGAGAGGGAATGGTGGCAGACTCCAGGACATAGATAGGTCTTTGCTGGGGAGGCTAAAGAGGAGGGGGAAATGGGGACACTGTGAGATTGGGCTTAGAAGAAACTCCTCTGAGGTATGACCCAGGAGAAGAAGCCACCATCTAAATACTTCCCATGTAAATTATTATAATTATAACACGTATAATTATAATATATTCTAATAATTCTAATAATATAATTATAAATTATTCCCATATTCTTACCAATTGGTTTCTAAGTTCAGTTGTTTCTATGATATTAAAAAACACCTGAAAGTGCTATTAGAACTCTCTATAAATTTTGGTGCCATGGGGAAAAGTCTTATAGTCCAACCCTAGTTATGGCTCTGTCAGTTTCCTTTACCCGAGTCTAAAGAATTTGTGGGCCAAAAAAGTGTCATTTCTTATCTCTAACTTGATTACTTGGTTTTTTTACTTCAAGGCACAAAGAGATAAGGGTGTGAGTAAAACCTTGATAATCAATGGGTACAATTACCTTGTCCTTGGACAAAAAAAAAAACTGGGAAAGCCCAAATGAATACTAAAAAGTCTGTACAAATCCCCTCCACAAATTCTCTCATATGTGTTGATCAAGAAGAAATATTATAAAGGAGTAAGGAGTTTAGGAAATTCTGGCATTATCATATAATGGAAGGTGCATTCTAAAACCTGAGTTTGATGCCAAGATTTACTGCTTATTATCTGTGTGACCTTGAGCAAGTCAACTCTTTGAGTCTTGATTTCCTTATCTGTACATAGAGGGATTAAATTTGATGACCTCTGAGGTTCCTTCCAAATCTAAATCTGTGCTTCCATGCTCAACCAAAGACAGCCATATGCTTTGTATCTCCCTCCTTTCTGAACCTTTTCTGGAAATTGATATTCTACTGGCATGGCCTAAAGACTTACATGAAGAAAGGCGACCACAGATGATGTTCTGTCTGCAGAAGGGATTGGGGGAGGGGGGAGGGCGTGGTGTCCAACATGATCACTATCTTGAAGCATTTGCAGGGTTATCATGGGGAAAGGGATTGGATCTGCTAGTCTGGCCCCAGAAAACAAAAACAGGAACAGGAAGAAGTGTGAGAGAGGAAATTTTCTGCTAAAAATAAGGGGAAATTTTGTAGCAATTATAGCAATCCTAAAGTGGAATAGGCTGCCTCAGGAGGTAGTGGGTTCTTCATCAATGGATATGTCTTTAAGAAGAAGTTAAAAGACCACTTTGGAGGAGAGGACATGGCTAGGAGTCCTCTTTCCTGTACAGGTTGGATGGGATCCCTACTAGTTTGAAAATCTCTGATTCTAGCCTCAATGAGTGCTTTGTGTTTATTTTTAGGCCATTTTCCTCCCTCTTTTATACTGGTTACAGCACAGATGTCCCAGGCTATTCAAGAAATCCTGCTGAATGCTCTAAACAGCTCCCCAGCACTTTAAATCAACTTACTTTCCAATGACCTCTGAGGGAAAGTCACCACTCAGCCCTGGTAGATTTTTCATAAAGGTCAAGTGCCATAAATGAATAGTCCTGGCTTTTCTGGGGGCATCTGTGCTGCCTAGCAAACTTACGTATTATCATAAACTCTTTTAAAGCTACAGATTACTTACCATGGGGTTTAAGGGAAACTTTGGTTGTATGAAATCCTGAGTCCCCCTGGACTCAGCTGATTTCTGGTGGCAGCTATCCTTGTTATTTGGGGCACTGAAATCCCACGGTCTTAAGACAAACTTAAAATTAGCAATGTGTTAAATATAGCAAGGTCATTCAGTAAACCACAGTCTTTCTGAACACTCTAAGAGCTGGCAGCCCTGGAAACTGCCAAGCTCATTAATGGTTTCTTTACACAATATCCAAGTGCTAGTTTTCTTTCAGAAATAACATCACAAAACACATAGGGACCTGACGAGCCACTCTGCCATTGTTACCTAGCAATTCTGTATAGTGAAATTACCTTTCCCTCTACTCATCCTAGCAGAACTAGCTTAAGACACCATAGACTGGTTGATTTTTTAACAAGTCAAGCCTTTCCTAATTTCTCTCCCCTTCCTCCTTGAATTATATTGTATTTGCTTATCTGTTTCCATGTTAAAACCACCAGTAGAAGGTACCTTGAAGGCAAGGGCTACCTCTTAATATAAGGTAAAAGGTTGTTTCAAATACAGGAAGCCCAGGGGAGTCTTCCTGAAAGAGCTGACTTTTGAGTTGGGCTTTAAAGAATAGGCAAACTCTTCTGCCTTGGAACCAATACACAGTATTGACTCCAAGTGGAAGGTAAGGGTTTTTTTAATTAATTAATTAAAAATTAAAAAAAAAGAATAGGCAAGATGGGAAGCAATTTGAAGAAAGGTACAGAGGCATAAATATGTTTGAGGGGCAGGCCTATTCATTTATCTGCAGCATTGAATATGTAGCGAAGAATGCTCTAAAATAAAGTTAGAGAGGTAGGGTGGCAACAGGCCATAACTTGGTTACTGTTCAATGGAAGCTAAGGAACCATTGAAGTTTGTTTGTTTTTTTAACATAGGAGAGGCATGACCAGATCTATACACAAAAAAGATTATTCTGGAAGCAGATTAAGGGAAGCATAATGGTATATTAAATAGAGTATTGGATTCTCTTGCCTCTAACGCTTATTAGCTGTGGGAAACTTTGCAAATAATTTCTCTGGGCCTCAGTTTCCTCATCTGTAAAATAAAAGGATTGAACTCAAGGTCCCTTCCAGCTCAAAATCTATGATCCTAAATATAAATCTGAGGGAATTAAGGGAGAAATAACTATTTGCAGACAACTACACTAGTCCAGGCAGGTAGCAATGAAGGACTTGTACTAGAAAGGCAGCAATGAGAGCACAAAGAAGGAAGCAGATGTAAGAAATATTGCAGAGATTAAATCAACCAAAGGTTAACAATTAACTAGATGTGAGAAATTAGGGTAGAGAGAGTAGTCAAAGAACCCCCAGGTGAACAACATGCAAGCCAGGGTAAATGGCACTGTCATAGACAGAAAGAGTGAAGTCTAAGGGAGAAACAAATCCTTAGAGAAAAAGGTAATGGGTTTGGCGTGGGTCATGTTGAATCAGAATTTGAGATACCAGTAGAAAACTCAGGCAGAAGTCTCTGGTAGGCATTTAGAGATATAAGTATACAGCTCAGAAGAGCAATCAAAACTGGGGACAGTGAGTTTTCAAAATTCTCCATGTGAAAATAGAAGTGAAGGGTATTACCAATGAATATTTAGAGAAATAAGGAAATTAAATCAGACAATAAGATCAGCAAGAGAGTAAGGAACCAACAGAGGAGACAAAAGAGTAATTAGAGAAGGAGAAGGAAAACCATAATCTTGTGGAAATGGCTGCCTATGAGTTTCAAAAGTTATCGAGAAATCATGAAGGATGAGAACTAAAAAAGGGGCCACTGGATCTTTTGAGAGGAGGTCATTGGTGACCTTTGAGAGAGCAATTTCAGTAAGGTAGTAGAGGTGGGAGCTTGACAGCAAGAGTTTGGGCAGAGAGTGATAATGTAAAGATATGAAGTAAAGTAAAAATATTTAGTATAGATGACTATCACAAGGTTAAGGAGTAAAGGTAAAGAGAGAGATGGGATAGTAATTGAATAGAGTAGAAAGGTGAAGAGAAAGTCTTTTAGAATCTAGATCACCACTATAATGGAACGAAGCATACAATAAAACTTTGTAAAAAGACAAATATTCATTCAAGTTATAATTAGGGGATGGAGTTAAGTTTGGGTAGAGTTAAGTTTATTGTGTGTCAGCTGAATCCAAAAAAGGAGTAATTATAATTTAGGGCATGGCAAAACATATCTTCAAGACATACAAATAGGAAAACCACCTGATGCTTAAGGAACCATGGATCATGAAATAATATCAGTTTTAAATGTATATGTACTAAATTATATAGTATCTAACTTAAAGTAAAAGCTAATTGACTTGAATAAAAGCAAAATGATAAAATTATAATTATAGATTACTTAGGTGTGCTTATTTAAGACCTAAACAAATCTAAGAGAAAAGAAAAACGTAATAAAGAGATTCAATAAAAGTGTATTGTCATAATAAATACAAATTAAATAAATACAAATTGTAATCAGCAAGAGAAATATACACCAAAAGAAATAAACTTCAATAGAGACTAGGATCAAATAAATTCAGAAAAGTAATAATTATATTAAGAATAATCATTACAATAGAACAGTATACCAAAAAATAATCATAAAAAGAGATATTGAGCAGGGTTCAGATGAACTCTCAAAGGAAAAATAAACTCCTGGTCCAGGTAGATTTATAGGGTCTTTTTAAGCTAACCCCCTCTGCCCTCTCTCCCTAGTGTTGCTTCCCTCCTCACTAGTCCTTTTGTTACTCTTCTACTTCTCTATAGGCACAAATCAATTCTCTGGCTCAATGGATCCGATTGCTTTTCCCTCTTTAAGTTAATTTCAATGCACTTAAGTATTAAGTATTTCCTTTCTCCAACCTCTTTACTTTTCCAGTGTATTGATCTTCTTTCCTGTTCACCCCATGCGCTTCTTTATGGAATATAAATTTACTCCATTTTGTCTGTTTTCCCATTTTTCTTAATATTATCTCCAGTTTGTCACTGTTCCTTCTAAGTAAACTTCTTCTAATTACCCTGTTGATAATAACAATTTTTAATATTTACCAATATCTTCTTTTCTTATAGGGATACAAATCAATTGAACTTATTGGGTCCCTTAAAGAAAAGATTTTTTTTCTTCTCCTCCCCTTCCTCCCCCCCCCCCACCTCTCTTAATTACCTCATGGTGATTCTCTTGAGTTCTGAGTTTGGACAACAAACTCTCTGTTTAAGTCCAGTTTTTTTCTTTATGAATGCTTGGAAGTCTTCAATTTTATTGAATGACCATACTTTCTCCTGTAAAAATATAGTCAGTTTTGCTGAATAGTTGATTCTTGGTTGTAGACCTAGTTCTCTTGCTTTCCGTAATATTATATTCCGTGCCTTCTGGTCCTTCAATGTGGATGTAGCCAGATCCTGTGTTATCCTAACTATGGTTTCCTGGTATTTGAATGACTTCTTCTTAGCAACTTGTAATATTTTTTCCTTGGTCTGGTAGTTTTTGAATTTGGCTATAATATTCCTGGAAGTTGTCAGTTGTGGATTAAATGTAGGAGGTGATCTGTGGATTCTTTCAATTTCCACTTTTCCCCTTTGTTCAAGAATGCCAGGGCAGTTTTCTTGGATAATTTCCTGTATGATGATGTCCAAACTTTTTCTTTTGTCATGATGTTCCAGTAGACCAATAATTCTTAAATTGTCTCTTCTAGCTCTGTTCTCCAGATCTTTGATTGTATCAATGAGGTGTTTCATATTCTCCTCAAATTTTTCATTTTTTAAATTTTGTTTTGTATATTTTTGCTGCCTTGTGAAGTCATTTGCTTCAAGTTGTTGAGTTCTATTTTTTAAAGACTGAATTTCATCCATGGCTTTTTGGTCATCCTTCTCCTTCTGGTCTGATTTCTTTATAGATCATATTTTGCCTTCTTTGCTTCATTTTAGAGCTGGTCAGTTTGGGTTTTTAAGACTTTATTTTCTTGTTTTAGTTCATATATTTCCTTTTTCAAATTGTCTTTAGCCTCTCTTGATTGCTTTTTGAGTTCCTGAAGTTCTTGAGTTAATTGAATTTTGAGATCTTCCAGAGCCTGTGTCTAATTCGCTGGAGCTTCCTCCTCTTATTCTATTTTGTGATAATTAGATTAAGTCTACACTACCCATCTTTAGATTTATTCACCAAAGGTGAGAACACTTCTAATTCTGGGAGGTCCATAACCCACGTGTGCTAGAGTGGGTGAGGAATCAGAATCAACTGACTGCCCCCTAGGCAGTACTATGAGAATCATCTATTGTGACTGGACATGCAAATTAGGAGGAAGGCACAGGAAGTGATGCATAAGTGACCCCTTTAAAAAGAGGGAGTTGAGTGAGTAAGAGTCTTTGGTGGAAGAGAGAGTCTGGTGATGGACCTTTTTTGGTTCATGGAAGAGTGTTGGAATGCTGAGACCCTGGTGAGACTACTTTAAATATCTTCTTTGAATTCCACGTGGTGAGTTTAAAGACTGGCTGAATCTTCCTGAACTTCTCTTAAGGAACTTTCTTAATAGAGGGCCTCTGGCCCTCTGACTCTCGGCTGAGGGTTAATTAAGATCTACCTGGAATAATTAGAGGATCATAGTAAAATACCTACTGGGTTAGATTCTTATTCCTTATTTTCTCTCTCTCTTCTTAATTGTAAATATACTTCCATAAAAGTCAATTTTGACTTGAGATTATTCTTATTTAAGGACTAATAATAGTTCAATCCTCTGGCTACCATCTTTTATTATATTGAACCCAAAAAAAACCCTTCTCCCCCTAATAATTTCATTTGCTCTTTTTTCACTTCCTGGAAAAAAGCTGTCAATTGTCATTTCTTTTCTCTTTTTCTGTTGTTTACCCATATTTTTTCCTTCTCTGTTCTGCTAGTTTAATCAGATGGATTTAATGAGCTTTGATGAAAGACTGCCATCTGAAGACTTCTTGTCTATCCAAGTAGTGGGAATAAACCTGGATTAGTCTGTATTGTTTAATGTGCCCTGAGGCTAAAAACTCAAAGTGGGGGAACAAGATGGAGGTTTTTTGCTGAGCTGTCCAGCAATAGGTCTCTCTGCTCTGTCCTGCTTTTATACCTAGTTTTCTTTCCTCTTTTTGTTTTCTATCTCCATGTGATAAAGGCTGTAGGTCTGAAGTTTTGCTACATCTAAGCCGCAATCTTTGCAGTGTTTTTGCTGTGTTTCTCTGGTTTTCTCCTCCAGCCACCTCCCTGGTGCCTGTGTTCAACTCCCTGAGTCCAGCGCCAACAAATTCCTCTCTCTGGGCAGGTGCAACCTGCACCCCTGGAGATTTCAGGGGCTGCTGGAGATTCCACACAGCCTGTGAGGGAGGGGTCCTGGGATTCCCCTTCTATACGCTTGTACCCAACAGTTCAAGAATTCAAGCTTTTTTCTCGGCATTAAGCTGTCCAGTAGGATCCCTCTGCTCTGTCCTGTTGTTAGGTTTGATCCTCTTTCTTCTCAAAGAACATGGTTTTCTATCTTGGTGTGGAAAGGGTGTGGAGGTTTTAAGATTTGCTCCATCTAAGCTGCCATCTTCCCAGAATCCTCCAGAAATCTCCAAGTGGATTTATAAAGAAATTCTATCAAATATTTAAAGAGTAAATAATATGTATGCCATATAACAATCACAAAACTAGAAGGAAAAAGCACTTTATCAAATTCCAGCTTTAAGAGTAATATGGTTCTGGCATCCAAACCAGAGAGAGATAAGCAAAAAAAGAAAAAAAAAGAAAACTATAAATCAATAACACTAATTAATATTTTGAAACTTCAAATAATCTACTATCTCTAATCAATATGGTTATTTCTTCTAATAGTCCATATCTGAGTCCACCCATGCCTTCTCATCCTATTTAAAGTCTTGTCTTGTCCACTTCCTCCTATAAATTTTCTCTAGAGAACCACTGAATGTTCAGGTGACCTGCCTCTAGATCTCATGGCATGGTATACATACCAACTCTACCATGCAGTTTCTACTGGTTATCCTTCATTCTTACTACATGACTAGTATTACATGACTCGTAAAAATACCTTTAGAAATGGTGAAACATAACTAATGAATATTGATGCAAAAAAATAAATAAAATATTAGCAAAGTCTACAGAAATATATTAAAAAATTATTCACTGTAACCATGTTGGATTTCTTCCCAGGATGGTTCAATATTAGAAAAACAATTCATGTGATTAATCATGTTAATAACAAAAATCCCATAATTACATCTCTAAACAAAAACTCTTCAATAAAAATAGCATTTACTTATTATAAAATGTTAAAAATCATAGGAATAAAGAAATTGTTCCTTAATATTGTCAAAAAACTTCTATCTAAAACCAAAGGCAAGCATTATTTACAATGGAGAAACCCTGGAAACATCACCATTAAAACTGGGGTGAAGCAAAGATTCTCACAGTCTCTACTGTTATTTGATATGGCACTAGAAATGTTAACAATAGCAATAAGACAAGAAAAGGAAATTAAGAGAATTAGCATAGGCAAAAAGGGAAAGATTCTTTTTATTTACAGATAACATCATTATTAGAGAACTCACAAAAAAAGCTAATATAGCATGATCCAAAATAAACTCACAAAAATATTAAGCTTTCTACATACTACCAACAAAATCCAGTAAAAAGAGTTATGATAGATGTTATGGATAAAAAGGGGGGTACACTAAAGTTCAGGGTGATCTCCTTCCCTTGCTGAGTGATGGAGGGGTAAAAGATGATTGAGGTGATAGGAGAGGAATGAAAGGGATTGCTGAGTTTAGGGAGGAATGGACAAGGCAGTGTTAGGATGGTAAGGGTAGAGGGTGAGGTGTTCAGGAGAGGCAGCTAACCCAGGCTAGACACTCAAGCTAGAGACAGAGGATACTGGGGTAATAGGTTGAACCCTTCCAGGCAGGAAAGGTACTTTTACAGACACAAGGAATAGGGCCAGACAGAAGTGGTTTGAATCTAACTTGAGGGCTTTCTTGTTTCTCAAGTCCTCAAAGGAGGAATCACAAGGCTCCTGCCTGTCAGTGAAATTGAAGGGATTCAGGAGGAAGCGTTGGGCAACTACTTTCTCCCAAGATGGATGCCTCCAGTTTCCCTCAGTAAATAAAAGAGAATTATTCCTTTCCCCTTCACCCTTGCCTAATTTCTTCAACACAAAGATTCTCCAGAGGGTTTGATTAGGTAACCAAGGGTTTTATTAATGTTTCAGGATTGGTCTGGAAGGAGAGAAAGGTTTGGGATTTCTGACAGCCACTAGGGAGAAGCTCAAGATGGGGGAGGGTCTCAGGAATGGGTTAGACTGAGAGAGAACCTGCTCTCTCAGCCTGGGAAGATTTGGCTGCTTTAAGGTAGAGGGTATACTCAAGGGATAATTTGAATTCAAGGATGTCCTACTTGCCTATTGGGGAAAACTAAACCTACAAAGTCCTTTTACTAAAAACCCAAAATCCACCCTGCCTCCCAGAGCCCCAGAAAGACAGGCAAGGAAACAGGGAAAATAATATGGAAAAGGTCAGATAGAGGTCCAGAGAAATTAGCTAGGTACAAATTGTCCAAAAACAAGGCACAGCCCAAAGCAAACCTAAAGCCAAATAGAGATCTGGTTGATCCTTCTGCTCTGTTCAAGCCTCAGGGACCCACTGAAATCTTTCAGAATTCTAAGGCTTCCACCTGCCAGAAGTTTTCAGTTGGCCCCCTGCAAGAGCAAAAACCTCTCTCTTGCATCTTTTGCATTACATAGAACAGTCCCCCTAAAATAGCAACAGGATATATCATTCCTGAAAATGTGCCAGGACACACATACATATACACATATGCACATGCACATATACACACTGTTATGAGGAAGAGTATAGATATTTTCAGTAAATATCTATACTCTTCCTTATAACAACACACATGCACACATACATAACACAGATTTTATATTCATTCAATAATGTTTATAGAACTAAAAGCATGTTCATGATCAGGTCAAACTAGTATAGTAAAAATGATAAGACTACCTTTGTTATCTTACAGATGTCTTGATATACCTATCAAATTATTCTGCCTTATAGAATTAAGCAAAAAAAAAAAATCATGAGGGGATAATCAGAAAATTTAGTAGAAAAAAGTAAGAAGGAAAGGCACTTGGTACTAGAGGATCTCAAACTACATTACAGAGCAGTAATTATAAAAATTATACAGTGCTGTATTAAAAACTGAAAAATAGATAAATAAGAGATGGGCGGGGGGGGAGGAATGCATATAAACCTAACATTTGACAAGCATTGTTAGGAAAACTGGGAAGAAATCTTATGATTGAATTAGTGTATGTGAAGTGTTTTGGAAACTTTAAAGCTCCATGTAAATATCAACTTCTTGTTGTCATCATTATTATCATTTCATATTCACTAAATTAGCAAAGATGGTAAAACTCATTGTTGGTGAGGCTGTGCAAAGTTAGGCATACTAATTCACTTGTAGTGGAACTGGAAATTAGTTCAACTGTTTTGGGAGGAGGGAATTCTTGAAATTATGCAAGAAAATGTTATGTAGGACACGTATCTTTCTGCTTCACCAACTGTACCAGCCCAGGCTTTACAATCCTTCTTTTTTCATACTTTTTGACATTTTACTCTGACTAAATTACAAATAACTGATAGTAAGAAAAGGCTTTATTTTTACCCCCTAAAAATCCATAGAAGCATACTTTGTAATAACAAAAACATAGAAACAATATATGTGCCCAATAATTGTGAAAGGACTGGACAAATTGCAGTATTTGTATGTAAGGGACAATTACCACACTTTTCAGAATAGCAAACAAGAAGAATTCAGAAATACAGGAAGACTTTTATAAAATTATGTAGAGAAAACAAAGTAGAACCAAAATAACAATATCCCCAATGACTATGACCAGCTAAATAGGGAGATTATTAATAAGGCAACAAAGTTAAGTCATATGAAACAATCTTGTTGCCATCCTGTCCAAGTTAAAGGATCCATCCTCCCTTTAGAGTAACAATTGGTTAACTCTAAAAGTGGAAAGTGTCGGTCAATGAACATTTATTAGAGAGACCTATTATGTGTCAAACAATGTACTAATATAGTTACAATCACTCTATTAAGCAGGGTCATTTCAATGTCTTTTGAGAATATACCTGATTATCAGAGTTATCACTTTATCACACATATATAAAAGATAATGGTTTACTTGCTGAAAGTTCAGTGACTGATCTCTCTTTTTCTTTGTTCTCCCTAAGAAAGGAAACACACACACACACACACACACACACACACACACACACACACACACACACACACACACATATATATATATTATCAAGCAAAGGACATACATCAGGGATTGAATGAATCTTAATAAAAAATTTGTTTAAAGAGAATATACCTGAGCTGAAAGGAGTAGAGGAGAGAGGGGAAATGGGAGAAAATTGTTTTATATCAAATGTAAAAGTCACACTTTGCTTTCATCTTAGAAAAACATCTCCTTCCTCCCTTGGTTCTTAACCTAGGAGCCATGAACTAAAAGAAAAAAAATCTTACCTTATATTACCTTATAGTTTATTACCTTCTATAATGACCTTATATTCTAATATCTTAGAATCAATATTAAGTATCAGTTCCAAGGCAGAAGAATGGTAAAAGCCAGGCAATTGGGGTTAAGTGACTTGCCCAGGGTCACCCAGCTAGGAAGTATCTGAGATCAAATTTGAATCCAGGACCTTCTGAATCCAGGCCTGGCTCTCTAGCCACTGAGCCAACTAGCTGCCTCCATAAACTTATTTTTAAAAATAATTTGATAGCTATTTCAATAAAGGCTTCCTTTATAATCTTATGCATTTTATTTTATTTGTCCTTTAAAAGCATTATTCTGAGGAATTTGTGAACCTCACCAGATTCTCACACACATACAAAAAAAGGTGAAGAATCTGACCTACCCTGATCTGAATATTATTCAGGAGGAAGGAGGGCTGAGGAGGAGAGGAAGAGGAAGAAGGATTGTAAAGCCTGGGCTGGGACAGTTGGTGAAGCAGAAAGATACGTGTCCTACATAAGCCAGAGAGGAGCCAGGTCAGGCCTCCTGGGTGAGAAAATCTTCTAAGTAGGAAAAGAATTGTAATTAGTCTGATGGTAATTGCAGAAAGATTGCTGGCTTATTAATTTTTTCAACAGGCTTGGAATACAGATTGAGTCACTCCATTAAGCCACCTTGGGCTCAGAGGTACAGGCTGCCCTAACACGGCTAGGACACAGCCTCAGGGTGTGAGTATGCGTGTGCGAGTGCGTGTGCATGTGTGTGTGTGTGTGTGTGTGTGTGTGTGTGTGTGGTATTGTTAAGGCAGGAATAAAACAAAGACTACTCACAAAATTCAATCCAAGGGGAAAGGAACAAGCCCACCAGAAACAGACAAGTGGAATCAGAGAGGAAGCTATGGAAAGAGGCAATTTCCTTCTCATGAGAGGATGGGAAAGATCAGAAGACAAGGTTGCCAAAGAGCATCCAAAGGAAATCCCAATAATCAAAGACCTTCAGAGCTGGGGGAGAGCTCAGGAACCATTTAGGTCCATCCTTTCCTAGTATTTTGCAGAAGAGAAAACTAGATGTCCAGAAAAGGGGAGGGATGAGTCCAGGGTAAAAAAACCAAACCTCAAACCCCTGTGTATGGCCTGAGAACAGCATTCTTTATTTCTCTACTGCACCATTGGGTGGCTCCCCACAGCCTGGTCTATACTGGCCAAATCTTATTACCCCATGACTGAAAGACCAAGACAGCCTCTCAGGTCCATTACCCCTCTCCAATCCAAAGAGATTTATTCAATGAAAATTCATCTTTAAAAACTCACCTGAGTTGCTCCTATTAAGGAAGGAAGGGAAGAAGGCATGGTGGTCAGCACTCTTGTGCAGGATGGGGGTAATTCATGTTCTCCTTTACATCTCTGGTCCACCTCCATTTTTCTCCCAAGTTGACCATAGTCAGCACGGCCCCAGGTAAACACCTTGCCAGTCCCTAAATGCAAATATTTTAATTTAATTAATGTATTTATTTTAAGTTAATTAATTAAATTAATGATGATAAATAAAATGAAAGTGATTAAATAAAATAATTAAAGTAATTAAAGTTAAGGATAGCTAATTCCATAGTCACAATAGTATATTTTAACAATAACTCATAACAAAACTCCCATTTCTAATGCTCTTAAGAGCTTAGTGAGTATTTCCCTCAAAACCACTCAGTGAAGTCAGTGATGCAAACAGGTGGCCTAGTGGATAGGGTGTGGGAGTTGGGAATAAGGAATCTGAGTTCAAATCCTGCCTTAAACACTTACTGGCCATGTGACCATGGGCATGTCACTTAATCCTGTTGTGTAGAAAATGTTGTATCCTAGGACTACATTCCCCAGAATTCCTTTGAATATTTCCCAGAATTCCTTTTTTCTCTCCACCAAGTTGCAAGCTCACATTTTGTATCTAGCTGTGTGTAACTCCACCTCTAAGGCTCTATTCCCACATGCACAGGCTGGGAAGGCTAGCTTTACTTGGGTTTTGACTTTTGTCTTTTTATTCCTTTTACTTCAAGTTATTATTAGTAAATTTTATAAAATATAATACTTGGAATATTTGGATGTTAATTTTTAGTCTTATACTGTTTACCTCAATTTCCTCATCTATAAAACGATCTAGAGAAGGAAATATCAAACAACTCCAGTATCTTTGGCCAAGAAAATCCCAAATAGGGTCACAAAGAGTTAAACTCAACTGAAACAAGTCAACAACAAACTGCATGAAATAAAAGTACTTACAGGACTGTCAGAAAGATCAATTGAAATAATAATTTTGTAGACCTTGAAGCACTGTATAAGTGCTAGTTATTATTATTATTGACTTTTACCTTCTGTTTTAGAATAGATTCAAAGAATTGGTTCCAAGGCAGAAGAATGGTAAGGGCTAGGCAATCATGGTTAAGTGACTTATCCTAGGAAGGGTCTGGGGTCAAATTTGAATCCAGGTTCTCTTGAATCAAAGCTTGGCTCTCCACCCTCTGAGTCATCTAGAGGGTCTAGCTATCACTCTAGAAGTATTATGGCCCTTGTTTTATTGATTAGAGAAGTGAGATTCATTGATTGTTAATTATTATTAATCAATAATTAGTTAAATAATTATTGATTAAATTAATTAAATGAATCAGGATTCTTGGGATCATTGACGTAAAGCTAAAAGATACCTCATAGATAAGATCAATTCCTCATTATACAGATCAGGAAACTGAGGCCCCAAGAGGTTGTTGGGAGGATGAAATGAAACACTAGATGTAAGCTCATTAAGGCTAAGACTATATCCTCCCTAATGCAGCTCAGAGTCACAGGCTCAGATTTAGAGCTAGGTCAAGTCCCAAATCCTCATTTTGCAAATAAGGAAACTGAGGCCCAGAAAACTGAAGTGACTTGCTTACAGTTACTAAAAGATAGGGGCAGGAACTGAACCAAGGTCTTTCAACCCAAGATTGAGTCCTCTTTCCTTTATTCCACTTGCAGAAACATGAAAAGAACCATCCTCAAGCAGAGGTCTTTTTAGGGTCTTCCTCTTGCCACCAGCACCCCCATCACCCTTCTCAGATGACTCACACCTTCCCATAGGCTGCTATCCAGCAGCTCCCTACAAGCCTGGCCCTTTCTCCCTCAGAATGGGCCATACCTCAGGGCCTCACTCTATGTTTGCCTATTAATTAATGCTGGACAAGAGCTATGGAATTCCCCTCTCCCGAGGAACATGCATAAACTAGAGACCAAAGGAGGTAACTTAACTGAGCTGGCAACAGGCAAAGAGGGAACAGTGGTGGTATCCTTAGGCAGGAGTGCTTTACATAATACTATGTCATGCAATTCTGCATAGCAGCTGAATGGTGTAGTGAATGGCACACAGAGATCGGAGTTAGGAAGACCTGAGTTCGAATATGACATGAGAGGCTTAGTAGGTATGTGAACCTCCCTGAGCATGTCACTTTACTGCTGTCTGCCTCAGTTTCCTCAACTGCCAAATGGATATAGGATAGCACTTACTTTCTGAGAATCAAATTATGAGAATCAAATGAGAAAAAAAAATTTTTAACTCTTACCACAGAGCCTAGCAGTTGGTAAACACTTAATTCCCATTTGTTTCTTTCATTCTTCCTCCTTTCTTCATTTCTCTTGTCTCCCTTTTCTTTTCTTCCTCCCCTTTTCTTCCTTTCTTTCCTTCCTTCTTTTCCCTTCCCTTCTTTTCCCTTCCCTCCCTTTCCCTTCCCTTCCTTTCCCTTCCCTTCCCTTTCCTTTTCTTCTCTTCCTCCTTCTTTTATTCCTTCCCGCTTGTCTGCCTGAATAGCTATTCTAACATCCCGAGTACAGCATCAATTGATATTTGATGAAGATGGAAAGCCCCTTCTTTCCCCCAACAATGAGCAACATGGAGAATCCCTGAATGCATTCCGTTCCACATTTGTTTTTCCAACAGAAACGCAAACCCTGATGAGGCACAGATTATTAACAGATTTGCTGCAATCAATATGCATGACCATGTGCCCTGCATAAATTCTTTATACATATTTGTTTGAACAAAGAAAACCTTTGCATAAGAGACAAAACATAAAGTAATGCATATTAAATTCTCCAAAGATCTCCTACATTCTTGGTGTTTGGTATCAAAGCTTCATCTGGCCCCACATCTAACATATGGTTTGTAGCTTCTTCGAGGAAGGCATCTGTTGAACCAACCGAAATGATGGTGAAACGTCCGAAAGCAGCCTCCAATGTGGGTTTGCCTATTGGCACTTCACTTCTTCCTCCATCCATTTAGCAAGCATACACCAAGAACCTACCATGTTCGAGGCTCTGGCTTGGGCACAGAAAAGAGGGATACCAAAACATACAAGACTTTGTTCTAGGGGAGCTACTGTCTTGGGGAGGCAGGCCTTACACATGTCTGTGAAAAGTAAAATCAATCAACACTTGGGCAACAAGTATTTATGGAGTGACTACTGTGAACCAAGTACTGCACTAAGTGTTAGAGATACAGTGAAAGGCATAAAAGTCACTCCCCTCGAGAAACTCATATTCAAATGGAGGAGACAACTTAGAAATAATTATATGCATACAAGATATATTTGTATGTATGTGTGTGTGTGTGTTATTGAAAAAGAGAGAGACAGGTTCAAGTGTAAAAAGGGGTGATGGGGTGGTTAGTCTCAGGGAGAAGGCACTAGTAATGTGTGGTCATAGAATGTCAAGAGACAGAAGGCTCTGATCCAATTAGTCCAACTTCCTGCATTTTACAAATTAGGAAAATTAGCCCTTAATTCAGAAAGAGTTATTAAGGATGTACTTCATGAAAAGTTCGGGGCTGAGCAGGGGGGTGAAATTTGTGGGGAGGGATAGATTTTTATTTTTGTGTGTTTCAATGGCAGTTGAGAAGTTGCTTGGCACAGAAAATAGCTTCAGAGGTAGGAGGATCTGGATTCAAGTCTGCCTCTGACATATACTGACTATATAGCCTACTCATCTAATTCTTTAGTACCTTAACAAATCTCTGTAAATTGCAGAAGAGTGACTGATCTGCACTAGAGAACAGAACCCCCCACACCAAAGACAAATAATCCAGGTCTGAATCCTCCAAAATTAAAGGGACATAGTCTTTAACCGTAAAAGACTTTACATCTGGAAGGTGGGGGGAGTGGTGGCACAGAGAATTAAATGTCCCATGGTTACAGATAATTAAAGTACAAGGTGGTGTTTGATAGGGAGTTTATGGAAAAGTGATACAAAGGTCTTTAAGAAAATTTGAAGATTATTTATCAATTTGATTCAAGTACCTCAAATTCCCAGGACCTCTGATCTGGAAGGGATACTTTCCAAAAGTCAGCCATATCTAAGCAGGAAATTCCTCCACAAAATCCCCAAATGGTTACCCAGCCTCCAGTTCAAAACAACAACAGAAAAGATGTCACAAGTCCACCAACTGCCAGATGACTGGTTCAGACTTTTAACACAGTGCCTAGAATATAGTAGGTGCTTAATAAATGTTTCTTGATTGACTGCTTGATCTTAAGTGCTATGGATCGTAGGAACATCGATTTAGAGCAGGGAATTATCTCAGAGGCTGTCTGGTCAAACACACTTATTGTACACATGAAGAAACAGAGGTTCAGGGAAGCTAAGTGACTTAGCCCCAGTGACACAGGCAGTAAGTGGCAAGGCTAAGATTTGAACTGAGGTTCTATTAACATCAAATCAAGCACTTCAAGTTTATCTATCATTCATTCCACTGTCTTTAGGAGGTCAGAAAGGAGAAAGTCACTAGAGCCTGGACAGGTTTCATGGGGGAACTGAGACATGAAGAAAGTTTGGAAGGAGAGGGAGGATGGAAACAGGCAAGAAGTTGGAAGGAAGGATTTTGGAGAAGATGAGTGTATACATTTGGCATGAATGGACAAATCTGAAAACAGCAGATATAGCTAGGAAAGATCATCTGGGGCAAGGCTGTGGGGGAAGGTCAGGAGGCAGCATTTCTAAAGATGAATGTTTTGAGGCAGATGTAAGATGTAAGACTAGCAGAATTTCCCAAGTCAACAAGCATGGGTTACTTACTAATTAACAAATGAAAATCTCCCATTGGCTCATATCCTAAGATTAGTTTCCAGTCGATCAGGATGCCTGCCAATCTTCCAAGTATTGTGTGTAATGGACCATATTGTGTCTAGGACTAAACACTAGCTAGTGTGATTTGGAAATTTGGGATTATCATGCAGTAATCTTGGTCTATAAAATAGCTGCTTGAAAATGAAAAAATAAAAAGCACAAAAATGCTATCTACCTCCAAAGAAAGTCTGATGGAATATCATTGCTGACTGAAACATACTTTTCTTTTGCTTTCTCTATTTCTCTCTTTCTCTTTTTTTTTTTGGTCTGTGTTTTCTCTTATATCATGACTAATATGGAAATATGTTTTGCATGGCTGCACATATAAAACCTTTTTGAAATTACTTGCCTTCCTAATAAAAAGGGAAAGGAAGGAAAGAGGGAGAGAATTTGGAATTAAAATTGTTAAAAAAAACAAGCATTAAAATTATTTTATGTATAATTGGAAAAATAAAATATTTGAAAAAATTTTAAAGAAAAATTTTAAAGTAGTAATATTGGAGTTATGAGCTCTCCTATTATATTCCATATCAGTGATTGCCAAAACTTTATTTGACAAAAATAAGTATATCAATGGAATAATTTAAATAAGACCTGGAAGAAAATGTATATAATAGTCTAGTGTTTGATAAATCCAAAGACAATTGGGGAATAGATTTTTTCCCCTCAATAAGATCTCCTAGGAAAACTATGAAGCAGATTGGTGAAAAATGAATTTAGAACAGCATCTGACACCATATAGCACAATAAAGGTCAAATGTATAAACTAGCTAAACATAAGAAATAGAATCACAAAATAGCAGACAAGAATGAAAGGTTGTCTCTTTCACAACTATGAAAATGTGGGGAGAGGAAAGGAGAAAACATGAAGAATGTGTCCAGACACAGGATAAAAAAGAATATAAAAGGCAAAAGAGACCATCTCAATTATATAAAAAAATTTTAAGGGTTTACACACATCAAATCATTGCAATTAGAATTAGGGGGAAAAAAGATACAGACTGGGGGAAATTCTGCATTAAATATCTTAGACAGGAGTATGACATTCCAAAATCTCTTGGGAACTAACACAAATCCATTCAATTAATACATGTTCTCCAAGAGACAAGTGGTCAAAGGATATGAAGTTTTTCAAGAAAAAATGCAAATAGGTTCAGCAAGCATTTGAAAGATTTCTAAATTATTAATAATCAAAGAAATACAAATTAAAATAACTCTGATGTAGCATTTCTTAATATTGTCCAAAATGGGAAAATATGGGAAAAATGTAATGGCCAAGGGTTCTTTGGAAGACAAGCATAATAACACACAACTACCAGGGCTGTGAAGTGGTCCAATCACTAAAGAAAATAATCTGAAATACTGAGTTAAAGTCACTAACCTCATCCATACCCTCCAGTCTCAGAAATCCCACTGCTCCCCAAGAAAGCTAATGTCAGCAATACTCATAAGTTCAAAAATACTTAGAGCAGCATTATTTAATTACAATAAAAAATCTGGAAATAACATATACAACCAATGATAAGGGAACAGCTGAACCAACTATGATTCATGAGTGCAGTGGAATATGATTTTACCATGTGTAAAGAATTCAGAGAAAACAGGAAGATCTATATGAAATAATAAAAACAAAGCAACAAGGTAAATAAGGACAATGGTAAAATGCAACAATACTCAAGTCAATGAAAATAGAAAGTTTTGGAATCAAATCATAAAAATGAAAGCACCTATTGGTCAAAAATCAGAAAGTTACCAAAATAGAGAGTGAGACCGATTATCATCACTCTATTGAGCTATATTGTGTGGAAAATTCACTTGAGATGGGATAGAGTGAAAATAAGGATGAGGACCCTTAACTATTTAGTGGTATTCATTGTTTCTATTGTACCCAAAGGAAAAGTCAATGAAAATTGTTTTAAAAAAAAAAATATATATATATATAAGAATTCTCACATGGGGGAAGCTGGGTGGCTCAATGGATTGAGAGCCAACACTAGAGACGGGAGCTCCTATGTTCAAATTTGGCCTCAGACACTTCCTACCTGTGTGACCCTGGAAAAGTCACTTAACCCCCATTGCCTACCCTTACTGCTCTTCTGTCTTAGAAGCACTATTGCTTCTAAGACAGAAGGTAAAGGTTTAAAAAAAGGATTCTTACACAAGAAATACACTAAAGGAAGATACAGTTTCTTCATTTGACAAGACATTTATTAAGCAGTGCTCTGTGCTTAGAACTGCCTATACCGGTCTTTCCCTCAACAGAGAGTGATAAAATGAACATTGAAATCAAGGCTTTAAAAACCTGCACAAATATGAATTTCAGGCCATTTCCAATCATTGAATCCACAACAGAGAAATTCCCTAAGGCACTATAGAGTATGTTTCAAGCTGAAATCAATTCACGGCCTAAATTCGACAAGTGAATCTTTTTTTCATGGAGTGAAGAATTCGAGGGAAGTCATATAGTATAGAGGGCTAGAGTGGTGGGATTGGAATCAGACAGACTCATGTTCAAATCCTGATTCAAATCCTTTCTAGTTGTGGGACTCTAAGTCATTTAGCCTCTCTGAGACTTAGTTTCCTCATCTATAAAAGGGAAAGGCTAGACTAGCTGTCTTCTAAGTAAGGTCCTTTCCAACTCCAAACCTAAGATCCTCTATTAGCAATATATATAATGGACAAATGAATATTGTACATGAGGTATAGGTGTCAGCTTTAAAAGTGACACGTTTATATAATTGATATTATATTGCTTGCTTTCTCAGTGGGTTGGGGGGAAGGGCTAGAGGGAGGGAGAGAATTTGAAACTCAACATTTTTAAAGATGAATGTTCAAGTATAAAAAAAGGAAGTTACATGGTAGATTTCTTTTTTTTTTTTCTTTAAGCAAGCTGTGGAGATTTGTTTTCACATATCACTTTTTTCTGTTCTACTTCATATATATAAATGCTCTCTTTTCTTTTTGATGTTCATTAGATTCTGACAAAAATGTTTTTTTTTTTCTTTTTAAATATAGGTGTCAGTTTCAAGGTGAGAGATGAATGGAAGGAAATGCAAAAGTACTATAAATAATGTCAGTGAGTAAAATGTAATTGAAATTCTCATGCGCATGAGAATTTCTATCCCACAGATGGGGAAGGAGGACACAGATTCGTAAAAAGAGAACACCACAAGGCTGGATGAGTTTGGTGCCAAGCAAGAAGGACGGCAAGAGTTACAGGAGATGTACAAAGGAGGAAGGGCTCAGTTCTCTACTCCAAAATGGTCAAGGAAGGTTGACTGAATTAATGTATATAAGAGTTATCTTTACTGGTGCCTCACCCATGTTCCTCTCCCCTCCACTAGTCTGGAAGATCCATAAAAGTGGGGAAACAGAGATTAGGTCGTGTCCCATCTAGACTTCCCATCTCTCCCAATGCCGAGCCTAAAGTCCTATTCTTTGCACACAGGTATTTAGTACATGTTTGTTAAATTTAATTAAAATGTTGAACCGAGGGTCTGGAGTTGAGCCTTTCATTATGCAGAGGCTATTAGAGAGTATTTCTAGGAAGGGGAGGTTAAGATGAGAATAAAATGTTTAAAGGCATAAAAGAAGGAAACAAAGAGTTTAATATCAATTCAATTACAAACCCAAATATGGGGCAAGAGAAATCTGAGTTCCTGAAGCCTACCATGCATGTGATACAGTGGGAAATATGTTGTATTTGGATGCAGAAGATCTAGGTTCAGATCCTAGGTCTGACACTTACTAGCTGTGTGTCCTCTGGGTCCCAGTCTCCTCATCTGTAAATATAGACAGCCTCTAAGGTTCTGGTCCAAACCTGCTGGTGTATAATCTCCATTCCCATCTTGCTTTCATATTTAAGCCCATGACTACATCAATGTACATGCTGATGTACATCCTTGCCGGGATGCATCACTGATGCTGTGGAAACTGACAATATCACTCCCCTTGGATCATCTCTCTGGACCACATCATATAGAGACGCCTAGATCTCCTCCTCAGCCTGTACTCCTGCTAGAACAAGCAGATAAAAAGGTAACCTATTTATTATCACCACATGTTTAGTGAAGATTACCCCTGCATTCATAGTGGGCAAGGCTTTGGGGTGATAGCACTTTGGGATCAAGGTAAGCCTATTGTAACAAAGACTCATGAAACATCAAAATTGTCCATAGCAAAGAGAATAATTCTAGTTTCTCTACCTGTAAAATAGGTATCAAACAAGAGTTTATTAAGAGCCTTGGCCTCAAGGAACTTACATTCTATCAGAGGAGACAACATTTATATATACAGGCATGTAAAAATAGATATAAAGTCAATGGGGAGATCACGGTAGGCTTCATGTAGAAAATGTCATTTGAGTTGAATCTTAAAGGAAATTATGAATTCTAAGAGGAAGTGGCAGTCTTGGTATAAGGGCTAACCAGTACAAAGGCAAGATTAAGAGGAAATGGAGTGAATATCCTTCCATGAAGGATATATATGAAGAACATATATATGAAGATCAACAAGAAGGCTAATTTGATTGGCTCAACAGAGCACAAAAAGGGAAGTAAGATGTAATGAGGCAAGCCACAACAATCATTGTACTATTTACTTCATGGAGTTGTGAGAAAAGCGCTTTGCAAATTTTAAGGCATGATATTAAATGCAAGTCATCAATTATTACTTATTAGTTTATTCCCCAAGCACTTATGGAGCACCTACTATATACCAGGCTTTCTGCTAAATGCTTCAGATATAAAGACTAAAATGAAAAATTTTTCCACCCTTAAGAAGTTTGCATTTTCCTGGAGGAATTCATATTCTATTACTCAACAGGCCATGGAGTTCCCCTCTGAATGAAGCCTGGAGCCCTATCCACCAAAATTTGGTTGAAAGTGCAGTCAGATTTCAACCCCTGTTTATCCCTAAATATTCCCCTTTGGCTGCTTCCTGAGGACACTTATAGTGAACTCTGGGTAGGATCCTGCTTCCTTAGGGAATGAAAAGTGCTAAAGGGATCATGATATACAGTCTGAGTGCTAGGAAAAATTTAATGTGGGAGTCATAGCTTAACAAGAAGAGGGAAGAGGGAAGGCACATGTTCTGGGTGGATGAGTGCAGTTATTGCCACACAATTTTGCAGTGAACAATATGGGAACCATTTACCCTAATGGCAAGAGATGCTGTTTTAGGACCTGGTTGGGATATCCTATCTTTACATTTGACTGGGGGTAACATTTGGTTGGGATATCCTATATTTACAATTTGACTGGGATATCCTATCTTTACATTTGACGTGCCATATGAAGGTGACTCCTTACCTGGGGTGGGGGTGATTTGAGTCATGCAATCCAGAATTATGGGTTAAACTTGGGAACTTCAGGGGGAATTTAAATGAGAGGAAAGGCCACAGAGCTAGAAAACTTCCCTTCAGGACTAGGTGGGTAGCTTTAGTGATGGGAAAGGTCCATCACAGCACTGAAACTGAACTTTCTTGCTCAAGTTAAATATATCCACTAGAATGATTGATATCTTATTCCTGAGATAGGGAAGAGGTATGATAACAATAGAGCTTGAAGACCTGCATGGAAGGAGAATCTATGACCTCCTGAGGCATCCCATTCCACTTTTGGACTGTTCTAATGGTTAGAATAATTTTCCCCTGCACACTGACCTGAAGTCTAATTATGCCTTTTTTTCAGTCCCCACTCACTGCTTCTAGTTATGCCCCTTGGGGTCAAATCAAACAAAGTGAATGCTACTTCCACATGACAGACTTTCAAATATTTGAAGACAACTATGATATCTCTTCTTTGGACTAAAAATCCCTGCATAAACATTATTATCCCTGAATAAATAACCTTGTATGACTATTATGTAGTCATTCAACCTGACTTTGGGACTATAAACTCTAAAAGGGCAGTATTTGGTCTTTCTGACCCCTCACAGTATAATGTTGAGTTTTGTTTTATTTTTAAACAGTCTCTATCCTCCAGTGTTCTTCCCAGTCCATAGAATCTTTCTAGGTTATTCCTGGGACTTTAGCTTCTCAGATTAGTGATGACAGATGAGTACAAGAAGCTAAAGAATTATAGACCAGAGAATCTGGGGGATATTTATACTTTTTATTAAAATTCTCCTCCTCACCAGAAGGTTAGCCACCAGGGGATAAAAACATTTTTTTGTCCATAACACCTCTTGAAGACCGTCTGTTAAGGCACAGAAGGGCTGTGATCTGTGTCAGGAGAGAGAGAACCTCCAAAGATGAAATCACAGATCCTCAAAGTATCGATATTCTAAATTCCCATAATCTTATCTTTATCTTTTTTAAGGCTACCCCTGCCTTCTTTCCAGCTCTGGAATCTGAATCTATGCCAACTGACTTGGCCAGTAGCATCCTCAGTCCTACAAAGCTCTCAAATATTGTATATAAAAAAGCAGGTAGATTCAACATGCTCACTTTAATCTGGGAATGCTTGCTGCCCTCCACAGCACATAAAACAAGCTCAAGGTCAGTCACAATCTTCTACTTCTCAGATGTGAATGAGATTGTAAAGAAATGGCTAAACTATTTTTATTTGTTATTTATTGCTAATTCACAACATAAAATCCAATTCTACTTCAAAATTATTATGCTCCCAATTCGCCTGTGCTGAGCCTGTGGTAACCCCCCGCTGAAATCAACTGAACTAGAACATAAATACCATCTTCACAACATCATTCCAAAGGCAGTTGGTGGGGTGCATATACCAGAAACTAATGGTCATGGCTCATGTTTCCTTCTACTTCTGATGGTTAAAACCCTCTTTGCCCTGAAACCTTCTGCCCTTGCTCCAGTGGAATGGAAGTTCCCTGGGGACAGGGACAGTTTATTTTTTGTCTCTACACCCCCCCACCCCACCCCACCCCCGGGAACCTAGCAAACTACCTGGCACATTTGAAGGGAAAAGGGTGAAATGTGATTCCTTTGGCCTAAGGCACTCCCATTTTAGAAATTCCTTGTACCAGTAGCAGTTCTGCCACTTTAACTAGAAAGTTAAGTGACTTGCCCTATGATCACACACCAAGTTTGTCTCAGAGGCAGAACTTGAAGCCAAATTCCTAAATCCACGGCTGGCTCTCTAACCATTATATCACGCTGTCTGACATAAAGTAAATGTCTAATAAATATGTATTAAAAGGAATTCTCCCTCTTTGTGGTTATCTCATGTTTAACCTTAAACATTCTATTATGTAAGCTTAAACTCATTATAATAAAAACCTATTACTTTAAGTATTTATTGACTTTTATGAAAAAGTCTTTCCATGTCTATAGAGAGTTGCAACAGACCAGGATGGGGCCAGAGCATCCCTGATGGATCAGAGCACCAACAAGCCCCTCATCATTACAACAACACTCTGGCTGATCAGTTCTAACTGTTCCCTGCCTGGCTGGTTCCCAATAACAACAAGGCCCCTGCTCCTCCCTGAAGTCATGGAGCCCCCTGAGAAAACCCCCTTTTGTTTCCCATCAGCCACACTAAGGTGTCACACCTTGACTCTGGCAGCCTAGCTCATTTCAAATTCAAACCCTAGTACATCGCACACTTTTAGACTTTTATTAATCATGTTTTAAAATGTAGATTGCTGCCTAATCTTAGCTCAGCAATTAAAAACTCATCTAGCTCGTCTCCATCCCAGGAAGAATGGTTACTATATCTGAGGTTGGCTCCTGACTCCACAGCCAACCAGCGTCTCACCCTGGGCCAAAGTGGGTGGATGGTTTGGGTCAGGGCAGACTCCAAAGACTCCTGATTTTTAGAGCTGGGAGAGCACTCAGATATCATCCTGAGAAATCTTGCTATTTCCCTCTCCCCCTGCTAACTCCCTCCCCCAAATATAAACACACACACACACACACACACACACACACACACACACACACACACACACAGACACTTTGNACACACACACACACACACACACACACACACACACACACACACACACATTGACATTTTGTCAATGAGGAAACTGAAACCCAGAGAGAGGACCTGGATTCCAATGTGACCTCTTACACTCCCAGGGTGGTGAAGCACATCAAGGCTCTCATTCTCTGTCAAAGGAAGGAATTGGACTAGAGGATCTTTGAAGTCCCTTCCAGTTTCTAAATCTACAGTGGCTCAATCATCTATAATTAATCAATAAACTAGCATCTTTCAGGACCTTCTTTGTGCTAGGTTGTACCGCTACAAAGACAAAGAGGGAAATAATCTTTACTTCCAAAGGACTTACATTCACACAGCTAGTCAGTGGCAAAGGTATGTCTACCACCACCTCCACCACCACCACCACCACCACCACCACTACTACTACTACTACTACTAGTATTACTACTACTACCACAACTATTACTACTACTATTACTACTGCTGCTGCTGCTATTACCAATACTATTGCTTCTATTATGGTTGCTATTCCCCTCCTCTCAATAATGTTTATTTTTAGGGGGTTTTAAGCCTTACAAAGCACCTACCAAGAGAGGGTTTTCTGAGGTGAGGGGGCTTAGTCTGGACCTATAATTTCATCCAATGTGGACAATTCTGAGTCCATACAGATCAGCAGCCCCACCAGTAACTTCAGTCTCAGAGAATTCTCTGGGGCACTAAAAGCTTAAATGATTTGCCATAGCCACATCTCTAGTATATAACACGGGCTCAAGAAACACAGGTCTTTCTGAGTCCCAAACCAGCCTTCTCCATGACACTACCAAGATCATTAGCTCTGTTTTAAAGAGAAATCTGGCTGGATTTATACCCCAAAGAGATGATAAGGAAAAAGACTTGCACAAAAATATTTATAGCCAAATTCTTTGTGGTGGCATAAAGTTGGAAAATGAAGGAATGCCCTTCAATTGGGGAATGGCTGAACAAACTGTGTTATCTATTGGTGTTAAAAGGAATGATGAACTGGAGGAATTCCATGTGAACTGGAAAGACCTCCAGGAATTGATGCAAGTGAAAGGAGCAGAACCAGGAGAACATTGTACACAGAGACAGATACACTGTGATACAATCAAATGTAATGAACTTCTCTATTAGCAGCATGCAATGATCCAAGACATTTCTGAGGGACTTATGAGAAAGAACGTTATCCACATCCAGTGAAAGAACTGTGGCAGTACAAATACAGAAGAAAAATAACCACTTGATCGCATGGTTTGATGGAGATATGATTGGGGTTGTAGTCTCTAAGTGATCACCCTAGTGCAAATATCAATAATATGGAAATAGTTCTTGATCAATGACACATGTAAAACCCAGTGGAATTGCACATTGGCTATGGGAGGGAGGTTGGAGGGGAGGGAAAGAACATGAATCTTATAACCAAGGAAAAATATTCTAAAATAATTAATTAAATAAATTTTTCAGAAATAAAATAAAAGTAGAGTGAAGAAGAGAGAGAGAGAGAGAGAGAGAGAGAGAGAGAGAGAGAGAGAGAGAGAGAGAGAGAGAGAGATCGATCTAGCCTGGGCAGTGCAGTGGATAGAACAAAGTCTTGGAGTCAAAAAAAAAACAAAACTTTAGTTCAAATACTGTCTCAGCTACTTCTTCATTTGCTAAGTGATAACCTCTCAGCCTTAGTTTTCTCAGTTGTAAAATGGGGATAATTATAGCATCTACGTCCTTACAGAGTTTTTTTTATCAATACCAAATGAGATAGTGTTTTTTGAATCTTAAAGTGCTATGTAAGTGCTAGTTATTTTTATTAAGGAGGGAAGTGAATCGTCCAAGGTCACATAGCCACTATGTAGCAGAAAAGGGACTCAAGCTCAATCCTTCTGATTCTTCCTCTTGACTCTCAGCCTAGGGCTTTCCCCACAACTGGGGCTGGTGGGATGGGTCGACCCTAGATTCTCTATTCCATCCCTCCTCCACTTAGGAGCAAATGGCAAGGTGACAGAGTCCCTGGCAAAGAGGACATTCTGGAGGCAGCGGTCACCTCTCTGTGATTGTCTCTGCTCAGCAATCAGCATGGTGCCACTCATGTGGAGGCCCTTACAAAGGCTTTTTGTCTATGATGCGGGCCCCTCGTTAATGGTGTGTCCAAAATAAAGCTCCCCAGCAGCTGGGAAGATCACAGGCATCAGCCCCAAAGCTGGCCACCATCCACAAAAGAATCCCAAAGTCACAGAATGTCAGAGCTGGCATCGACCTTGGAGAGTCTCTCTCGTGGAGCCTTTCATTTTAACTAGGAGGCAGAGGAGGAAGACAGAAGGGAGGTGACTGCCCCAAGGTCACCGAGTGAGTCAGGAGCAGGAGATGAGACTAGAGACCAGGTGCTCTCCCCGGATGGCCGGCCCTCCCTCCTCTTGGAGGCTGAGTACAGCACCTGTATCTGGCAGGTAGGCAAGGGCTCCGAGGACACTCATCCCTGGAGGTGACTCAGGCTTTCTCCGATGAGGGAAGCCATGCTTGGTTGCTCAGCATTCCTAGGCACAGGGAACGGCCCTTCTTCTGAGCAGGTGTCTACTCTGAGCTGCCCAAATCCTTCTCCAGACACAGGGCTTCAAGGCTATCCCCTGCAAAAGGCCATCTGGAATATCTGTGTATCTACAGTTTTTTTTTCTTTTTTTTTCTTTTTTCTTTTTTAAACCCTTACTTTCCATCGTAGAATCAATACTGTGTATTGGTTCCATGGCAGAAGAGCAGTAAGGGCTAGGCAATGGGGGTTAAGTGACTTGCCCAGGGTCACACAGCTGGGAAGTGTCTGAGGCCAGATTTGAACCTAGGACCTCCCATCTCTAGGCCTGGCTCTCAATCCTCTGAGCTAACCAGCTGCCCCCATCTATAGTTTTTTCAATGTCCATGGCTCCCTTGCCCCTGGGCTGCTGGGGTGATGCCTCTTTGGCCAGGGACCATGACTCTTCATGCTGCACTGAGGCTCCTAGGGTTTGGCACAGCTGATTAAAAATGGCCATGGCCTGGGCCTGAAAGGAGCCACCATGAGAAGCTCTCAGGAAGAACTATTGATGGTTCACAGGCATAAAATCCGCCTACTTTACTGTTCAAACCTCAAGGTTCACTACTGGCAGGCAGGCAGGGCAGATCAGGGACAACCACACCAAACATCTGAGCTGGAAGGGCCTTTCAAGATCATCTCGTCTAACTAGGTAGGAATATTCCATCGGATTTCTTTTTCACTTAGAAGGGTTTCGTTGCTGCCTTTGGTGATATCAGCCATGGCAGTTTTCAATCAGCTGTGCTGAACCCCAGAGCAGATTTTTGTGGATTTTTTTTTACTGGCTAAGTAGATTTTCCTGGATTTTTTTACAGACTTTACAGATGGGGAAACTGAGGCCCAGGGAAGATAAGTTTCAAGTCACACCTAGTAGGTGGTAGATATGAGACAAGTATCCAGGTCTCTTTCTTCCCAGAAGATTATAAGATTCAATGGAATATCAAAATTGGTTTGCTCCGGCTAAATTTAATTTAGATGGAGATCTACTACAATGTACACAATGACTTCAGTAATGTAAACGAAAATAATCATTTAAAGGAAAGCGGACTCTGAGTAATGGAAAAACAAATGAAGGTTCAGGAGAAGATAGAATGAAATGTGCTTCCTCCCTCAGAGTAGAGATGGGGAAACAATATTATTTAGAATGACAGATATGGTCCCTGCATCAAGTGGTTTTGCTTGTTTGTTTTCCTTATTACAAGGGAAGGTTCCATCTGGGAAAAAGGGAGGGAAATGACTGAAAAAAAAAAAAGACATCAGCAAACCTTTGTTTTTCATTGAAATCGATTGCTACAGTGTACGAGGAGAGTGACATTCATAAGCTCCATTATGTGGAAGCCAAAGGGACCCAAACTTACTTTCCCCTACACAGCTTTCTACAAGATGGCAGGACTTTGGTCCCTCTCCTGAACAGCAGCACCAAACCCATGTCAGGTTCATATCTGGCCTCAGACACTTTCTAGCTGTGTGACCCTGGGAAAGTCACTTAACCCCTATTGCTGAACCCTTACTGCTCTTCTGCCTTAAAACCAATTAATACACAGTATTGACTCTAACATGGAAATTTAAGATTTAAAAAAAAAAATAATGCAACCTGAACTCCCATTGGTTCCCTGAACACTATGTCACAAGGTAAATTATTAAATTGACTATTTGCCATCACCTCTGGAACTTTTTAATGTGACCTTCTGCCCAGCCACCATCCTGACTTGGTAGAATTTGTTTTTTAAACCCAAGAGGAAGATTTTACATTGATTTCTATTAAATTTTATTTGATCAATCCAGCAGCCTATTGAGGCATTTTCAGATCCTATTTCCATCATCCTGGCTGCTTGTTATCTTTTCAAGTATCAGTAAACAATCTGATGAATGTGGTGTCTTCAGCTAAATCAGTGATTCCCAAAGTGGATGCCACCGCCCCCTGGTGGGTGCTGCAGCGATCCAGGAGGGTGGTGATGGTCACAGGTACATTTATCTTTCCTATTAATTGCTATTAAATTTTTTTTAAATTAATTTCCAGGGGGCTAAGTAATATTTTTTCTGGAAAGGGGGCTGTAGGTCAAAAAGTTTGGGAACCACCAAGTTAAATGATAAAAAATCTTTTACAGAGATCAAGCGGAATGGCAATCATAGGAGAGCAGAGTCACAGATTTAGAGCTGAGATATTAGAAATCATCTGCTCTACTGTATTCCAATGCCCTCATTTGACAGAGAAAGGAAATAAGGCCCAGAAGAGCAAAGGGAATAGTCAAGAGTCCATCAGTCAATCAAGATACATTAAGTACCTACTTTGTGTCAGGCTCTGGGCTAACTGCTAAGGATGCAAAGAAAGGCAAAAGTCAGTCCCTACCCTTGAGGAGCTCACAGATGAAGCAGCAGATTTAGGATTGGAACCCAGGCCCTCTGATGGCCAAATCCAATATTCATTCTTTCCATTATACTACCCTGCTATGACAGTGATGTCAAACTCAAATAGAAGCAGATGCCAACAGCAGCATACTGACTTAGAAAACAAAAAACTAACATTAAGTACATTATTTTTGTAATATCTTGTCAAATATTTCCCAATTACATTAAAAAAAACACCTTACCTTCCATCTTAGAATCAATACTGCTCCAAGGCAGAAGAGTAGTAAGGGCTAGGCAATGGGGGCTAAGTGACTTGCCCAGGATCCTACAACTACATTTGAACCCACGACCTCCCATCTCTAAACCTGGCTCTCCATCCACTGAGACACTTAGCCCACCAATTACATTTTAATCTGGTTCAGGCTTCACTTGAGTTTGGCCCCCTAGTTATCCTGCATGGATGACGTGAACTCATTTGGGGGCATCTAAGTTCTCTTTTATTGTCTCCCTTCTTATCTTGGGTTTAAATTCCCTATTGAATATTTTTGTTTTAGATTTTCCAATCAGAAAATTATTCTCCTTGGTACAGAAAATAGAAGCCAAATAGAAGTCAAATAGCTCTGCTTTCTTTCCATTGTCTGTTATCGTCAGCCTATTCATACCAAGCAACTGCCTTATCCTTTATTTGATCTTTCTTTGGTCTCTGCAAAGTTAAAAAAAAAAAGGCCCTTTCTGCTGCCCTTAACATTCACTGCATGCCTCTTACAATTCATTCTGGGATTTAGCATCTTAACATTCTTACATGATTCTTTTGTATTCATCCTAATTGGTCCTCCTGCTTCCATTCTCCTCTCTCAAAAATCATCCTTCACAAAGGTGCCAAAATTACCTTCCTAAGGTCATAGGATGGCCATCATCATTTCCCTGATGAAAAATGATGGTGGCTTCTTATTACCTTGAGTATAAAACAAAATCTTTTCTCCTTGGCATTTATCCAGTCACAACAATCTGGCTTCAAACTGTTTTTCCAACCTTAATTCCAACTAAAATTAGGTTACTAGTTGTTCCCTAAACTCAGCATGCCATCTCCCACCCCCATGAATTCACCCAGGCTATCCCCTAGCTCTAGAAGGCATTCCTTCCCCCATTCATTTTTCAGAATAATGCTCCCTCTTCTTTCAAAGCTCAGCTCAGGTGTCACCTTTGTCTAACTTTCCCTAATTCCCCTTAGTTGAAAGTGATCCCTCTCTCTTCAAATATTCTAAAATATTTCATCTCATAGTACAATGGACAGAGCACTGGACCTGGAATCAGGAAAACTGAGTTCAGATCTTGCCCCAGACACTTACTTAGTTGTGTGATCATAGGCAAATCATCTGTATTTTTTTTTCATCTGTAAAATGGGGATTAAAAATACCTACCCGACAAGGCTGTTGTGACCATCAAAAAAGGTAACAAAAAAGCACATTAAAGAACTGAAAGTGCTCAATAAATTCTTGTAATTATCATTTTTCCTTGATATCATCATACCCTACTTTTATATGTATTTTCCCCATGCCCTCCATGGAATGAATGAAGAACTATGTCATTTTGTCTTTATATTTCTCTCCATTGTCTGGCACCAAGCTCTGTACACAATAGGTGATTAAGGTTTGCTGAATCTTCAATTTCTTATCCCTTTTTACTATCTTTTATACATTTGTGCACTTTTTTTAAATGTAATTTTGTCAATAAGCTCCCTGTGTAGCCACATCAATCTTTTTAGGCAGATTCTCCCATATCTTCTTTACTGGAAAACTTTCTAGAATCAGAATTTCCTCAGTGATACCATCCCATCCTTCTTTATTTTGATTTGTTTTGTTTTAGTTTGTTATTGGGTCTGCCTATGTCTCCCAGGCTAAAAACAGGAGCCAGTCACATACCTAATTCAAATACTGATCAGCACGGAAGCTTTGATTTGCCACGGTCCTAACCTGAGCTTGTTCACCCTTCCTTATACAGTGTAGTAGCCTTCCCCTCCTAGGGGGATTCCAGGGGCTCATCATATTCATGCTGGATGTAGTGTAGACACCAGACTGTTATAGCACAGAATTCCTGAATTCAAAAGATCCACCATCCTCAGCTTCCCTAGCAGCAGAAATCCCCAACCTATTCTTCTTGGGCTGGCTTACCCTATACAATCTTGACCAGGGGATCTTAAATAAATAATATGGAAATATGTTTTAGATGATGATAAAATGTATAACCCAGATCAAATTGCTTAACATCTCTGGAAAGGTGGAGGGAAGGAGACAATTAGAATTGTATCACTTCAGAAAACTAATGTAGGAAATTGTTATTACATATAATTAGTAAAATAAAATATCTTTGTAAAAAATAAAAAAAAATTTTTTAAATACCAGGGGATCTTACCTATCCTATTCTCCAAACTTTTTGAAATTTGGTTTTCCCAAGGGATCATCTAACCCCTACCCAAAACTCTCCAATGAAAAGGAACCTTAGGCAGGCCTATTCCATTTTGGGGAAACTTCAATGATAAGCAAATATTTGTTTTGCTTTATTTTTTCCTTCCATCAAGTCTAAATTTACCTGCTGGAAATTCCTACCCAACTTTAGTTCTTCCCTTTGGAGCCAAATAGAACAATCTAAAATTCCCCTTATTTCATCCTATTTGTTTATTTTATCATCCACATGAAAGCACTTTACATACCTGAAGATTGCTATCGGGGCCATCATTCCCAAGTCTTCTCTTAATACAAGCTGAACAGCTTCACTTCCTTTAACACTTTCTCATAGGGCATCCCTCTTGAGGCCCTTCTTTATCCTACTTGTACTCCTCTGGAGCACTCCAGAAGACCAATGTCCTTACTAAAATGTATCACCTACTAATGAACAAAATATTCCAATGGGATCTGCCATGGGCAAGGTGCAAGTACAATCCTACCAGCAGTCAGGAAAGAAGGCTGGTGGACCACATAGACTCTAGAAACCATGTTAGAACAATTTCCCCAAAGCAGTCCTGGCAGTTCTTAAGGGGCCACAGAAAGAACAGGACCACTAAAATTTCATTTTCCTTCCTATCCCCAATCTCTGGTTTATTTTTCCCCAGGCACATACCCTACACTTCTCTTTGGGGACATGCATCTGGGCTCAGTCACAGTCTAATGGCCAATTCCTTTCACCAGCAGAATAAGGTCCCCTACCAACTGGTCCTCCTCCATCGCTCTGGGGCTTAGAAGATTTCTCGTTGCTGCCATCTGGTGGATTTCAGGCAACCCATCTGTCCAGTTTGGGCTCTGCCATCCCAAATAGGCCCCTAATTCAAAGGAGTCTGATGGGAAGAGTGAACAGCAAGACTCACAATTCTCCTCCACGCCAAAGAGCAGAAAGAAGTCAGTGCTAAACACAAGTATGGAAGATATTTTGGATCCTACCCTCTCTACATCCTTTCCTCCCTCTGGTCTCAGCTTCCTCCAGACAGGGGAAACATAAAGCCCCTGAACCTTCTCCCCCAGCTCCTGGGAAGATGGCAGAATAGAACAACAGCTGAACGAGGGGATGTTTGCTCACTGCCTTGGCTTTACCCTGGCTCACAGAAGACAGAATTGGGGCCCCCATTGCCTTAAGGTAGACATCAGAAACACAGAACCACAGAATGTCAGAGATAGAAGAAAACATGTTTGATTTGGAGTCATGGGCTCTATGATAAGGACACGATACTTGGAGGCTATCTCATCCAACCTTCATACTTTATAAGGGGAGAAACTGAGGCTCAGAGATGGGAAGGGATTTTCCCAAGGTCACATAGGTAGTCAGTGTCAGAAAGAGAATTTGAGCCCAGATCATTGGACTCCCAAATCCACTTCTCTATATTTCATCATGTTGCCTTCCTGGCAGAAGCTGAGTATCTGGATTAAATTCTCAGCTCTTTTACAAAATACCTTTGTGATGATGGGTAAATCGCTTCACTCCTATGTGACTATTTCCCTATATGTCAAATGAATGGCTTGAACTTGATGGTTACTAAAGTCCCCTCCTCTTAGAAATAATTATTATTCATAATATTAACATTAATTATTTATAATATATTATACTATGATGCTGATTATAACCTTATTATAATCCTAACCCAACTCTTCTGTTTTTACCAAGGAGGATACAGAGACTGGGGGTGGGAGGAAGTGACCTACCCAAGGCCAGAAACCAACTTAGTGACTCAATTGGAACAACTCAGGTCTTCAGACTCTCAAGTGCACAATTCTTTTCACTCCACTACCCTTCCTAGATCTAGCAGGTCTCCCTGAAATGTTAAATAAGGATAGTTTTAATGCCAAGAAAATGAGGTCCTTCTTTACATAATAATGGATAATAAGTAGGATTACATAATTCACTCCCCTTAATATAGAGTTTCTTTTAAAAAAACTTTTAATTCCCATCTTAGAGTCAATATTGAACCCATCTTAGAACCAATACTGTATATTGGTTCCAAGACAAAATAGGAGTAAGGACTAGGGCTAATGTGGGTTAAGTGACTTGCCCAGGATCACATAGCCAGGAAGTATCTAGGACTTGAACCCAGGACTTCCCATATCTGGGCCTCACATTTCACTGAGCTACTTAGCTATCCAATCAATGGAAGTTCTTAACCTGGAATCCATAGACCTCCAAGGGATCTGTAGACATATTTTAGGGGATCTATGAATTTGGATGAGAGAAAAATAGCATTTTTATTTTTATTAATGTCCAACTAAAATTTAGTATTTCCCTCAATTATTTAAAATCATGATTTTGAGAAGGGATCCATTGGCTTCCATGACACAGAAAAAGGATGAAGAACCCCTGTTTAAAGGGAGGCAGTGTGGCACCATGGAAAGAATACCAGCTTTGAATTCAGGGGCTCTGGGTTCAAATCTTGATTCTAATGCTTATTGCCCATCTGACCTTGGACAAGTTGTTTAATCCCCATGGACCTCAGTTTCGTCATCTGTAAAATAGAGGGTCTAGAAAAGATGCCTCTTAAGTCACTTCCAGATCTCATTTTTTTGATGGAAGGAAAGAGACAGACAATGGTGCCCTCTTGAGGCCAGGCTTGGTCTCCACTCCCATTAGATACAGCACCTCTCCTACTTCTAGTCCAAGACCAGTCTGAATTTCCCATCATAGGATATGCCAGAAATGCCAGCACATAGGTCCAGAGGAATCATGCCAATAAAAGTAAGCCTGGGCATCTGACTAAATGACAACCTGGTCATTAAGAATAACGGATCCTTGCTAAGAATGAAAAATTTCCTAAAATGGGATGTTGCCAAGCAATGATGCCAAGGCCTCCAACACTTCATTATGTGGGTGACTCTGAACTTCCAAAGAGTCCCCCACTTGAACACAAATACAGGTCTGGCCCCTGATTCTACATCTGCCATCCTAGGGCCAGCCAAGGTAAATTGAGAGATGTTCATCAGCAAGTGGGACACAAGGAGATGACACTGTTGGCCACTGCAGTTCTTGAAGATGGTCTAGCACTTTACAGAAGGACTAAGATTCACACCAGTGACATCATCAATCCCTCAAGTATCAAGGCAGGATGACGCAAGTGTTCTGAGTCACACAGGTTTGTCAGACAAAAGGGAATGACTCAATTTGACTTTTTCCAATGGAACTTCCAATAGGAAATAGAAAGGGTCATGAGATGGCATTCTAGACTCAGTTCTGCCACTAGCTCACTGCATGTCCCATTCTGGACCTTCTCTTCAATAACATCAGGGAGCTAGATTAAATGACAGTTTCTGATATTTTAGGATTCTAGATTACCTGAGCCAACTCTCTGGCAATGGAGATCAGGTCCATGATCCCAGAAAGCCCTCCTCTAGAGGAATAAATGGGGGTAATTCTTCTCTGAAAGGAACAACCCTGGGGGTCTCAGAACAGCCAACCTAACAAACACTGGGTAAAAGGAGAATAAATACCAATCAAATTCCAATTATCAGGACTCTCTAGTGATATTCCCTGCATAGGAAATGCAGTCAAGCTCCAACCCATGAGCACAGTCTGTGATTTGAATGATTCTCCCAGTGACCTGAAACCTTGTCCTTTCTGGAAGTCTTTCTGTCCTATAGAGATTCATCATGCAGAAACCAATGATCCATAGTGGAGGGAAAGTCAACTTGTTCACCTCTTGCTACTAACAAGGGGAGGGAGGAAATGGCGCAGGAAAAAATAGAGAAGGACAAAAAGTAGAAAGAAAGCACAAGCCTTTGTACTCACACATGGAGAGACCTCAACTTCTTCTCCCACCTTTCCCAATGGAAGAATTCCATGAACCCTTTAAGGGAGAGGAGAAGAGATTTTAAGTATGCCAAACACACTCCTACTGAGGGTCAGAGGCAGCTGGTCCATTTTAAAGGAGAAAAGGATCCCTTATCCATTTCTTTTCTACTAAAAACTGAGAAGAAAAGAGTTGGTTGGAGCAAGAGTATAGGAAGGGAGTAGGAAATATTGAATCTACAAATATCCATTCTCTTAAAATACACTTTTAACCACATCACTTCTCTACTCAGAAATCTTCTATGGCTCCCCATAACTGATAAAACTCCAAAATCACTAACCTGGCATTCAAAGCTTTCCACGTTTTACCATTCTCTGAAGTTTACCATTCTCATTCTTGCCTCTAGGTCTTTACTCAGGTAGTTTCCACTCCAGTCAGGAATTCCCTCCCTCTTCCTATTCAAATTTAATATACTCTTCAAGGCCTAGCGTAAAGCCCACTTACTTCTTGAAGCCTTCCTCTAACTATTCCAGCTTACTCATTGAATCTCTTAACAGCAAGCAATCCTTTTGAACCACTCCTATGGACCTTAATTGGGGATTAAAATAACATCTACCTTCCAGAGTTGCTGTGAGAATCAAATGAGATAATAATAAAATAGAAAGCACCTAGCATAATACTTGGCACATATAAATATAAAAATATTGTTATTATTAATTATATCCTACCTAAGTTATTGTTAAATGAC
Source organism: Gracilinanus agilis (assembly GCF_016433145.1). Lineage (NCBI taxonomy): Eukaryota > Metazoa > Chordata > Mammalia > Didelphimorphia > Didelphidae > Gracilinanus > Gracilinanus agilis. The sequence goes on along the minus strand of NC_058135.1, from coordinate 232,187,811 downwards.
TCCCATATGGAAACCAGACAACTATTCCAAAAAGTCCTTTTAAGGCAGAGTTTGACTTCAGAAGTTTTGAAACCCAATAGTTGGTTAAAAGGATAATTTCTATAATAAAAAGTTCATGAAGTCAGAACATAGATTTAGTTTTAGCAGAGTCATTTTCCAAATAATGGTTGTCCTAAAAGGCTACTTTTTCTTAGGAGCAGATACTGTCATATAATTTCCTTATAGATTTTATTATTATAATTGTATTATAATATGTATTATTACTCTATGCATAGAGTATATACTCATGACTCAAAAGCAAGTACAAGTTTCCATGACTGTGAACAATGATGCCATTGAGAGAGGGAGGGATACTGTACACATCTGCTATGAAAAGGGGAAAGGTAAAAGATTATGGACATTTTTTTTTTGGTCCCAATGTTTGGACATGTGATGTTTGGGGGGATGGCAGGACATTAAAGCAGTGATGTCAGGCAGGGAGTTAAAAAACCAAGTCCCTCCTCCCAAAAGTCCTCTAGTACAGTTTGACTTTCAGTGGTTGGGGATTAAAAGCTCCAAAAGTCAGCATCCATTACAAGGAGACAACTTTAAATAGCGCACATTAGGTCAGACCTTTTCTGAGCTGGGTTGAGGTTTCCAGATAAACACCAGCTCTAAAGGGAATAATGGACACTGCCACCCTCTTCTGGACAGGATCTTGAACCCCAAATGCAGAAATCAGCATTAAGTACCTCTATTAATGGTGTTTGGTGTGAATCAATGAACAACTTGGATTTCACCAATGCTGAGACATCAGATGCAATAAGGTCCCTGTAAATATGTGTATTTGCATGACAGCTAAGGAAAGAGTGACTGAGAGATGCTCTTTCTGCAAATATATGCCCTGAAAAACCATCCCCTTCCTGTTCTCAGGAAACAGGAAGATGCAATCTAATTCAGCCAAGAGATGTGACTTACACTAGAAGGTGGGAGGGGGGATGAGGAAAGAACAGTGAGCTGGGAGCTTGGGTTCTCACCCAAGTACAGCTGCCACCAACCCATGATAAAGAGTTGATGAAACTCACAGGGGTGACCTTAGGCATGTCACTGACTTACTCTGAGTCTTAGATTCTCCATTTGAAAAAAAAAATGAAGCAGCTGGACTAAAGATTTCTAAGAGGCTCCTCACCATTAATATTTGATGATTTTCCTGCATAGATTTTTTATTAGACAGATTTTTATTAGATATTTTATTAGAACAAAAAGGCTTAAATAATAAGCTAAAACACAACCTAAGTGTTGGGGGGGGGTGCCACTCTTCAGTGACACACACACATATACAGATCTACACACAGACAGACCTAAACACAGAGGCAGGCACCTCAGAACCCAAAAACCTCACCACCATGCTGTGGACCTCATCTTCCTCACCCTGTCTTTACCTTCTAGCACAGGGGTTCTCAAACTTTTGGGTCTCAGGACTTCTTTATACTCTTAAATATTATTGAGGATTCTTTTACTCTTAAAAAAAAATAAACCGTTACCTTCCATCTTAGGATCAATGCTGTATATAGGTTCCAAGGCAAAAGAATGGCAAGGGCTAGGAAATGGGAGTTAAGTGACTTAGCCAGGGTCACATAGCTAGGAAATATTCAAAATCAGATCTAAACCTAGGGCCTCACCTCTCTAGGACTGGCTCTCAATTCACAGAGCCAAATAGGTACCCTATTTCTTAAAAATTATTAAAACCCCTCTCCACTCTTAAATTTTTTAAAGGATTTCTTCATACTCTTAAAATTACTAAACAAAGAGCTTTTGTTTATGTGGATTATATCTATAAATATTAACCATATTAAAATTAAGACTAAATTAAGATAAAATTTTAAAATGTGAATTCGTTCATTTAAAAATAAAAACAAATCCATTCCATGTTTACATAAATAATACATTTTTATGAAAATTACTTTCCAAAATTAAAAAAAAATTATGACTGGCACTGTTTTAAATATTTTCACAAATTTCTTTCACGTCTGGCTCAAAAGAAGACAGCTGTATTCATTTACCTGCTTTTTCATTTGTTCTGTTACAATACATTGTTTTGGTAGGATCCTTAAAAGTCTCACATGGATGTCATTGGAGGAGAGAGAGGTATTTTCTTAGCCAAATAATACTTTAGGCTCCTTATACAAAGCAGGTTTGATCTTGCAGACCTTCTGAAAGATTTCAGCAACCTCTAGGCATCCTCAGACTACACTACACTTTGACCTGGCAACAGCAGTATCCTAAGGGATCCGTCTCCTATATACCAGAAAAGACATTCAGTCTCTCCTAAGCAGCCTCTCCTGCTTAGACATGTTCACAAGGCACCACTCTAGTGGAGGCAAAATGCCACTGCACTCTCCTGGTACAACAACCACATTTGTTCCCTTTATGGCCACCACAGCTCAGATGTGCTACTTCTGCCATGGTGCTCACACTAAAGAATACTTCTTTGGGGATCTACTGTATCCTTCTGAAGATGAGGCACTGCCCAACTTTGGCTTTTTCCAATGAGAGTTCCAATGGGAAGTAGAAAAGGCCAAGAGATGGCATTCCAAATCTGCCACTAACTTATTGTGAGACTTTGGATAAGAACCATTCTGGAGCTCTTCTTCAATAAAATTAGAAAGTTGAACTAAATGACAAGCTCTGACATTTTAGGATTTCAGATTGCCTGAATCAGCTCCCTGTCAATGGAGATTAAATCCACGCTCCCCAGAAAGCCCTCCTCTAGGGGAATAGAGGGGGGGTCATTCTCCTCTGAAAGGAACAACCCTGCAGTCTTAGAATGGCCAACCTAACAGCACTGGGTAAAAGGAGAATAAATACCATCACGTTCTAATTATTGGGACTTTCTAGTGACATTCCCTAGAAGAGAAACCCATCCAAGGCCTAAGTATGAGAATGGCCTGTGACTTGAATGACTCTCCTAATGACCTGAAACTTTGTTCTTCATAAGATGTATTCTGTCCTGAAGTGATTCCATCACAGGAAACAGTAACCTCAGATGGAGGAGAAGGTCAACTCCTCCTAGTAACTAGAAATGAAAGGGGAAAGGAAGAAAGGGAGAAAATTAGAGGGGAAGGAAAAAGAGGGAAACAGAGAATGTTGAGCCCAGAGTCAGGTAAACTTTAATTCAAAACTTGCCTCCAACACTTACTAGTTTTCTGACGATGGGCAATTTGCTTAACTTATAAGCCTCAGATTTCTTGGTTGTAAAAATGAGCATAATCATAACTGTACTTCTTCTAAGAGTTGTTCTTGGGACCATCTTTAACATTTCTAATTTGTTGAATGCATAAAGAGGTAATTTTTAGAAAGTATACACTACAAAAGTATTTTTAACATCTAAGAAATAGCTAAATTCCAGTCATCCTGGCTCCAGTGGGTGATCATCAGAACCCAGACAACAGCCAACCCAATGGTAATGATTCAATCTTGTGACAATTACTACCCTAGAAATTCTAATAAATCACTGGGTTAAAATCTGAATCTTCTGGCATTGTGTAACAGAGCCAAATCAACCTGCTTATCAAATGAGATAAAATATGTAACGTGTTTTGCAAAATTTAAGGCATTATCTCAACATAAGTTCAACCATTTTATTCAATTCAACAATGAAGTACCCACTCTGTACCAGACATGGTGTTAGACAATGGAGGTAATACAAGCCAGAGAAAAAGAGAGAGGTAGCCCCTACTCTCAAAGCTTACATTCTACTAGGAAATAAATATATACAGATAAATACAAAAGATGTACAAAATTAAATATGAAGTAATTTGTGGGTGGGATGTTATCTAACAGCAATGGAAATGAAGAAGGGTATACTTAAAGGTTCCAGTGGACAAATGTAGGAAGAGAGAGCATTCCAAGCATGAGATACATCCTATGGCAAAAGTGGAGATGAAAGATGAAAGGCTATGTCTAGAGAACAACAGATATAGTCTAACTGATTTATAAAGGATGTAAGGAAAAGTGATGTGCAATAAATGTGGAAAGATGGACTAGAGTCAGATAAAGGGCTATAAATGCCAAGCATATGAGTTGGCATTTTATTCTGGCAGCAATAGGGAACCATTGGAGCATCTTGAGCAGGAGAATGACTTGATCATGGTTACATTTTGGGAAAATCAACTTTGCCCTTATATGGATGACAGATTGGAAAGGAGAGAGCCTAGCTTCACAGAGACAACTTAAGAGATAATTGCAACAATCTAAGGAAGGGATAATGGAAACACAAACAAGGCTCATTGTAGAGTCAGTAGACTAAGAGAATGGATGTGAGATACTGTGGATAAAGGAGAGCTAGGTAGATCAGTGGATTGAGAGTCAGGCCTAGAGATGGGACATCCTGGGCTTAAATCTGGCCTTAGACATTTCCTAGCTGTGTGATTGTGGGTAAGTCACTTAATCCCAGTTGCCTAGCCCTTACAATTCTTCAGCCTTGGAATCAATATTTAGCACTGATACTTAGTATTAATTCCAAGATGGAAGGTAAGGGTTTGAAAAAAAAAGGAGGGGACAGAGAAAAGTCTTAACAATTAATTTGGATATTGGGGATGAATGAGAGTGAAAAATTAAGAATGACTCAGGCCAGAAATCTGGGTAACAAAAAATGGTGGTGCCCTTGACAAAAATAGGAAATAAGAATAAGGAAAGAGTGTGGGGGTAAAGATGAGTTTAGTTTGGGACTTATAGTGATAACTCATCAGAAATGTTCAATATGCAGTTAGTGATATGGGACTATAGCTCATAGAGTCCAGCTCCTTCTCTGATACAGGCACATCATGCTGGATTGTCCTGTGCCAGTGTCTCCCATGTCCTACAATCAGTACTAAAGTTCTTCAGAGAGAGCTTCAGAATGTCTTTGCATCGCTTCTTCTGATCTCTGGGAAGCACTTGTCTTGTGTGAGTTCTCTATAAAATAGTCTTTTAGGCAAATGGAGGTTTGGCATTTGAACGACATGGCAAACCCATCAGAGTTGGACTCTCTGCAGTAAAGTCTGAATGTCTGGTAGTTCAGCTCAAAAAAGGACCTCAGTTTCTGGCACCTTTTCTTACCAAGTGATCTTCAGAATCTTCCTAAAACAGTTCAGATGGAAACCATTCAATTTCCTGGTATGTTTCTGGTGAGCCATCCAGGTTTTGCAGGCATATAACAATGAGGTCAGCACAAAAGTTCTATAGATCTTCGGTTTCTTACACAGCTTAATACCTCTCGCACACTTTCCTTCAGAACCTCCCAAATACTGAGCTAGTTCTGGCAATGCTTTCATTGACCTTACCACCTAAGTGGACATCCCTGGAAAGTATACTGCCAAGGCAAGTGGATTTCTCCACAACATTCAAAATTCCTCCTTTTGTCATAACCAATGGTTCCATGGATGGATGGTATGGTGCTGGCTGGTGAAGAACCTCTATTTTCTTCATGTTAAATGTCAAGCCAAAATTAGCACAAGGGGAAGAGAATTGATCCATACTCTTTTGCCTCTCTGTGACTGCACTGAATGAATAATCATCTGCAGATAGTTGTGCACTAACTGTTCCTTCAATTTAGTCTTGGCTTGTAGCCTTTCAAGTTAAATAATTTACCATCAGTGTGGTATCCAACCTTGATGCCAATAATCATCTTCACTGAAGACATCCAATATTTCTGAAAACACCATGCTAAAAAGCATGGGAGCAAGCACACAGCCCTGTTTCACTCCACTGGTGACTGGAAAAGTTCAAGAGCATCATCCTTTATCCAGAACCCATGCAAACATGCCATCATGGAGTAGTCATACAATTTTGATGAACTCAGATAACCCAATTTTGCCATGATTTTCCATAAGCCTTCATGACTGAGAGTATCAAAGGTCTTGATCAGATTGATAAATGTTGTATACAGGCCTCTGTGTTGCTCCTGACATTTCTCCTGGAGTTGTTAAGTGGTAAACACCTTATCAACCAATCTTCAGCCCTCGAGCCCTTTCTGAAGCCATACTGGCTCTTGGATAGGTGACTATCTTCCAGATGAAGGATCAGCCTATTAAGGCGAACTCTGGCAAGAATCTTGTCAGCAATGACTAAGAGAAAGAGACTCCCCTATGACTGTCACAAGACAACCTATTTCCTTTTCCTTTATAGAGGTGGAGAATGGAGGCAATCTTTTGATCTCCTGGGGGATAATCTCCTTTAACTATATAACCCAGAAGATTTCAATCAGTTTTTATATGAGCAATGGACCCCCTGCCTTATAAATCACTGCTGGAATGGAATCAGCACCAGGTGCTAATTGTTTGAAAATATCCAATATGAAACACAGAGAGGAGAGAGAGGGAGAGGGAGAGGAAGAGGAAGAGGGAGAGGGAGAGGGAGAGGGAGAGGAAGAGGAAGAGGGAGGGAGAGGGAGAGGAAGAGGGAGAGGGAGAGGG
>NC_058135.1:232048510-232181030 GCF_016433145.1 Gracilinanus agilis | reverse complement strand
GGAGAGGGAGAGGGAGAGGGAGAGGGAGAGAGAGAGATCTTGAAAGACAAATTTCTGAGCACAATCCATTTATTACCAAAGATAGCAATTGCCAATAAGTGGGGCCAATGGGCTCAATCCCAAGGGGGGACTGACAGGGTCTTTTCTAGTGATTAAAAAAATGATAAGGTAAAACATCAAGCAACATAGATGTACTTTTTTTCTAATATCATCTTAATATTACATTTGTACCTCCCCTTTTGAAACTCTTTTAATCAAAAATAAGATGTGATTTGGGGAATGTGGGTATTGTTTCCAACAGCTTAGATTAAAATCAACTTGATCTTTTAATTTAGATAGTTTCTCTGGGGTGAAGTTAAAGGGGGGAAATCCAAGTCAAAAGACAAAGGTGGAGGTACAAATCACAAGAACTGATTCATGACCCAAGAGACCTAAGGTTACTTGAGTGAGTTTTCAAGGTAAGAAACATTAATCTAGCATGATTGAGTCTTAGCAAAATAGAATGAAAAATTAATTTTCAATTTCAGAGGAGGGAGTCTTTTATATAAAGAGATGATGGATAAAACCACAAAAATGGATGAATTTACCAAGAGAAAGAGAATCCAAGACAAAGTCTTGGCATTCACCCATGCATCAGGAATAGGATATGGATGGTGGTTTGGTAAGGAAGAACAAAAACCTAAGGGAAGAAAGCATACCTAAAGGGTCATTGGTGTTGTAATATAGGATTTTTAACCTTGCCATGTTGCCTTAGGGCAAACGTGTCAGTTGCCCTGAATGGAATGTTGAAGGTGGCATGAGCCACAACTGCCAGTGAACCAAGGGCATAAAAAGCCCTGGAGACCCAGGGCTGGGTTCTGTTTCCCCCTGACTTTACCGTGATCACTCACTTACCCCTTACCCGCCCTGGGCCGGGGTGGTGGGTGTGTGGAACGTGGGTAGCTTAGGCCTTAGAGTAGTGTAGGGTTTTAAGACCTAATCTTCTAGAGCAGTGGTTCCCAAATTTTTTTGGCCTACCACCCCCTTTCCAGAAAAAATATTACTTAGCACCCTGGAAATTAATTTTTTTTATTTTAATAGCAATTAATAGGAAAAATAAATGTACCTGTGGCCATCACCGCCTCCTTGGATTGCTGCAGCACCCACCAGGGGGTGGTAGCGCCCACTTTGGGAATCACTGTTCTAGAGCAACTCAATATATTTATCACCACTCGCAAGATTTAGTCCAAGAACAACTTTATTTATCAACCAGTGACCGCATCACTCTGACCCAGGGCTGCCTGCCCTGAGGTCAGCAAAGACCATCCAAACAGGATCTCTACCAACCTAAGTCAGACAATCTTTCACCATCAGATGTCTGTATTTCCTGACCCTCTTACCACTACCTTGTTCCCTTGTTCCCTTACTCAGTTATCAATAAACCCCTTAGCTTAACCAGAGAATTCTGTGGTTATTTGCCTATCATCACAGGCCAAGGAGAACAGGCAACAGGAAGGGATTCTGAGCAGTTTGGGTTGGAACAAACTCCATTGCTGAGGGGCAGGAAGTTCAACATCCACTTCCTGCCAGCCTGCCATTAACCAATAGGTTGCTGCTTCCTCAGCAAGGAGGGGCTGGTTACCAGATATCTTAAAGGAGCCTGATGGCAAGCAGTGAGGTTTCTCTGGACACTCAGTTGCCTGGGTTGAATCCTTGTTACATTAATAAACAAGTTTCAAGCCCAGCCTGTGTACAAACACTCCATCTTTACAATTAGCACTATCCTCCTGCTAGCCTTATTATCAGCTTAAGGCCCTTGTGACCCACTTATTAATTACAGTATCAAATACAACAAAGAAGTCAAGAAGGATCAGAAACTATGAAAGGCCATTAGTTATATCAATGAAGAGATCATTCACACCTTTATAGAGAACAGTTTCAGTTGAATGATGGGAAAATAAGAAAGTGGAGACAAGAATATAGATAGCTTTTTCTAGGAGTTTGACTATTATGATATTGGAAATTTGGGGTTCTTTGAACTGATCTTGAGATCTCTGGTCTAAACTTCCTGTGGACATTTAGGGAACTTGAAAACTACATTTCCCATTATTCCTCTTGTGTAATACAGGTGGGCAGGAAATGTGACTAGGTAGAGAGAGGTATAAGACTCGGGACATGATTGGGACACTCTTCTCTTTCCTAGGAAGCAGGCAGGGGGAAGGCATGGTGCGGCATTTGAATTAGATCTTAGCAGGCATGTGGTTTTTTTAAATTATCAATATGGCTGTTAATAAACCCCTAATATTTTTAAATATTTCCGTCTATATAAATTTTATTTGTTATATTTATGGCGACCACGAAGGGACATAGCTCTCAATTTTTCTGATAGCCCACCAAGCCATGCAACTCTGAAGAGCATTTAGAATCCTCTCCAGAGCTATGGACCTGCCCTTACCATTTTGGAGTTTGGGGTTTTGTTTTTTCTCTTTTCCCCGTTCTCCTCAACCACAAGGCTTTTCAAGGGAAAGGGAAAGTGTCTTTGCTCACAAATGCCATATTTTTGCTGATAGCAGTGGTTTATTTTTGCCTGCCAATCATTATCTTTCCAATTCCCTTGGATGCTGCCAGCCGGCTGAGCCTGACCCACCATGGGGGGGGGGAGGGGAAGGGCATGGAGGCCTCTTCTGGCTTCTGACCTTCCCCCCCCCAGAATGCCAGTCCCTGCCACGCAGTGCTGCTACTGATGCCTCTGCCACCAACCCCTGCTCTGCCATTGTCTCCCACTTCAGCTACCCCACCTGTTGAAGCTGCCACCTGAGTTCCAGCTAATGCTGCTGCCTCGACCCCAGTCACAGCTTAAGACTTGGCAAATGTACAAAAAAAAAACCCTTCTTTCTCATTTCTCATACTTGGGACTTTCCCAGGGGTGTCTCCTCATAGACATTAATGACTTTTGTTATAAAGAAAGTGTGGTCCTAAGGAGATACAGATATGCAGTGAGGTGGATGTATCTCTGTATTCTCCCTAGGTGCTGATGATGGGGGAACACCAACCCCAATCACCCTAACTAGTTGTTATAATTGCCCCTTTCAATAACAGTTGCCCAGGGAAGGACCCCAAAAGGTTAGGTGGGTGGGTAACCCTTTCAGGTCCAACCTGGGGTTGGATCAATTATTAATATTGGGCTCTGATCATCCTTGCATCACGTTTGTTATCTGACTGCATTTGCTCCCTCCCCAAGGGTTGTGATATAAAGACCACTCAGGAAGGTACTTATTAAACACTATCTATGATCTATAATTAGGGAAAGGATAATTAGGATTAGGATTGTGGATTGGAGACCCTGTCAATCTAATATCTATAATCTATAATCACTTGGGGCTGGAGGCTATTGATTTAGTAGAAGCTGGAGCTTTGTTCTTCACAACCCCTCTGGCTCAGCCTGGCCAATGCCAAGCCAGAGAGTGACTGCTCTTGCTGCAGCTGTGTGGGTGATTTATTCTCTCAGCTTTCTTACTATCAGTGTTTGGTGATGTATTAGCTCTCACAGCCTTCAGGAAATATTCAGATCCTACCAACCCTCTGCTTCATATACCTCTCAGCCTCCCCTCACCACCCAGGGACCCAGAGACCTAAAGAGCTAGGAAGATTCAGAGACCTAAAGATCTAAGGGACCAAAATCCAAAAGACCAAAGACCAAAGGCCCCTCCAGGTGGCTGTTAGGTTTATTTATACCCCCTAGATCAACCGACTTTTGCCCCTAGCTCACGGCATCTGGGAACATTCCAATCTCTCCAACTACCTTACTTGTCAATCAAGGTGACATCCAACATTTCTCAGGATTTGAATATACCACTTTTAACCTGAAGAGAGCTTCTCTAGTCCCCTTCCTCCCCACAAGCCCTCCATGTGGGATCTTCCGACGTAGGCCCTAGCTTTTACTCTTCAAAAAGGAAGTAGAATGGCAAGCGTGGGCTGCATTGCCTATTTCAAACCATTCTTTGCGATTATCTTGCCTGAAACTCAGGGGAGGAATTCACACACACACCCCCTGCACATGCTGGGGCTACCCAAGACTTTGAACTACATACCTCATATGGAGTCATCCACACTATACTCAGTGCAGAGCTCAGTTAGAAGGAACTTGAATTGGACCAGAGGTGGATTTTAAACCTCAGACTACATGGGGTTTTTTTAAGTCTCTGTATCTTATTGTATTTTGCTGATTGTTGTTTTGTTGATTTTTCTGTTACACTGGATCATTTTAAGCTAATGAAGTTTTGGCTGCTAGATTAATTCTATTTATGATTTAATTGTAACTCCCAAATAGTGAACAAATCTATTAGAATTGGTAAAAGGGGGTTTTGATTGCATAACTTATAATCTGTTCTTTATATTGTATTTCCTGATTTCTTTTTTAAGTTTACCTGTTTTAATCTAATTCTGTTACCTATACCAATTATGAATATCTTAAACATTTTTTAAGTTGTAAACATCCCATAAGTCTTATGCATTATTGAAATTGCCATGCCTTAAGTTTTTATTCAATCTTGATAATTGTGTACAACCTTGAAGATTTTACTGCCTTAAGAATTTAAATCTAGATTTTCTAAAGGGTTTTTAGAAATGACTTTAGATGCCTAGTAACCTTCTGTGTGAATGATAGTTTTATATATTTATTATAAAGAATGTTGTCTTAAGGGGGTAGAGGAAACAAATGGAAGTTTCCTGTCCAAGCTTTTGTATATTACACAGGAAGCCAAGAGAGCTCCTGTATGCTTGATGTTTTGACTTGCTTTTCCATCAGAAGGATTTAGAATTCCTGGTGATAACTTAGACCCAGAAGTTTTTTATTATATTTCTTTTTTAGGCTCTGCCCCAAAATTGCCATGGAGGCAGTAATAGAGTTTGTTAAGAAAATATCTCGGCCAAGGCTGAATGATTTACTATACCTGTTGAATTTGTAACAAGTATACAATTTCTAAACATCATAGCAAGTGGTAATAATAATGGGTTTGTTTGCTATTGTCTTTAAATGTGTTAGTGGAAATTATGGTACTTTATTTGAATGTGCATTATGAATCTGCTATTTTATAAAAGCCATTTACCCTCACAAGAGTTCATAGTAAAAACTTACAAGGAGATGGTTCTCATTTTTGGGTGAAAAGCCTTTCATTAATTCTAAGCTATATATTTTTTATTTTAAAACATTCTTTTATTATTTTTCTTCCTTCTTTGTGCAATAAAATATGTGTTCTTTTCTCTCATTTTTGTACTTGAGAGCATTGTATTTTTTTCCCTGAATTTTTAATTTTCCTTTTAATTTTTTTAATAATAGAATAATTGACTCTTTTTCCTTTTTCTCATTTTGGTACTTAAAAGTACATATAATCAGTATTAATCCCTTTTGATTTTACAGTAATATAAGTTTAGTATAAATGTATATTTGCTATAATATTAATGCATACCCAAAAAGCTTTAGAATATAGTAACCTGCGAATTATTGGTAAATATTATGGGACTGTGATTAATGTCTCTCTGTCTGATTCTAAGAAAATGGTGCAAAAGAGCCAAGGTCATGGAGACCGACTAAGAAACTGCACAAGTGCCAAGGAACATACAGATCATCCCAAATCTAGGTGGGACTGAGGAAGTTCTATGCCAATACTGAAGGGTGCGAAACTAATGTTTGGGGGCTTGGGGTTGTAGCTTTTCTAACATATGTTAGAGGCCAGACTTCCCCTGAGCTTCATCCCTAGCCAAAAACCCAAGATTGGCTATCATTATGGCTCATCCCTGAGAAGGTGCAGGCAAATCAGACCAGGGAAAGACACTTCCCTTGCACATATATTTGGTCCTGTTGTTTCTCTTATATATAGAATGGCAACTTTCTGTAGTCCTAGCTCCTAAATGGGTAATTGCAAACTGCTTAAATCACTTTAACTGGGCCTGGATTCAAGGACCTGTTATAAATTTATTTTTCCTCACATTTTTTGCACATAAGACTTTGACATTTTAGATTTCATTCACAAGTAAATTTTTCTCTTTTATTTGGATTTAATTTTTTAATTCTTTTTATTGCTTTTGCCAATTGATTTCATACAACCCATAACTCAGCCATGTATCCTTAGCTGATCTGGGGAACCCTCTTCAGGGGAGAATGTGTTATTAATTCTTCTTAGGGGGACGTGTATGTTTTATAATCAAAATGTCTATATTATAATCTATAATGTAAAATTTAACTCTTTTTAGAGTAATTTCAGGGGGGTATGTATAATTCTCCTCAGAAGGGAATGGATGTTTTATAATCTATAATGTAAAGTTTAAATTCTTTGAGAGTAATTTTAAGATAAGAAATTTGCCATCTCCCCAGAATCCAGACAACGAACCTGTTTGGAAAAGGTACCATGAAGATGCCTGAAGAACCTTCACTGGATCATGAAGATCCAAAATGAACTTTGGGGTGCAGTTGATTGAATTATGAGGAGTTGAATGCATTTGTTTTGAATGTACACTCTTATGCCAAAGGGGACTGCCCCTAATTGGCTTTTTGTCAATGCGACTAGCAATCATTGTTTCATTGCTTTTGTCCTCTTTTCTTTTATCCCTAAATTTCTGTAATTTAAAACTTAGTTGTGTTTACAAGAGCATTCAAAGAGACAAGCCTCTCTCTGCCCTCAGGGGGAATGTGATATTGGAAATTTGGGATTCTTTGAACTGATATTGAGATCTCTGGTCTAAACTTCCTGTGGACATTTAGGGAACTTGAAAACTACATTTCCCATGATTACTCTTGCATAATACAGGTGGGCAGGAAGTGTGACTACGTAGAGAGAGGTACAAGACTCAGGATGTGATTGGGACACTCTTCTCTTTCCTAGAAAGCAGCCAGGGGGAAGGCATGGTGTGGCATTTGAATTAGATCTTAGCAGGCATGTGGTTTTTCTTAATTATCAATATGGCTGTTAATAAACCCCTAACATTTTTAAATATTTCCTTCTATATCAGTTTTATTTGTTACACTATGAAAGCAAGAAAAAATATAGGATATTATCAAACAATTATAGGATTTTAGGACCATGGATCCAAAGATGGAAGGGCCCTCAGAGGCAATCTAGTTCAACTCTCTCACTTACACATGAGAAAAATAAAACTTAAAGAAGTTATCCTACTTGCCCAAGGTAACAAGATAGTAAATGTGACATTCTTGAGGCACCAATAATTCCAATGAGGATAAAAATAGGCAGCTATTTAAACAGAATGTCTCTTCTGCTTGACAAACTTAATTTTTTAAAGATTCATAAAGGATATGGAAGCAAAAACATATAATTGGATTGAGTATGTGGAAGAATCCTATAAAAATTTTAGCAATACCAAATGAGCTGAGACAGACACAAAATGCCACAACCCAAAATAGCCTTTTTTTAATGCTATCCTTGGGGAAAAGGAAGGTTCAAATATTGCTCAAGGTATATGGGACAATGATAATGGATAACAATAATAAGGCAAAACTACTACTCTCTTGTGTTAACTCTAGTTTTCTCTACCAAAGGAAAAAATCTTGGATCAGAGAAAAAAAAGGTGGCTATCACGGAGAGATAAATCTTGGGACAGAGAAAAAAGTAGCTATCAGGGAGATATGGTAGGAAAGAAGCAAGGTTGTCTTCAATATGCTCAAGTTCCCTAGGATCAGAGGAACTACACCTTAGAGTAATAAAAGGACTGGCAGAGATGATCATTAAGCTATTGTCAGCAATTCCTGATAAATCATGGCAGAGAATGGGTCATATTTCTGAAAAAGAAAGAGCGTGGTCTTCAAATTCTAAACTGGTAAGTTTCACTTTCATTTATGGCAAAATTCTTGAGCATGTCATTAAAGAAATGACTGATAACAATTTGGAAATGGAATAGCAAGAGCTCAGAGGGCTTTAATAAATATGTCTTGTTAAACTAACTTTATTTCCCTGCATTTTATATTGGTATATCAGATGAATATCTTAGACATATTGTATCTAGATTTTTAACAAGACATTTGGCAAAATCTCTCTTGAGATCCTTATGGACCCAAAGGAAAGATGAGAACTAGTTCCTAATACTATTAGATGAAATCAGTTCTGGTTTGAATGACCAAAATCAGAGTAATTAATTAATATTCCCATTTCTCAGGCTTCTTCCAACTCTTGACATCCTGAGATCCTTGAAGGCAGAATCTATCCTGAACAGACTAAGTAGTGGCATTAAGGTAAAGCTATAAGGAAGTCTTAAAGGGAGGGATTCTGGAATCCATCCTTGGTGCTGTGCTATTCAACATTCTTTTCAATGTACTCTTTTTAAAAGCATTGGTTATCAAATCTAAAGATTACACAAACCCAGGTGAGGTAACTAAAACATCAGGCAATAGAATCAGGATATAAAAAGATTTCAACAGGCTGAATTAATGAACCAAATATAAAAAGATAAAGGTTAAATATAAATAAGGATAAATACAAAGCCTTATACTTTGGTTTAAAAAATAATCTGCCCAAGATAAAGGATAAAGGAGGTATGGCAAGATCACAATTTGTGTAGAAAAAAGCTGGGGACTAGAAGTCAATGTGTATCAATAGTGTCACTCAATTAAAAAAAGTATATACTGTACTAAACGCCTTTTATGTGCTAGGTACTAGGCTAAGAAAATCAAAAAGCTCACAAAAAACTCACGGTCTAATGGATGAGACAACATGTAAACAACTATGTACAAATAAGATATATGTTGTACAGGACACTGGAGATAATCACAGAAGGAAGGCACTAACATCAAGGGGGACTGGAAAAGACTTTTTACAGAAGATGGGGTGTTAGATGAGATTTAGAGGAAGCCAGGAGGTGCCAGGAGTTGGAAATCATGAGCAAGAGAGTTCTAGGCTGGAGGGCAGTGAGTGATAATGCATATCTTTGAGAGATGGAGTATCTTGAACAAGGAATATCAAAGATGCCAACATCCCTGGATCACAAGGTACATGGGAGTGGGAAGGAGTACAGAGACTGAATAAGATTGGAAAGGTGGGAAGGGGTCAGGTTATGAAAGACTTCCAATGTCAAATTGATACCAAAATGCCAAAATTTTATATTTTCTAAAACTAGAAGTGATAGGGAGACAGTGGTGGAATTTATTGAGTGCAGGGGTAATATGATCACTCTGGGATAAGCTTTGGGAAGATTACTTAGACACCTCAGTGGAAAAATAACTGGATTAGAGAGACTTGTGACTGAGATACAAAAAAACAAGCTATAGTAACCGTCCTGGAATGAGATGATCATAGCCTGAGCCAGGATGTTGGCAGGATCAGAAGAGAGAAGGGAGCATATTCAAGACATATTACGAAGGTAAAATCAATGAACCTTGGCAACAGATTAGATAGAAGGAGACGAGAGTAAGAGAGACTAAAGAATCCAGAATAACAAGTTTGTGAGTGAAGGTGATTAGGAAGATAGTGGCACCCTCAACTGTAACAGGAAAGTTAGTTTTATTTAGTTTTTTTAAAATTTGGAAATTTTTATTTAATTAATTTAGGTTTGTTTTTTTTTTACGTGGTTACAAGATTCATGTTCTTTCCCTCCCCTCCCCACACCAGAAAGTTAGTTCTAAAAGCATGTTACTAGAAACTAGAGACAGGGGGTCCCGAGGTCAAATCTGGTCTCATATACTTCCTAGATAGCTGACTCTGGGCAAGTTACTTTCCCTCCATTGCCCAGCCCTTAACACTCTTCTGTCTTGGAACCAAGACACGAAATTGATTCTAAGACAGAAGGTAAAAGGGTTTTTTTAATATATTGCTAAGGGCAAAATATTCAGAACCAAGGCGGGAGCTGGGTAGCTCAGTGGATTGAGAGTCAGGCCTAGAGACGGGAGGTCCTAGGTTCAAATCTGGCCTCAGACACTTCCCAGCTGTGTGACCCTGGACAAGTCACTTGACCCCCATTGCCCACCCTTACCACTCTTCCACCTAGGAGCCAATACATAGAAGTTAAGGATTTAATAAAAAAAAATTCTGTACCAAAAATATATTGTAGCCATACCTTGCCTGATCCAACCACAACAAGCATTGTGCTCAGTTCTGTGCACTTGCTTTTTCTCCCTCTGAAATCTTGAAGGCCACCAGAGGCCTTTCTTTATTATATATATTTTTTATTTATTATATATTCATCTTTATTAAGTCCCAATGTATTGATATCAAAAACATAATCAAGGCTCCTAGAGTTATCTTTTCGTTTTTGAGAGACTCTGATCATCAAGAACATGGCACCATGAAAAGATAGCATGGAGAAAGGTCAGAGACAGAGATGGAGACAAAGATTTGGACATGATCTGTTGAGAGGTGATCACTGAAGCCAGGAGAGTGGATTAAGAAACACATTAAGAAATATATTGGGGGCAGCTGGGTAGCTCAGTGGATTGAGAGGCAGGCCTAGAGACAGGAGGTCCTAGGTTCAAATCCGGCCTCAGACACTTCCCAGCTGTGAGATCCTGGGCAAGTCACTTGACCCCTATTGCCTACCCTTACCACTCTTCCACCAAGGACGCAATACACAGAAGTTAAGGGTTTAAAAAAAAAGAAAGAAATATATTGGATGAAATATATAAAGCCCAGTGGAATTGCTCATTGGCTCCGGGAGGGGAGGAAGGAGAAGGGAAGGGAAAGAACATGAATCATGTAACCATGGAAAAATATTCTATATCAATAATATGGAAATAGATCTTGATCAATGACATTTAAAACCCAGTGGAATTTCACATTGGCTATGGGAGAGGGATGGGAGGAGGGGAGAGAAAGAACATGAATCTTGTAACCATTAAAAAATATTCTAGGTTCCAGGTTAAGATGGCGGCAGAGTAGAAGCAGCGTGCTTAACCTCTCCTAACCCACATATACAGGACTCCTCAAGAGGACACAAAAACCAAATCCAGATGAACAAATGGACCCCACAACAGGGCACAGCACTGAAGGTACGTTGGATCTGGGCATTTCCATGCTATAAGGGGGTGAAACAGCTCTCACTAAAACGCGAGCTGAGCAACACACACACACACACACACACACACACACACACACACACACACACACACACACCACCTACAGTGCCAAAGCCAGTGCATAAGAGTTAGAGCAAGTTTGGGGCATTCTTTAAGTTCTTGGCAGCTATCTGGGATCACCAGGGCCTGCTCCTGAGAGCAGCAAGACTTAAGATCACAAAAGGCTAAAGAACACAGACTTTGAACGTGGACCTTGAGTGCAGGCACGCACCTTGGGTGGAGACCCAGTGAGGAGGGGTGCACGACTGTGGAAGCAACACCCTGAGACTGTTAAAGGAGCCTCAGGCAGAGGAGCAAGCATGGGGACCACCAGGAAGCCTGATCCTGAGAACAGCTAGACTTGACAGCCCAGTAGCCTAAAGAGCGCAGACAGACCGTGAGTACGAAGATAAAACTGAAAGGGCTGCATGGCACTGTGACTCAGGCAAAAATTGCTCCACAGCTCAATAGGCAGAGAGCCTGTCTGCCTCACCCAGACTTCTGACTGAGAAAGAAAAACAGCATAATAATGGCAAGCCATGCACAAAAACCTCCAAAGAGAAAGATCAAGGAAAAAATCCTTTAACACTTGACAACTTTTACACAGAAAAAATCCAGACAACAGAGCAAACAGCAGAGGAGAACAAGTAAGTAATCACATCCAAACCTTCCCCCCAAAATGAAAATTGGTCACAAGCTCTTGAAGAGTTCAAATCTGAGATCATGAGAAAGATGGAAGAGATTTGGCAAGAAAAAAGGGAAATAGCTCAAAAGGAAATTAGCAGGTTAAAAGAAAGAAACTCCCAATTGGAGAATGATGCCCAAAAATCAAACTAAATGATAATTAAACAGCAGGAAACCATGAAAAACAGAATAGACCAAATCTAAAAGGAAAATCAAAAGATTATAGCAGAAAACTAGTCTCTAAAGACCAGAATTGGGTAAGTAGAAGCCAATGATCTCTCAAGATAGGAAGAACAAATAAAGCAAAGTCAAAAGACTGATAAAATAGAAGGAAATGAGATATCTCACTGAGGAAATGACAGATCAAGAAAACAGGTCTAGAAGAGACAGCTTGAGAATCATTGGTCTTCCTGAAAAAGCAGAAATTAATAGAAATTTGGACTCCATACTACAAGATATTATCCAAGCAAACTGCCCTGATGTTCTTCAACAAGAGGGCAAAATAGACATTGAAAGGATCCATAGATCACCCTCTACACTAAAGCCTCAAAAGACAACCCCCAAGAATATAATAGCCAAATTCAAGAGCTTCCAAGTAAAAGAAAAAATTTTTACCAAAAAAAAAATATTCTAAACTAATTAATTAAATAAATTTTTCAGGAAAAAAAGGAAAAATATTCTAATAAATAAAATGTTTTTAAAAAGAAATATATTGGATTTGGAGCCAGAAATATGTATGAGAATTGAGTTATGGAAGAAGCCCAGGTTTGGGAATAAAGATGAAATAGCTGTGTGGTCTCAGAAAAGTCACTTTCTCTCTCTGGGTTTCAATTTCTCTCAAACATTTGCACCAGTTGCCTAATAGGGAGCTATGAAAACTGCAGGGTACCATAAAAAGTGCAGGAAAAGCACTGGCATAACATATATCTAACTATTTACCATTCAGGGAAAGGCAGGGAGGGAATCTGAATCACAAAATGTCACAAAACAATTGTCAACAATTATTTTTACATGTAATTGGAAAAAAGTAAATTTAATAAAAAAGAAAAGCGAATACCCCTTGCTATCATTACCTCCGTTTTCACCAGCTTCCTATGAGGGGCTTTAACCAACAGTAGATTGACCCTCTTCCTGGGTTCTTACCTGTCTGGGCAACCAAGTGTGTCCATCCACTCCACACCATGGTGACCTTTTCATTCTGGAAACAGCTGGCTTCTATTTTCTGGGGTTTGGGAAGAAAAGCAGCTGGACTCACTAGCTGTCCATGTTTGTTACTCCCCCAAACGTACAGTTCTCCTTCATCTAAAGCAACCAAAGAGAAGAGTGAAGTAGCACAAACACTGGAATTCTGGAGGAGAGAGGCTGACATGCCCACTGCTCTGTTTGTGTTGAAATTTTCAAACAAAGCAGCCCCTCCATCTTCTCCCCCTTTATCCATTAATGCAGCCAACAATGACCACTCCAATTCTTGATTACACTGGGCTGGGATAGTTTATTCCCAAGCAGCATCAGAGTTAGTGGGGTTGACCCTCAGAAAGAGAGCAGCCTAGTGGGGACAGTTGAAGGGGATGGTGTTGAGATTTTTCCTAGGACTTCACTCCTACCTCTAGAGCAGAGTGAGCAGGAGGCAAATTAGAAGCCCTTTACAAGGATTACTCTTTATAAAAATGAATAATATGGAAATGGGTTCAAATGATAATATATATATGGACAACCCAATGGAATTGCTTGTCAACTCAGGGAGGGGGTAGGGATGAGAAAAGGGAGAAAACACGAATCATGGAACCATGGGAAAAAAACTTTTTAAGTCCTTTAAAATTCAAGTCAATAAGCATTTATTTAGTGCCCAATGTTTACAAGGCACTGGGATAGGTGCTAGGGATACAAAGACAAAATTAAAAATCTACTCCCCACTCACTCACTGACCTAAAGGGGCTCATATTCTGCTAGAGGGATGGTATAAAACACTGAAACAGATAAATGGGATATAATTTAAAAAGGGAGGCAGCACTAAAACCTAGTAGAATCAAGGGAAATTTCCTGTAGGAAATAACAGCTCCTTGAAGGCAGCAAAGAATTCTAATGGGTGGAGATGAGGCAATGGGTAGTGGGTCTATATAAAGGGACAAAAAAAGGAGAATGGAAGACAAAATGCCAAGGGATCATTTTGGCTAGAACACGGTCTATGTGTTCTATGAGAGTCTGATTAGAAAGACAAGAAGGGTGCAGGAAGGACATTTAAAACTTAAACCTCCAACATGTCCCCAAAGGGCCAAATATTAAATATATGAGTGCATGTAGAGGCACATATATGTACATTGTAGAAACATATACACACATTTATTGTAATTCATTAGCATGAATTAGTAAAGAAGTTTGATGATGTAGCAGATAAGATTATGGACTTGAAGTCAGGGAGCCATGGATTGAAAACCCAACTCATATATTAGCTATGTGACTAAAGGCAAGTCATTTCACCTCCCTGACTCTCAATTTCCTCTTCTAGAAAGAGGGATCTGGACTCAGGGGCCTCTAAAAGTCCATTCTGGCTCTAGAAGCATTTACCATGGTCATATTGACTGCCACCAGTTGCCCAGGGAGCATAGTAGGTTCTTAAAGCCAGTAGGGGCCTGAGGGGTCACCTAGACCAGCCCCATATCTAAACAGGAATCCCTTCTACACCATTCCTAACATATTCATCCAACAATGTCTATTTGAATACTGCCAAGAGCCCCCCACTATTTCTGCAGAAGGTAGACCCTCTCCACTCTGGGACAGCTCTCATCAGGAAAAAGTTTTTTCCTGACTGTAAGCCCAAATCTACCTCCCTGTAACTTAAATCTGTTTCTCCCAGTTCTGCCTTGTGGGAGCCCAAAAGACAAGTCCAATCTCCATCATCCTCAGTCATCTAAGGTTTATAAAGTGCCTTTGAATGGTAGCCCATTTTATTTAATCCTTCCTAGCTCATGTCAGCTTTTAACTATTTGAAGCCACACTCATTGTCTGTCTGTCTCTCTCCCTGAACTCTAACAAGGCTTTTCTTCTCAGGCTCAACCTTTTTTTTTGACTGACCAAACTGAAACTGAATGGAATTATGTCATTAATGGATTCCTGATCACATGACCTACTCCTAGAAAACTCATATGCCCCAGCTTCACAATGATCGACACATTCCCCTGATGACTTAATCTTGTATCTGTATCAACAATATTTTTTAAAGTGCCTCCAATGAGTGTTTGTTGAATTTAAAACCTTCATTTTTCTTAGGATTTATAAATCACTGAAAAAAGGAAGCACATACCCTGAGTTGTTCTGAGGAAAAAGGCTTTGTAAACCTTGTGGTGCTATACAGCTAGGAGTTATTATTATCATAACAAAAAAACACATTACCAAAACGAATTATAATGCATTTCTGATGGAATAAAACACTAGCATGTAATGAAGAGCTTTGGTACCTTTCCAGGTGAAAACAATGGTGCACTTAATAAAATAATTAAGGTGAAATGGAAACAATACCCAATCTTTTCCTAGACTCATTCCCAGAAGATGGAGGAGTTGTCTTTGAAAAAAATAAATAAAGAGGAAGGAACAATGTGTACAGTAGATAACATACAAGGAAACCATCCTAAAACATTTCTGAATGCAATGCGGTGACTAAAAACAATTTCAAAGTATAATAAGTAAAAATGCCCCCCCACTTCTCAGTGGGAAGGTGGTGGACTATAGGTTCAGAATGAGGCATCCACTGTCAGGGAGGGCCAGTGTGCTAATCTGTTTAATTTAACTGTATTTTGTTGTGAAAAGTGTTCTTTTTATAAGGAGTCACTTGGAAGTGGGCATATAAAAAAACGAGGATCAATAAAAAACTTTTTTTTAATAGAAAAGGTCTAGTCACAATAGAGTGAAATGCTAGTAAAATTCTAAACTATCTAAAGCCATTAACAGAGCTACTGGTAATTCAAAAATGAGTGGGCATTTATCACTCATATGTTATGTCTCACACTCCCCAGGAGAAAGCGTCTACCCATTAAAATCAGGATCTTAGCTGGACCTTGTGGGAACAGCTTGGTGCAGACCCAAAGCATACATTCTGCCAGTCCTAGACATGCCCTCTGAACATGAGTGACTTTGTCCATAGGCACAAAGTCTTGGTATTGGGAAAGCTAAGCCAAGGAGTAGAATCATATCAAGAATGGGATGGCCAGGATTTTCAACCAGGTATTGATGTCCATTTCCTCCCTGTAGTGATCTGGAGACTGCTCTCCCCATACTTCTCAGTTTTCCATTGGTCCACAACCCTGAAAGCTTCTGGGAGGAAAAACAGTGCCCAGGAGAGGATAAAGTAAAGGACTGGAGGGAGGAGGAGGTGGAAACCAGCTAGTGGACTTCCCATTCTCCAGGCATGATTGTTGGACCTGAAGTCCACTTGCCTTCTCTTTCTTCTCACTCCTAGCCATTGGTGGTCAAATGCTTTCTCCCAGGTGACAGGATTCTTGATCATGTCTCTACAGGGGAGGCTAAATTCATGCCACAAAATTCAGAAATAGATGTCACCCCCCCCCCCAAAAAAAAACAAACCTCAAACCTCTCTGAGTGATGGTTTCCATTTGGCCAGTAGGTGGTAGCAAATACTAACTATAAATGGTATAAAGACTTGGCTGAAATTCAAAACCATTCAACTAGAAGGGACTTTACAAGTCATAGAATTATAATCATAAGAATCACAGAATTTCAAGTTAGAAGGAACCTTAGAGATCCAGCCCAACCGTCTCATTTTGCCAGTGAACAAAATGGAGCCCAGAGAGATGAGCCACCCAAGGTCCTACCAGGAAAAAAACAAAGAATTGGGGGAGAAGCCAGAATATTTGACCCCAAATATACTGCCCTTTTTTCTATATTGCATTTCTATATTGCATTTTCTATATTGCAGTCCTTCCATTGTTCCCCATCCTTATTCTCTTCACCTCAAGAAGGTAGGTCTGAGTATGGCAGACCCTATTACCACCCTGGGCAACAAGATGTAGCAAATCCAGATTTTAGAGTTACCTACACCAAGAGAACCAATACCTACCTGTTAACGATGCTGAGTGGCAAGAACCAGTGACCACTGTTTTTACTTTTGAATTTTCCAAACCTAGGAAAGAAACAGGTAACAATTAAAATGAACCCAGTCCTTATCTCCCTCCATTCTTTGCAGAGGCAGGAGACTATGGCAGTGTAGCATTTCTTATACTGTCAGACTCAGCTGATGTCCTAGTTAACTTTGCTGAATTGCTTTCCCTCTCTTTTTAAAAATTATTTGTTACAAGAGATGGCTTGCTAGGGAGGATAATGAGGATGTTATATCCTGAAATTAAGGGGGCATAAAAATAAATGAAATCACTAAAAAATAGTAAAATCAAATGGGTCAAGCTTAAAGACAACTTATCTTTCAGAGAGAAAATCTGGAATGGGGTAGGAGCTTGAAGATGGAGAGAACAAACTCTCTGGAGGGGCACATTTTAAGACAATCCTGAGGAGTGAGTTCTTAGGAGGAAGAAAATCATAGAATCATAAAACCTCAGAGCTGGAACTTCAAAAGTCACCCAGCCCAACAAGTCCCTAACCAAGAATTTTTTCTATCATATACCCAACAAGTGGCCATGAACCTTCCCCTGGAAGACCCCCAATGGTGGGAAGTTCATTCCTCCAAAAGCAGCCCATTTTGTTTTGAGACAACTCTATTTGTTAGAAAGTCTTCCTTAACTCTAGCTGAAATCTCTCTATCTTCCACTCACTTTTTAATTTCTGCTTGGCCACAGAGAGCAGAAAACATTTCCCACATGACAGTCCTGATTTGAAAGCAGCTCTCATGATTTCTCTCCCATCCCAACTTCAATAAGAATCTGTGATGTCACAGGTCTGAGTAGCATTCCCTTCCCCTGATGAAAATCACCTTATTTTAATACCTTCTCTTCTCCAGGCTAACCATCCAGGGCTCTTTCAAGTGACCACCATATGACGTGAGCTATAGATTTTCCATGTAGGGTGAGTTAAATGGAGAGGACTAACTGTTCAGGAAGTCTGTTCCCTAAAGAAAAAGGGATATACCCAGCTATTCTTTGTCATGAAAACTTGGAGCATCCAGAAGTCAACCTGGGCCAAGGGAATTCTAACATTTCTAAACCTGCTTTTTGTCATGCCGTCTATTTGGAGGTGTCACACCTGCTGTGTGGCTCTTCCTGTCCATCCAAATACATAAAATAGCTAGATTTGCCTTGGCAGAAAGAGATTACACCACCGAGAGATTCTATTGGCTCATTGTCTTTACCTGAAATTCAACAGATGAACTAAATGCCACCAGAGCCCAGTATATGCACTGGTGAGTGCCTAGGCCACAACTCGGCAAATGGAGAGGAAAAATGTGCCATTTTTACGAAATGGCCCTTGGTAAAAGTTCATTTCCCACATGTGCTGGGGTTCAAACTTATATACTTTGGGCCAAAAGAATAAATGTGCAGTTTTCATCAGAATGAGAGAAACTCACCTGTCACTCTGCAAGGTTCCTTGGCTGTCAGGAATGGTGGGAGAGGCTTCTCTGGGCATGCCCGCCGCCCTGGTGATGCCATGCCTGTGCCCCACTGGAACACCAGGCCACTCTCTTCCAGTGGAGCAGAAGAAGAAAAGCAAGTATGTCAGGAGGGAATTCATGCTGTTATATTATACCTAGTTCTCAAACCAGAAAAATGGGTTCTGATCTCATCTCAGTTATATGAGTTCTACCCATGGGACCCTGGTCAAGTCACCTCTCTGGGTCTCAGTGTCCTGATCTAGAAAATTGGATCCTAGACCTAGATAACTCCTAAGAGCTTAAAATTTCTGTTGTTATAGGATATTGTAATTTTATTATGATTCTAGGAGTAGATTGATATAAATATTCCAAGGGGCTATGGCTAATAAACCTGAGTCTCTTTGACATCGTCCAAAATATACTTAAGAAAATAATCATGTATAGAATGTATCTCCACTGCCACCCCCCAAAAAACCCATAGAAAATAACCCAGGGTTCCAAGATCATAATTTCAATAGCCTACTGAATATCTCAGTTTGGGAATCCCACCAATATAACCACCTGAAAACATCTAAAACTAAATCCATTACCTTCTTATCTAAATCTACAGCAGTTAGATGGCACCATAAACAAAATGCTGGGGATATAACTAAACCAAACTCAAAGAGCCACTGTGAGGCTCAAATGAAATAAGTAAAATGTTTAGCAAATTCTATATACGTATGTAAACATATGTTTATATACATATATAGATATGTCTTATACATATGTATGGATCTTGTTTATGATGCATTTTGTGCATGTTATATGCATTATATATTATATTACACATAATACATTTACATGGATGGATGGATAGAGAGATAAATAGACATAGATGGATAGATTGATGGGTAGATGGATAGACAGACAGAAGGACAGGTGGACAGACGGACGGACGGACGGACGGATGGATGGATGGATGGACAGATGATTAGATAGATATGTAGATGGATAGATGGATAGATAGATAGATAGATAGATAGATAGATAGATAGATAGATAGATAGACAGACAGACATAAATGGATGGATTGATGGGTAGGTGGATAGATAGACAGATAGAAGGATAGAATGGACAGACAGATGGACGGACGGACAAATGGATGGATGGACAGATGATTAAATAGATAGACAGATAGACAGACATAAATGGATGGATTGATGGGCAGATGGATAGACAGACAGAAGGACAGGTGGACAGACGGACGGACAGATGGACGGATGGATGGATGGATGGACAGATGATTAGATAGATAGGTAGATGGATAGATAGATAGATAGATAGATAGACAGACAGACAGACATAAATGGATGGATTGATAGGTAGGTGGATAGATAGACAGATAGATAGAAGGATAGAATGGACAGACAGATGGACGGATAGACAAATGGATGGATGGATGGATGGATGGATGGATGGATGGATGGATGGATGGATGGATGGATGGACGGATGATTAAATAGGTAGATGGACAGATAGGTGAATGGATGGATAGATAGATAGATAGATAGATAGATAGATAGATAGATAGATAGATAGATATTAAATTTTGTTTCATTGACTTAAGAGCAGGAAGTGAGACAACAATAGGCACTTTAGGTCTGTGCCCACAATAATCCCAGCCTACTCATAGAAAAAAAGTGTTACTCGGTGCTTTCAGTAAATTCCCAGGTGAGAATTACAGCAGATGGATATGACCCATCCTTAGAACTTTCTCTTTCCTTCTCCATTCTCTACTCCTATCACAGCAAGAAGGTGGGTAATCTTGGCTAAAATGACTAATATTCCCATATAAACCAAGTGGGATAAAAGAAAGATTGGAGAAAAGGAAAATAGAGGCTATTAAATATTTTTTTCTCCTCTACCTTCAACCCTTCCCAGGCTCACTTCCCAACACCTACTACAGCATCTCATACTACAATTCTGTCTGCCCTGCCTCAGCCCATACTCCCCAGCCCAAACACTACAAATACCATGTCTCCTCTAATTGTGTACAGAAAAAAAAGACTTTTATTTTTCTTTTCAATGAAATAATCCATTTTCACTCCTCCAAGTCTTCCCTGAAGAACTTTCCTAAATGGAGAGTCAGTGTGGTTTAACAGTTAAGTAGATCTAGATTCTAACATTCACTAGCTGTGTGAACATAGGCAAATAAGGGACCACCCTGAGCCTGTTTCCTCATCTGTAAAACAGGGATAATAATAATTGTTCTGCTTACTTAATGGAGTAGCTATAAGGCTTGAATGAAAAAGTGCTTATAAAATGGATTTGAAAACTTTAAAAGTGCTATATAAATGGCAATTATTATTTTGAGAGCTGAGTCTCCTATCCAGCACCCCTTCTTTTTTTTCTTGCTTGCTGACTGATGCTTTCTGATTAGGGCAGCATACATAACAAGATCATCCAAGAGGTAGACCTGAAAGACACCTCACAGGTCATACAGTTCAACTCCCTAATTTTCAAGCTGAGGAAAATGAAACCCAAAAAGATGAAGTGGCTTGCTCCCCCATCACCCAAGTAATAAGAGGCCAAGGGGCAGGAGAGAAATAAAAATAGCTAGCATTTATATCACATCCAAAAATTTGCAAAGCACTTACCATGTTATTTTATTTGACTTTCACAACAGCCCTGAGAGTCAATAGTGTGAATATTATCTCCATTTTAAATAAGAGGAACCCAAAGCTGAGAAAACTTCAATGATTTGCCTAAGATCACACAGCTAAGGCACTTTCTGTGGCAGGATTTGAACTCAAGTCTTCCTGATTTCAAGTCAAGGACTAGATCTTCATTATATATCTTGTGGCCATCTCAGGTGGGATCTGAACAACTCAGTCTCTATAAGTAAATTCTAATATCAGTTTTCTCTCCAATAAACTCTGACACCTCCTCCTTAAATTCCATTCAGGTCCAATTAGAGTCTTTCCCAAAAAATCTAAATTAAAATAAAATAATCACCTGTAACGGCTAGAGCATGCCGCATTCCAGCTGCAATACACACGATCTTCTCACTCAGGAGCTATTGGAAAAAACACACAGGATTTGGAACCACATTTACAAAAAACCACAGGCATTTCAGAACCTTTTGGGGGGGGGAACCTTTTATTTATATGTTTTGTTTTGTTTGTTTTTAAGAAATCTTAAATAAAAACCACTCTGTGAAAGTGAATGATTAACCCTAATCTCTCAGCTGCACACTGGTAAGAGAAGGGGATTAGGGTCCAGACATTGGTAAAATGCTTCCTACATGCCAGGCGTGGTGCTAAGCTCTTTACAATCATTTTCTATTTTGATCTTTACAACAACTGCCCATTTTACAAAAGAGGAAACTGAGGCAAACAGAAGGGAAGTGACTTACCCAGAATCATACAATGACTAAATATCTGAGGCTAAATTCAAACTCAGTTATTCTTGACTCCATCACTTTGATGCCGCTGCTAAGCTACAAACTGGAGCAAAAGTCTGAATTCTTCATGTCTAAGGCCATTCCCTCACCTGCCTCCTTCCTCTAAACTAGGCAGGAGGCTCCCCTCTCTCAGTCCAAAGTCTCTTCACCAGCACTGACTCCATACTCATTGAAACATGAACTTTTCTTTAAGAAAACACCATGACTTGCTGTGACATTCATGCTGATGGTAGGTATAAAGTGCTTACCTCTATGACTTGGGGGGTCACTTGTCTTCTGGCCCCTGGAGGAAGACCTAACTGACCAAATGCATTGGAGCCACAGGACAGAACCCGCCCGTTTCCTGGAAGACAAAAACACTGGAGTCATAAAACTAAAGGGGGAGATATTGAAGACCATCACATCAACAAGATCAGAATCCCTCTACTACCAGGGTCCCTGGCCAGGACTGAATATCTCAAAGATAAGGGCATTCTTTGACTGCTGAGCATTTCCCACTGAACTGAACAAGCATTTAATGAATGCCAACTATCTCAAAATTTACCCTGAACGAGGGCACTAAAGATACAAAGAAGAATAAAATGTAGCCTCAGACCTCAAGAAGCTTTGAGAGACAAGCAGCAAGAAAGCCTGGGATGTCTTTGGAATCCTGGTCATCCTTCAAGGTAGAACTTGTCAATGATCTCTGAGCTATTCTATTTCAAAGGCTATTATGTGGGGAGGGGAGGGAGAGAGAAACCTGGGGATTTGGATGTAACAAAAAAATTCATTCATTCATTAAAAAATTAAAAATAAAAAAAGCAAAAAGGCAGCCAAAGCCCAGAACAAGCATTACCCAAGATCTCTCAGGACTGCCTCAAAGATTTTGTCTGTCTTCCACATATGTCAGTAACACTGATCCAGCTTAGCCAAATGTTCCTGTGCTTTACCCACCAATATTTAATCCTTCATTACCCAGACTTTGAGATTTTATAATGCTCAACTCACACCACAGACCATCACAGAATCCTTGGGCAGAAAGAGATTTCCAAAGGTCTTCTAGCCATTTATCCCCCTTGGCCTGCCTGTAAATCTAACCCAAAGAAATGTCTTTTCTACCTTAAAACCTGGCCCAGGAAGAATTCTTTATTCTTTGGGGGAAAAAGGCATTTTAAAGCAAAGAGTTATACAATCAATACAAGCTACAATTTGACTCTTCCTCAAATTTCCTCATCTAAGAGAGAGACCAATAAGTGTTACCTGTGAGCAAAATTGTAAAATCCCAGCCACAAGCCACTTGAAGGACAGGGCAGCCAGCCAGTAGGGTGCAAGGGGTAAAAGACAGAACATCTTCAGTGTGACCAAGTCCCAGCTGCCCATCTTTATTTAGGCCACAAACAAAAACTTCCCCTCCATCTACAAAATAGAACATTTTCAGTGAGCACAGCCAGAGAAACTTCTCCTTATCCAACTTCTAGAGACATTTCAATTAATTAAAGTTCTACATAAAACAATAGCTTTCTCCTCCTCCTTTTATTTTTAAGTGAATATTTTAAGTGAGCATTTTAGCATGCATGGAAATCAAATGGCACAGGACACAGGTACTCAATTCTAATATATATCTAACATTTTATATCTAATATGGAAAGAAATATTCACATGGCTCCTTTAGAGTGAGAGAATATGAGAAAAAGCATAGCTTAATAAATTGAGTGGTAGGTTTTGAAACAGAAAGAACTGGGCTTGAATAGTACCACTTAACTTTTCTAAAGCCTCAGTTTTCTCACCCATAAAATAGAGATAATAATAGTCTGAATCTTGGAACAGTGTATCCCAAAGCCCAAATGGACAGAACCCAACTTTAACATGTAGTTTAAGGTCAAGAAACGGGCTAGGAAAATAAGCAAACAACAGAAAAGATCTTAACCATAAAAAGCTACTAAGTTGCCAAGGAAGACCAAGGCATAAACTCAGAAGACAACAATGTGAAAACAGTTACAAATAAAGTCTCAAAGGAAAATGTGATGTGGACCCAAACCCCACAAAAATTCCTAGAAAAGTTAAAGAAAGAAATGAGTGGGAAAGGAAAAATTAGGGAAAGAAATGAGGATGATATAATTAAAGTATAAAAGAAGAATTAACAGCTTGGGGAAAGAGGCACAAAAAGTTACTGAAGAAATAAAATCTTGAAAAAAAAACAGAATTGGCCTAATGGTTTAAAAAAAGGCACAAAAATTCACTGAAGAAAAGAATTTCTTAAAAAGAAGAAATGCCCAAATGGAAGAAATACAAAAGCTCACTGAAGAAAACAATTTCTCAAAAATTAGATTTGAGCATGTGAAAATTAATGACTCCATGAGACATCAATAAAACAAAGTCAAAAGAATGAAAAAGAATTAAGAAAATGTGAAATATCTCATCAGAAAAAAACAGGTGACCTGAAAAATAAATCAGGGAGAGATAATTTAAGAATTATTGGACTACCTGAAAGCCTGGAACAAAAAAAACAGCCTAGACATTACAATTTAAGAAAATATCAAGGAAAAGTGGCTCAATATTTTAGATCTATAGGGTAAAATAGAAATAGGAAAAATACACTAATCACCTCCTGAAAGAGATACCAAAATCAAAACTCCTAGGAAGATAATGAACCAAATTATAAAACTCCCAGGTCAAAAGAAAATATTGCAAGCAGCCAGAAAGAAACAATTCAAATATCATGGAGTCACAGTCAGAATCACCCAAGATTTAGCATCTTCCACATTACAGGACCAGAAGGCTTAAAATATGATATTCCAGAAGGCAAAGGAGCTAGGATTATGACCAAGAATATAATCCACCCAAAAAATCTGAGCATAATCCTTCAGAGGAAAAAAATGGATGTTTAATGAAATAGAAGTCTTTTAAACTTTTCTGAAGAGAAAACCAGAGCTGAATAGAAAATATGACATTCAGACACAAGACCTGAGTGAAGTATTTTTAAAAAAGTAAACATGAAAGATGTAAGAGATCAATAAAATTGCCTACAGTTCCTATGTGGGAAGATAATACATGTAATTCCTAAGAATTTTATGATTATTAAAACAGTTAAAAGCAGTCTATATAGATAGAGGACATTAATGTGAGTCAATTATGTTAGGATGATCTCCAACAAAGAAAAAAACTAAGGAATACATTGGGAGAAGGAGGAAGAGAGAGGTAGAATGGAGGAAATTTCTCAAAGAAAATAGCCACAGAAGGAAGAGTTTTTAGGGGGAAATGGAGGAGTATATGGCAGGCAATGCTTGAACCTTACTTTCATTGGAATTGGTTCAAAGAGGGAAGATTAACTACAACATATATATATAAAGAAAAAATATATTCACACAATTAATTAAAGTTCTATATAGATCAACAGCTTTCTCCTTTTAAATATATAATTTGCTATTTTTAATATTTAATATATAATTTATATTTATATTATTTAATATATATTTACTATATATGTATATACACACTCAGTTGGATTTAGAAATCTATCCTGTCTAACAGGGAAACAGGAGGGAAAGGAATAAGAGGAGGAGGAGAATGATAAAACCAAGGGCAGATTAAGGGAGGAAGTGGTCAGAAGCAAAAAAAGAATTTTGAGGAGAGACAGAATAAAAAGAGGAGAAAGCTAAAAAGAAGAAAATAGGATGGTGAGAAATAAACAGAAACCTTAATTGTGAGTGTAAATGAGATGAGTTCACCTTTAAAACAGAAGCAGATAGTAGAATGGGTTAGAGACCAGAATCCAATAATATGTTGTTTACAACAAACACTTGAAACAGAAAGACACACAGAGCTAAAATAAAGGGCTAGTACAGAATCCATTATGCTTCATCTCAAGTGAAAAAGGCAGGAATAGCAATCATGACCTCAGACAAAGCAAAAGCAAAAATAGACATAATTAAAATATGTAATTGGGAAAACTACATTTTACTCAAAGGTACCACAGACAATAAAGTAATATCAAAAAATTTACAGCATTTCTATGCAAAGGCCTTATTTCTCAAATATATAGAGAATTGAGTCACAGTTATGAAAGTAAAAACTATTCCCCAATTGATAAATTATCAAGGGATATGAACAGGCAGTTTTCAGAAGAATTCAAAGCTATCTAAAATCATATTTTAAAAATAGTCTAAATTATTATTGATTAGAAAAATACAAATTAAAAAAACTGAGGTTCCACCTCATACCTACTATAAATGACAAAGGCTAGAAGGGATGAGGGAAAATAGGCACATCAATGAACTATTGACTGAGTTATGAAATGGTCCAATCATTCTAGAGAACAATTTGGAACTATTCCCAGAGGCCTATAAAACAGTATATCACCTTTGGCCCAATAATATCACTACTAGGTCTGTCCATACTCCAAAGAGATCAAAGAAAAAGGAAAAAGGCCTATATATACAAAAATATTTATAGCAATTGTTTTGTTGTGGAAAAGAATTGGAAATTGAGGAGATATCTATCAATTAGGCTATGACCAAATAAATGATGGCAAAAGATTGTGATGGGGTACTATTGTGCAATAGGAAATGATGAATGGGATGATTTCAGAAAAATGAGAAGATCTATAAGAATGGATGTAAAATGAAGTGAAAAGAACCAAGAGATCATTGCATATAGTAATAGCAATATTGTAATGATGATCAACTATGAATGACTTAGCTACTCTGATTAATACAATGAGCCCAGAAAGTCCCAAAGCACTAATGATGAAAAATACTATCCACCACCAGAGAAAGAACTGATGACTGAACTCTGAGTGCAAATTAAATTATAATTTCCTCACTTTATTTTTCTTGCTCTTTTGTGTGTTATGTGGCTAATATGGAAATATGTCTTGCATGATTTCACATGTATAATTGATATCCTATTACTTCCCTTGAGGGATGGCCAGGAGAGAGAGAGAGAATTTGGAACTCATTTTTTTAAGAATGCTAAAAATAAATAAAAATTACTTTTAAAATTCAGGAAAAAGAATGTGAACTGAACTTGGGATCACAGATTTTAAAATTTTTGTTAACAAAATTTTGTTTTACAAAAACAAAGCATTATAGAAACATTAGCTATTATTTAGATCAGAGATTCTTAACCTGGGTTCTCTGAAACTTTTCTTTTTTTAATATTTTAATTACTGCATCTCAGTATAACTGTTTTCCCCTATGTATTGTATTATACACATTTAAAAACATTCCGAGGAGTTCCTGGGCTTCATCAGACTACCCAAGGATCTGTAATAGAAAAAAAGGTGAGCTTCTGACTTACTTTTCTCTGCAAACATCAAAGGGAAAGTCATTTATAGTAGAGTAGAAAGAGAATTGGAATTCTCATCAGACTGCCTGTGTTATTGAAACAAGTCAATTCCCTCTCTGGACCTCACTTTCCTCATCTATAAAATAAAAGGCCTGCACAAGATGATCACCAGGGTCCCTTCTAGTTCTGAATACTGTGAGCCTGATGGTATTTGGTCTTCTTAAAAGGCAGATTCTGCAGGTTACCTGTGACCACAGCTGAGTGTCCCCCTCCTCCTGTCAGCATCCTTATATGTTTGGGGTCACAGAAATCATTCAGTCGTTGGGGCTCAAGCACATCCTCTTTATGGCCCAGGCCAAGCTGCCCGTAGCTATTTGCCCCCTGGACACAAAATAAAACCACAATAGAGAAAGTGAGCCCACAAAGTCGAGTGTCTGAATCTGTACCCTGTGAGCCCCCAACATACACAGATACCACTTTTCTCGCCTGGGAAGGGCTGTCAGAGCCTCCCTCCAGCCCTACTCCTTGCAAAGACCCTTAAATCCCCATTTAGGAAGATAGGACACCCCTCTTTTCCTCCATAGCCTACCGTCCCATAGAAATGACTACCAGAGCTACTACTTTCACCAGTACTGCGGGGTATGTTTAGGAGAAAAACCCCAGCACACACCAGTGGCGGCTCTAGACAGGTCTTCGTTGGAGTTTGCACAAGCCTTGGTAGCCGTTTCCAAACATTTAAAAGACTATCATGGAAAAGAGGGCTTAGACTTGCTCTCCTGGGCCCTAGAAAACAGAAATAGAAACCAGAGGAGGCAGATGTGGGCTTGACGTAAGAGAAAAAACCACCTCACGATGCTGTCCAAGGGAGAGCTCTCCAGCCGGCTGCATTCAGCAGAGGTCTTCAAGCAAAGGCTCGGTTGACCACTTGTTGGGTCTGTTTTTGAGAATTTCTCTTGGGAAGATATAGACTAGTCTCAGTAGTATCAAAGGTCCTTTCTGGGAGGGCAGAACATCCCTGTCATTCACTAAGTACCTGCCTTGGAAGCAAGCCTGGCTGGGGCTACAGTTTCTCGAAAGCCGGCTCTCACTCCAGGGCATCCAGTACCCCGGGCGCCAAAGGCAAATCTCCTTTCAAGGAAAGGGCTTTATAGCGGACTTCCAATCCTCCCAGGGCAGTTAAGGGGCTTCCACATTTTAGGTTCTGTCCCCAAAGAAAGGCCCCGATGTGCACGCAGCCCTGAGGTAGGGTGTCTCTCTCGGGGAGCCTGTATGGCCCAGCGAGCCCAGAGTCCTCCAGCTCTCTCCCGGTGCATCCTAGGCAAGCCCACCCGGCCTCACCCAGCTCCACTTTCCCACGCCTCGGGACCCCGGCCCTCCACATCCCGTTTCTCCAGACCCCAGAAGGACTCCCGCTGTCCCCCACTCCCAGAATCTGTCCATCTACCCTCCAGGCCCAGGACCCTGGGGTGCCGCCCCGGGAGGAGTCAGGTACCCAGCTCAGGAGCAAGGTTTCGGTCACGGATGGGGCTCCGGGTGAGGCAGGAGCCACCTCCCCCAGTCCCAGCTCTCGCTCCATGCCACCCGCGTATTCCACAGCTGCGGTCAGCTCCGCCAGAGCTTCCGGGTGTGGGTCCGCCCCGGAGCGGGCGGAGCTTTGACTTTGACGTAATTGGGGAAACCTTCTCACAAAGACTCTCCCAAAGAGGAAGGTGTCTGTGGACTGCAAGGAGCCGGGGTCTTCAGTCCTCTAGAAGCGGAGATGACCCCTTGGCGGTCGAGAATTTCCTTGGCCGAAGGCGGGGGGGGGGGGGGGGGAGTAGGGGGGAGGCATACAAATAGAGTGGATTAAGTGGCACCTGAGGGCGGTCCTTTCTGGGAGGGTACAAACCCCGTCCACTCTCCAGACACTCAACTAACTCCCTGCCCTGGAAACAAGCCTGGGTCTACTTCTATAATAAGGCCGACTCCCCGGGGCAGGAGCACAGGGTTCCCCGAAGGCGACGCCACCCCCTCAATAGTATAAAGGAAGGAATTTTCCAGCTGACAGCTTGAAGGAGTCTGCAAGCAATGCCTGGGGGGGGGGGGGAGGGGGGGGGCGGTGCTTGCTGCGCTGAGACTCTGAGATGGATCCCAAGAGCACCTGTGTGCCCATCCTCTCTACTCCCAGCATACTTGGCTGGAGCTAAAGAGATGTCGGGGTGTTTCCAGCACAGGGGACGCTCAGCCTTTCATCTCCCAGTTTAGCCTTCCCTCACCCTTCACCACCCCTCAAGGCCTCCAGGTCCAGGTTCACCTCCTCAGAAAGCCGCCTTGCCCAGTGTGACCCGCAATCATCTCTCCCTACTTACTCCCTATCTTTTAGATACTGCCATTTGAATCAATGAAAAAGCATTTACAGTTCACTTTTAAAGTGCTAGGCACTCTGTTTAGGCGTATGAAGATAAAAGGAAAAAGAGGGAAAGTCCTCGCCCTTAACGAACTTATATCCAAATGGCAGAGACAATGTGTGCAAATATTATATATGTATATAAGTATATGATCTCGTGTGTGTGTGTTATCTCTTACAAAGCAGATACCATACAAGGTAACTTTAGAGAAGAAGGCTCTTCAACTGGGGTTAGGAGGGTTGGAGAAGGCAAGCAGAGACAGGAAAGGCTTCCCTCAGAACTCAGCTGCTTGAACTGAATCTTGAATTAAGTCAGGGATTCCAAGAAGCCAAAGTGAGGAAGGAGAGCATTCCTGGAAGACAGGCAGCCAGTGCAAAGGCATGGAGACAGGATATAAATAAAGCATCATGTGTAAAAAAAAAAAAGCAAGTAGATCTGGCTAGACCTCAGAGTGCCAGGAGATGAATAAAGCATAAGAAAACTAAAATAATAAAAAGCCCAAAGTAGATAAAGTCCTCAGGATGACTTCAAACAGCTGTCTTGCCCTCTAGATCACAGCTATGCTTGTTATGAATAATATGGACATAGATGGATATATTTAAAATTATTAATAGTTTATTTAAAGTCATATTGGTAATTAAGAAAGCCACACGCCTGCTAAGACCTAATTCAAATCGCCCGCCATTACCTTCTGTCCAGTTGGCTGCTTCGTATGAAAGAGAATGTACCAATCAAGTTCTCTCTATTTAAGCTTCGCTTTATGTTGGCTCATATCACCACATAATTAGGAAGCTCGTTGAATCATGGGAAATGTAGTTCTCAAGTCCCCTAAGCATATTAAGAATATTAAGACTCAATGAACCCCAAAGAATCCCAAATTCCAATAACACATCCTCAAAGCTTCCCTGGATGAAGATTTGGCTTTGGTAATATATGATTTGGGTTGATAAAGCCTATAAATATTAACTTCATTCAACCCACAAACTTAACAAGGGAAGGGATTTACTACTTCAGGAAAACAGGGAAGAAGGGATAATTTCTAGGATGGTGGGTGAGGTAAAACTATCTAGTATCTTCAGGATACTTGTTAGAAATAGAAATCCACCAAAAAGTATGTTTATTCCCCTAACTCCCTCACAAACTAAACTTTCTCTTAAATCTAAAGTTATTAAGTTTAAGATGGTGAAGGTAATCTTGATTGTAGATGTTATATTAAAGAAGGTCACTAATATCTATTTGATGTATATGAAGATGGAGTACAGAGAAATATTAGGATGGCACTTCTCCTTTATAACAGTTGCCCAGGCAGAATCCTTTAGGTCAAAGTGTTTATCCCTTCAGGACCCACCTGGGGTTAATTGATATTAATTATTGGGCTCTTCAGCTGAGGTAATGTTGGTAATCTGACTGCGTGACTCCCTTCCCAAATAAGCTTTGGAAACCAATTCAGGAAGGTACTTTAAACTTTAAATATATTTGGTAAGAAGGATAATGGTGTGGGATAGAGGTAATGGGAGACCCTACTTTAAATTGATACTAATGAATCTCTAAGTGCAGGCAAATGAAGGAATCAAGATGATAGCTTCTCTCTGGTACAGCCTGGCCAGGGCTAAACCAGAGCAGGCAAACTGCTGTGAAATCTTCAGCTTCTTCTTCAGTAGATCTTAAGCCTTATCAGTTGAGATATCCACCCTTTCCACCCTCTTCTTGGTCTCCTGCCCACTTCCGGGATCCCTCCCAGGCCCTGGGAAACCTAGATAACTAAGATGATGAACTTCCTAATATCTAGGGGCAGTAGAAACAGAGATGGTGGTCTAATACAAGTTGATGACAGTACAGGAAACACAGGAGCTTGCAGGGTTGAGTTTGCAAGTCTCTATCTCCAAAGACCAGGATCCACCCTGATCCCTCACCTCAGGGACAATTAAAGACCCCAGAACTTCTGTCAGGGTTCTCAACTGCTCTTTCCTGAGTCCGAATGCCTCTCTGGGAACATTCTATCCAACTGATTCACCTATCAATCAACTGTGAACTTCAAGCGCCCAGAGATTCAATATTGTAGATCTATATTGTTTAGAGATTAGCTAGGATACTGTCTATAGGTATTTTCACAGTGCTCACAGCCTGGTTTAGTCTGTGTGGAGTAAACAGCAAAGAATCACTCTGCTCCCTGAGGTCAGAGATAATCTAGCAGAGAAATAAAATCCTACCCCTCTCAAGCCACCCAGCTCCTCAAAGAGTCAGATTTCCAAGCTGGGTGTCCTGCTTTTATACCCACTTTCTTAACTGCCTCAACTGCCCCCTCTCATAGAGTTCTGTGGGGTACTATGGAATTCTGTGAGGCAATTCACCCCACTTAAGGTCATGCATGTTACACTTGGAACTAATACTTACATTGATTCTAAGACAAAAGGTAATTTTTATAAAATTTTTTTTAAAAAATTAAGTGATAGTTTATTCCAGAGTAAGCAGTACAAATGTTGTATATGGAGTCTTCTATCTTGTCTTCTTTGTCTTCTTTGGCAATGGCTCTATTAACACTCCCTTTTTTTTTGAGGCATGTAGGTTGCAAGGTCATTAGAGCACCGGACTGGGAGTGGGCTGGGGGGTCAGGAAGACCTAAGTTCAAATCAAGACTGATACTGACTATGTGACCCTGGGTAAGTCACTTAACCTCTTTTTGCCTCAGTTTTCTCATCTATAAAAATGAAGTTAGACTAGATGGTCTTGATTTTAAAGTTCATCCCAAATCTATAATGCTATGACTAGAGTTAATTATTTTGGGGATAGGGGAAAGAAGAGAAGATTAAGGAGGAACATGATATGGTTTTCAAGTATTAGAAGGCCTTTCTGTTGGAAGAAAGATTAGACTTCTGCTTGGCCCCAGAGAACAGGGCTAGAAGTAGCCAACTGAAATTGCAGAGAACTGCATGTAGACTTGATACAAGGGGGTAACAATTACAGCCTAGAGAATTCATTGTGGAGAAAAGGCATGCCTTCAATATCATCATCCTAGATGCTGGCCAGGTAGATAAGCCTTGGGAGTGGTAGTACCTTCAGGCAAATGATCCTGCTTCTAGCCTACCCTTCATAGACATCATCTGGAGAAGCAACTCTTGTGAAGAAGGGGCAGTCA
Source organism: Gracilinanus agilis (assembly GCF_016433145.1). Taxonomy (NCBI): domain Eukaryota; kingdom Metazoa; phylum Chordata; class Mammalia; order Didelphimorphia; family Didelphidae; genus Gracilinanus; species Gracilinanus agilis. Next base: position 232,148,531 of record NC_058135.1, on the reverse strand, counting down.
TCCTTCCCAATTGGCAACTAGTTACCACTTACAGGACAGGTAAGATAACCTAGCTTGAACTATAAGGCACCCTGAAGGAGAATTTGGAGGCATTATATGCCAGGCAAATCAAACTATCACCACCATTTGGCCTACCATCTCCCCTTAGATCTTGGCAGAGAGAAAGGGACCTTGTCCCTAAGAGCCTTTGGAATACCAATGTTCTAGCTCAGTTCCCATAGCTTTCATAATGGGAAGCAGTCCCTGTGGAGAGATAGCCTGGTCACTGCTCCTGCAAAAGCTACAGCCATAACTACTCAAAACCCAGAAAAGAAAGTTCTGGTCACCAAAGTCCTTGGCACCATCAAATAGCTCAACATCATAAATTGATATGATTTTGTCAGTTTAATGATATTAAAGAAGAGGAATTATCATCGTCTTTGCCCCTACACCCTAAGGAACAGGAGAACTTTCCATCTGATTTTCTGACTTGCAACCAAAACCTTTGGTATGTGTTGTCTCCCTGATTCCTCCACTCTGAAAAGGGTATAACAAGAGCACTCAACTCACAGGGTTGTTGTGAAGATTAAATGATATAATATTTATAAAGATCCTAGCATATTGCCTTAGCCCATAATGGGTTCTTATTCCATCTATCCATCCATCCATCCATCCATCCATCCATCTATCCATCCATGTATCCATTCATCTATCAGAATGTGAACTCCATGAGAGCAGGGACCATCTTACTTTTCTATTTGCATCCCCAACACACAGCATTGTATATATACTAAATGCTTAATAAATTTTTTTGTCCATTCGTTCATTAGAGCAAGCCAATTAGTCAATAAATACGTAAGTTTCTAGTAAGTACCAGGTTGAGAGTAACTGAAAAGCTCAAACCCATTAATGAGTTAAGGAGATGTTTACACTAAGCATATGAAGACTTCCCCTGTTGGAATGGACAAATGAGAATTTGTTCCAACAGCCATAAAAGAAGCTAAAGCAAGTGCTGTGGAATGCTTAGAGTTTGGTTAGATGTTAAAGACACTAAGGTCATGCCAGGCCATTATCAGTCACCTTGCCTTTGCTCCTGCTACTAGACTTTGATCTGGATCTGGAAGAGAGTATAAGGCAAAGATTTTATCCAACTCTGTCTCACCTAAATTCAATTCACAAGCAAGTCAGATGAACAACTATACCAGGCACTGGACTGAATACTGAGGATGCAAAGTCAATTCTTGCCCTTGATGAGCTTACAATCAAATGGGGGAAACAATATGTAAATAACTATGCACAAACAAGACTGTAGAAACACTTGAGTAGTGGAAACTCATTCAGGAATGCTTGGCTTCAGATTATTCTTTCTAATTAAGCTGGTTTTTCTCATCCAAGACTAATGACTTCCTTCCATCAGTAGATGGCAGCAAATACTATTTTATAAATGGAGCATGCTCTGCAATAGCCCAGGTTAAATCAAACTATTAGCAAGTGAGAAAGAACCTAAAAGATCTAGAGCAGAAAGGATTTTAGAGCATCTTTTCCAACCTTCTCATTTTACAAATGAGGGAAATGAGGCCTGGATGAGGTTAAATGATTTGTCTAAGGCCACACAGCTAGAGTAGCATCTCTTACTCCAAACCCAATGCTCTTTCCCCCACAATCTATTTAACACCTGGAAATTCTTATTCCTCTTTTCCTACCCACTAATCTCCACTTTATTCCATATGGCTTAAGAATTACACATCTCATCCCATCATCTCAAGTTGTAGTCCCCAGAAAAGTTGAGTTAGAAGTGATAGCATTAAAGAGTAAATTACAGAGATAATAATTGCTCTTAACAGTTCTCTTTCAGTGTAAATCTCCCAACTTAAGTTATAACTGGCTTGTTCAGGTTGGTTCTGATTAGTCCAGATAGTGCTATTGATAATCAAGTTCTGAGTTTGAACCTTGGAGATCAGCTAGTCCAATTCTGGGCTGTCTGCCTCCAACATACCTTTGTCAAGATGGGAAAGAGCCAGAGAATGTGTAGCCCATGGATATCCTCCAGTCCAGCACTGGGGTGGGTGATAATAGGTCATTAAAAGAACCAAGTTGTGATGTAATCCATAGACACAGAGAGATGAAATTGCAAAAACTTACTTCAATGCATTTTAGTATTTTGGTGCATAAAATAAGGACCAATAATCTGAATTTTGCAAGTATTTATTAACCATTTGAACAGTAGACACACAAAGCATGTCAAGAAAAAAATTGAGAAATGGTTCAACAATTTCTATAAGCAGAGACTCACTGAATTGGACCACATTATCATTGTAGTGTGCTGAGGAGTTGTACATAGTATGTATGCCTAGAATATCTCATCATTTCCATTTTTAGACTAAAGAAAATTCTAAAAACTGCCTACTTAATAGTATCAGGAGTGTTGTAAATGACATATTTCCTGGATTGAGAAAAGTTGCTCGGCTTCCTTCCAAAAGTTGCATTGCTGCTGCTGCCCCATTTCTTCTGAGAAGTAGCAGTCAGTCCTTAGACAGCCTTTGTCTCAAGCAAATGAATGAAACTGCTTCACACATTTTAGGCACTTGATGTCAATGTGCTCTTGATTCCTAGGGGCTTACAGTATTGTCAAACACACATATGGAGAACTCACAACATCCTGAATCTTCCAGACTTGTGAAAATTTAGTGAAAAGGAACAGAAAGTCTATTTGAGTCTATTTAGTTATTCTGCAGTGTTAAATTCTAAGGTAAAAGGTGTGTTTTAATGTTTTCATTTCTAAAGGTTTAATATTAGCTTTTGATTCCAACAAACTGTAGTCATGACATGATTTTAAATACTGTAGTTTTACATTTTAATTTAGATGATCAATCTACATCAATTCACATTGTGTAACTAGAATAGACCAATTGCAATCACCCGCAAAAACCAGTTTGATTTTACTTACAACAGATATTCTTGTCATCAAAATGAACTTATTAATTAGTATGAAGATATTTTAGACTTTTCAATGACCTTACAGAGATGAGATGTTTTTAATATGTGCATTGTGTTATTAAATTTCAGATACAATCGATGCAAAGATGTTAAACAACACAAGGGATACATCATGCTTTCATTTCCTTATCCAATATAAGATAAGACATTTTCTTAAATTACAGGTTCTTACTATTCCTATTGCAGAATTAAATGGGCTGAAGTATCTAGAAATTAGGATGGAATGAAATGTGTCAATGCACATCCATTTATTAATCAGTAAAAACTACAATTTTTAAAATGTTAATTGGATATGAAATTCATCCCTTTAAGAAAATCAAAACTCAGATTTCATTTAAAGAATGCCTTTGTATTTATTTTGAATAGGTAAGACTCTAGTACACAGTGCTTGGATATTTAAGGACAAAGTTTGTGCTAATCTAGCATCAAAAGAGGATGAACATAGGGAATCAGCATCCTTTATAATGAGCCACTGTCATAGAAATCACATGGAATTACTGGTATTGGTCCCCATTAATGACTTTCATTGAGCATTCCTTCAGTTTTAAATGAATAATTAGTTTTACTAATTTGTTCTAAGCAATATTCCTCCATAACACAATAATAATCACTAACAATAAGAAAAAGCACTATTTGGTTTATTTTGATTTTTTATGGGAGGAGGACGACTCTATAAACTAAATAGACTGTTTTTATATCCACACAACCTGAAGGAAAAGTAGGACAAATGGTAAAATATGTAAGTTTTCATGGAGCTATAAAAACAATGTCAGAAAAACTAAGGTTGAGAATGAGCTTAGGCTGGGAAGGACCACAGAAGGTACCTTTTTTTAAAAGGATGTTGGAGACTGGCTAGATAAAGAGCTGACCTTGGAATGTGGAGAATATGGAGGCAAGTTCTACTTTGGACACATACTAGGTATGTGCCCTGGTAAGTCAGAGCTCAGGCACCTTCTAAGACTAAGTTGCAGAGAAAGTGCCAACCTGCATTGTTAAGAGTTTCCTCAGCTCGGAGTTTCAGGTTGCAATGAAATCATAGGTCTGATCTCTCTCCTAGGTTAGAGGTAAAGAGAAAAATCAAAGGCAGAATAGAATTACTACTCAGGCATAGCTAGGTGACTCAGTTGATAGAACACCATCTGGAAATGAAAGGTCCTGGGTTCAAATTTGACCTCACAAACTTGCTAGCTGTGTGACCCTGAGCAAGTCACTTGACCCCAATTGCCTAGCCCTTACTACTCTTCTGACTTGGAACCAATAGTTAGTATCAATTCTTTTTTTTTTAAACCCTTATCTTCTGCCTTAGAACCAATATTGGTTCTAAGGCAGAAGTGTGGTAAGGGCTAGGCAATGGGGGTCAAGTGACTTGCCCAGGGTCACACAGCTAGGAAGTGTCTGAGGCCAGATTTGAACCTAGGACATCCCATCTCTAGGCCTGGCTCCTCATCCACTGAGCCACCCACCTGCCCCCTTTAGTATCAATTCTAAGACAGAAGGTAAGGCATTTTAAAAAAGAATAAAATTGCTACTCAAGACAGATGAGATGATAGCAGGGAAAGGGAGTACTTAAGACTATACTTATTTTTTTGTTTATTTTTTTCTCCAGAGAATAATTGACATTAGAAAAGGAAGGATAGAACAAAAAATGTTTTCATGGGAATGGAAACTCAAGATAAATGAGAAGATACTAAAGAGGGTACCTAGCTATACTCAGTTGAGTTCAAGTCAATAGGATTGGGAAGACTGCTGCCTAAGGTATCAAAACAACTGGCAAGAGAGAATGATGAGTTAGACATCTTTGAAAGAAATTATAGGAAGATCTCTTTCAGAGATTTGGTGGTTAGATTAGGTGGTCTCTCAGACATCTTCTAACTCTGTAATTCTCTGACTGAAGTTTGAAAGAATGTTGCCCCAGTTTTCAAAAAGAACAGAGTAGATTATACAGGACAGGGGCCAACACAATTTATGTTTATCTTCAGAGAAAATATCCCAGCACAGATTTTTAAGCCTATGATTTATAAACACTTAGGGAAACAGTGATAATACATGAGAGCTCACCAAGTGAGATCATAGTAACCCCATTCCTTTTCTGAGTAGAGCAAAGGAATGGTATAGTCATAGCAAACTCAAAAAGCCTTTAAAGATACTCTTTTAGAAAATATTCATGTGAATATTACATAACTGGCCAAAAGACCAAACCAAGAGAAACTAATTATTGCACCAATGTCATCCTATAAGATTTTCTTGGACCTCTGTCTCTCAGCCCTCTTCTGGTCAATATTCTAAGCAATGATTTAGATGAGGACATAGGCTACGTGCTCAACAAAATTCATTGCTTGTATGTCTTGATATAACAAGATGAAATTTAATAAGGGATAAATGTAAAGTCCTGTTCTAGAGTTAGATAATGAATGGTAAAAGGAAAGGGGAGGTGTGAATGAGTAGTTGTTCATATGGAAAAGAAACTGGGTTCTTTTCACTATTTGATGAGGCTAATCTTAACAGATTAACAGAATCTTGGTTTCCAGAATATTCATTTTCTTCCCTCTCTTCCCCTGGCTACTATCCTTACATAGGCACACCTTACCAGCTTTAGCTTACAAAAAGGTCTTATTTCTTCCACTCTGTTCCCTCTCCAATTATGCTTCAGATCACTGCTAGATTATCTCTTTTATGTGTGAAGATAGTCATGTCATTCCTTTGCTCAAAAATATCTTCGTTGTCTCCCTATTACCTATTAAACCAAATTGAAATTCCTTTGCCTGGCATTTGAAGCTGTCTGTAATCTGAAACAAACCTTATTTTCCTAGTATCTTCTGATGTTTTTCTCCTGCATATACACCACATTCCTATCAAATCAGACTATCCCCTGCATACCACCTGTATGCCTAGCACTGCAGATCTACTCATGCTGTTTCTTATGACTATGATATCCTCCTTCCCTCTTTTCACCTAGGGAATTCCTGCCCACTCTGTAGTGAATCCAGTGCTACCTTTCCCACAGAGCTCTCCCTGATCTCTCTGCCACCAGTTGAAAATGACCCTTTTCCTCTTTAACCTCAGGAAGCACTTTGTTTTATACCTAATTAGTCAATGTATTTATTTTTTAAACTTGCTTTATTTATATAGTGTGACTATTCCAGTTATCTGTGTAGGTGTCCTATTCTCCTTTTAAATTTTAGCTCTAGAAAGCTCCATAAGAAAGGGAACCATGACTTATCTAAACTATCTTTCTCTAAACACTCAGCACATTACTATGCTTAATGAGAATATTGTTTAAGAAATATTTGTCAAATTAAGGGAGGTGAGAGTTCTACTATTTCTTTACAGACTAGTTCAGTGCCCAACCACAAGGAGGGCAGTCAGGATAAAAGGATTACAAATAATGCCACATGAGAATTAGTTGAAGAAACTGAAAATATTGTTATTTTCCAGAGAAGAGAAGTAAGAAGGCTATGACCATAAGATCATGGATCTAGAGCTGGAAGGGAACCCAGAGGCCATTAGTCCATTCCACTTTATAGATGAGGAAACTGAGACTCAAGTTACTTAAGAAATTTGTCAAAGATCATGCACGTAGCGATCATCAGAGGAAGGATCTGAACCCATGCCTTCTGACTCTAGAGCCTCTACTTTTTCTATTACACCATATGGAATGCTGTCCAACTGTCTTCAGATTTCAAAACAGAGGAATAAATAGAGTTATTGTGTGCAATTTTCAAGAATAGAAGCAGACTAATGGACAGAAGTTATAAAAGTCAGCTTCTGAATAGGGAGAACTTCTTAATGATAGAGCTGACCAACAGTGGAATAGGCTTCCCTAGGAAGTAGTTAGTTCTCCATTATCAGAGGTGATTATGCAGAAGATGAATGATTATTTGTTAGGGATACTGAAGGCCAGAATCATGTTTCTGTAGAGGTTGGACTAAATTACATCTAAGGTCCAGTCAGACTCTGTCTTCTATCCTGAAGGCCAACAGGGAGCCACAGCATTCCATGACAACTCACAATTTGACTTTAATATTCTATTTGGTAAAGTGAGGAGATCTTAAATATTCTACTATAGGACTTTTTACCAGCACCCCCTACTGGTCCCCAGGATCTTTATAACCCTAGAAGGGGCATAATCAAACCTTACCAAACCCAAGTTCAAGAATATGATTGGTGGCTTGGAGAAGGGGTCTGACAAGTCCTGAATTCTATAGTAAGTAATAATCACAAATTTAAGGTGGTCAGATGTTTCTATATGAGCTCAAATCAGGATATCTATCTAGCAGTCCATAGTACAGAAAACCTCATTACTTTACTTAAAGGAGAAAAATTATTTTGTAGAGAAAACATCCCTTTTCCTATTCCTAGAACTAGGATTCAACTACTTATGCCTAGGGAGCCAGACAAATCCACACAAATGAAGTAGGTAGAGCTTTTACATAAAAATTTCCAGGGAATGATTAATGACATTTTGTGACAACATTGAGGTTAACAAGTATGTTTGGTAACCAGATAGTTCCACCATCACTGAACTCTTGAAAAAAATAATGCCATGAGCTATCCCATCTATGGAAATATCCAAATGTCCTCGGAATAGTCCAATTCTACCTAGAACCAATCACACTTGAGTAGATAAGGAATATTGTTCTAGCTTTAGACACCCAAATGTCTGCCCATTTTAGTGAGGGCATCACTGACAATGTCAAGTTCATGTCGAAGTTCATTGACCACGCTGGCAATGCTCTTGGTATCCCTCAGGATCTGAATACTTTGTGTGTATGGGTTGTACTTCACACCAAAAGGGCGCTTGATAGTTTTTGCAAATTCTCTAAAGAGATAACAACAAAGAGAACAAATTAATTCCTAGAAAGGATGAAGAAAACCACCTAAAATACAAATATGTGTCACCAAAATTCTTGATACCATCATTGTTAATGGGCAGTCAGTTTCTTTTCTTTTCTTTTAAAATTTCTTTTAAAAAAGGCACACATATTTTTGATTTGCCATTATTCACCATACAATGTATAAATGGGAATGAACTACTTTCCCAAGAATTCTACTAGCATTTCCCAGAATTCCTTTTAATCTCTCCACTATGTTGCAGTGGTCACATTTTGTATATAGTTCTGGGTAACTCCGTCTCTCGCCTCTTTTTTCCCTGCCACCCCAGCTTGGTTAGTTAGCTTTTTTTACTTTAGTTATTTTTAATAAACTTTATAAAATATAATGCTCATTGTATATTAATTTTAATCTTTACAATAGAAAAGCCTCTAAATCTATTCTTATGCCCAAATATAGGTCCAATCTTATGCCTAAAATGCATGCCTTTCTCATTTCCACATCACAGAATCTTTAGTTTCTTTCAGTACCCAAATTAAGCACTACCTTATATTGTAAACCTATCCTGATACGTACCCAGATCTAGAGTCTTCCCTTCTTTCCCAAAATTACTTGTATATATTTTGTGTTTAATTTTCTAGATATCTATTGTTTTCCCTCCCAGAATTAAAGATTGTAAAAGCAAGGACCATTTCACTTTCGAATCCCTGGTATATGGCATATTTTGTTGACATTCAGTCCTTTCTGTCATGTCAGACTCTTTGTGACCCCTTTTATAATTAAAATTATTTCAACAGACTGATTTTGGGGTTAAGAATATAAACTTGTTGATTATATTCAGGTTATTGGTTAGGCCAGCATCATAACTGATGTAACTTGGAAAATGGCAGGGTAGAATTCCTGCCATTTTCCATGTTGCACTGATAGAGTGATATAGGTTTCTTATGGCTCTCTCATGACCAGGGACAACCTAAGCTGGATCAGGCAGCTTAATAAATAGATTTTAAGAGCTCTTTATTCAGTCCTTCCCTTGAACATCCCCAGACATCTTTAATTGGTGACAATTAATATGTGGTCCATCAACCTATCCATCCCCCATCCCCACAAGTGGACAGTTCACATATGCAGGAAAAGAGCCCTTCTCCCCTGCATTTATTAATCAATCTCTGTTAAAAGGAAAGATATTCCTTGGGATTCCTAAAGACCAAAAAAAAATGCAAAAAGCAGCAGACTAGATGGTAACTTTGACCTAGATCCAAGATAAAGGAATACATAGTTATTCCCCTTAATATATAGGAATTAATACAGTATATGAAAAATAAATTCTCATGCTCACTTGGTGTATTCCTGGCATAGATGTTAGATGGGTTTGTCATTTCTTTCTCTAGATCATTTTCCAGATGAGGAAACTGAGGCAAATAGGGTTGTGACTTGCCCAGGGTTACAAAGCTAATAAGTGTCTGAGGTCAGATTTGAACTCAAGAAGATGAGACTTCCTGACTCAAGGTTCAGCACTCTACCCATTGTACCTATCTGGCCCATATATATGTAGAGCATATTAATAAATGCTTATTCGGTGGATGGATGGATGAATGGATGGATGGATGGATGGATGGAGAAATGACAAACAAAATGACAAAAAAGTGGGGAAATCTAAAGCAAAAAAGGCACCCACTGGTCCCAGACTTTCTAGAAAATGATCTGGTTGGTATCTTTACCCTTGGATTCTCTCTATGTAGTTGACTCTCCAAGGATTCTAAAAGCTCTCAAGCACTTTATTATGAATAAGAGAACAGCCAGAATCCAACCAGGATCACAGGAGATCACATCTGCATGAAAGTAAAATTCATTATGATGTAACAGTGAGAACAGGTATTGTCCCCAAGCCCCTAATCATCTAATAACCTTCTCTAATCACTCTAAATGGCCATCGTCTGCCTTTTGTAGAAGACAACGAGGGAAGAGACAGACAGACTCTACCTCATCTTCTCCTTTGCCTCTTCAAAGCTTTCGGAAACAAAGTAGACTTCCTGGAAAGTGGTAATGAGACACTCCTGCTTGCAGGTGATCTTAGGATCGAAGGGCTTCACCTTGGCTTGTCCAGAGAGTGCATGCTAGGGAACAAACCCAGAATCAAAGAATAGAACCCATAATGCATTTCTAAGAAAATTACATGTTACAAAAAGTTTCTGTTGAATTAAATTGCACAAAATGTCAGAAATTTTAAAAATTCATGTTAGGAAATATAAGATCATAGCTCTAGAGCTGGAAGGGATCTCAGAGGCCATGCAGTACAACCTCTTCATTCTACAAATAAAGAAACTCAGATCCAGGGAGGTGAACTGACTTGCTCTCCTCATCTCCACCTCCTGGCATCTCTGGCTTTCTTCAAGTCTCATCTAAACTCCTGTCTTCTACAAGAACCTTCTCCAGACCTCCTTAATCTTAATATCTTCCCTCTAAAACTTCATCCAATTTATCATATACACACGCACATGCATATATGCATGCATACAACACATATATCATATTTAGTTGTTTGCATGTTTTTGCCTTCATTGGACTGCATGCTCCTTGAGAACAAGGACTCTTTTGCCTTTCTTTGTTTTTCCAGAGTATAACACAATGCCTGGCACATAGTATGTACTTAAATGTTTGTTGACTTGCCCAAGGTAGACATCAGATACAGGTTTTTGTGTCGGTTTCTTTTTGTCCAGATTTGTATTTTATATCAATATAGAGAATTCTCACTGTATTCTTCACTTTCAATCTATTTTTGATTAATAATATAATGCTTTGGAGCAGCTAGATGGGGCAGTACATAGACAGTTGGACCAGAAGTCAGGAAGATTAATCTTCTTAAGTTCAAATTTGGCCTCATACACTTAATAACTCTGTGACCCTGGACAAGACACTTAACTCTGTTGGCCTCAGTTTCCTCATCTGTAAAATATGCTGGAGAAGGAAATGGCAAGCCACTCTAGTATCTTTGCCAAGAAAATCCCAAATTGAGTCATGAAGCATCAAACACAACTGAAAAACAACTGAACAGCAACAAAAATATGATGCTTTCAGGTTTGCAAGGTACTTTAAATATAGTGTTTCACTTGATCCTCACAAGAAACTCACAGGTAAGTGTTATTATTATTCCTATTTTAAAGTGAGGAAACAGAAGTGGAAAGATGCTAAGAAACTTGACCAGGTCACTTAGCTAAGCATGTGTCAGAATCAGAAGTTGGACTGAGGTCTTTCTGATTCTAAAACAGATCCATTTCCTACTAAATGACCTCTCTTATTTGTTTTAATACTATAAATAGATGATTTTCTAGGTTGAGTATGGAGAGATTAATATAAATTATTTCTATTATAAAGTAACATTTTACCCTCAAGAGATCCACACTTAGCAACTTAAGAGGTAGCTTCAAAAGGACTTTAATCAATATTCTTTAGCTCAAATATCAGCAAATAGTATCATAGATTTAAATTTGGGAGGGATTTTTGTGGCCATGAAGTCCAATCCTCTCTCCATTTCACAGGTAAGAAACAACATGAGAGATACATCATGCTTTCATTTCCTTATCCAATATAAGATAAGACATTTTCTTAAATTACAGGTTTTTACTATTCCTATTGTAGAATTAAATTGGCTGAAGTATCTAGAAATTAGGATGGAAGTAAATGTCTTGTCAAGGGTCATACAATTTGCAAGTATCTAAGGCAGGATTTAAACCCAGGGCCACTTGATTCCAAGACCATTTTCTTATGCAATACTATCTCTTATCTTCCAATTAGATTCCTCTAAATTATAGAGTTCTTAACTTGGGGTCCATGGATTTTAAAAAATATTTTGATGACTATATTTTAATATAATTGGCTTCCTTTGTAATTCTTTTTATTGTATATCATGCTTTTGAAAGCATTATTGTTTTTTACATGTGTTTTAAAAACAAAAGAAAAAATAACATTAAAAAACAGTAAAGAACATCTATCTTGGATACATGTAGATGAAAACTTGGGATGCCAACTAAGGAATAATGGTAGCAATTTTTAATAATCCTGCTGGAAAAACAGTAGCTCAAGCTATCTAGGATCTTCATATAACTGCTGCCCTAAGGATATATTGAGTGTCCCTCCATGTGCTTTCCATAATGGGAGTCTATTTAATTCACATAAATACTTCAAGTCTTGTTTATAAAAGGATTTTTAAAAATGCAAATAATTGTGGTTCTTACTTTGAGTTCACTGATGGAAGAGAGTAGGCCAGCACCATAAACTCTCAGTTGTCCTCCTTGTTTACATAAACCAAATTCCACAGTGAAAAAGTAGCACTTAAAAAAAACACACATACACACAAAAAGATATATGTTAAATTAGTTCCCAAATTGCTCTGTTTAAGCTCTTACACCAAACTTAATCATCTTAAAAGAGTCAGATCTATACCGTAGCCAGCTTTTGCACAGCCTCATCTGAAGCTCCAAGGGATGCCAAGCCAATTTCCTGGGAGAACTGAGCAAAGCTAGGTTCAGCCAGAAGAGGGACATGACCCAAGAGTTCATGGCAGGTATCCCTGTAAAATAAATAGAATTAAGGATATCACATCATGATAATTAATGACAAAGCAGAATACAAGTGTGTAACTGTTGACTGTTTAATTCAAGAAAAATAAATTTTTTAATATTATTTTAATTCGATCCCATAAGGTAAGACTGGATATTTAATAGCTTAGGAGTCAAAAAATAGTTTCAATGGACTTTATTCTAATGAATTATGAGATATTTACTCCAGCATTGGATCCCAAAGGGCATAAATGTCACTGATTTTGTTGAGGTAAAGGATCTATGGTTTAAATCAAAATATGTTGTTCAGTCATGCCTGATTTTTCATTACCCCACTTGGAGTTTTCTCAATAATTATATTGGAAATGTTTGCCTTTTCCTTCTCCAGATCGTTTTATAGATGAGGAACTAGAAGCAAACAGGGTTAAGTGACTTGCCCAGGGTCACACAGCTACTAAGTGTCTGAAGCCAGATTTGAACTCAGGAAGGTGAGTCTTCTTGATTCCAAACCCAGTGCTCTATCCAGTGTGCCATCCAACTGCCCACAGCTAGTGTAAGGGATCAGTGTAGAAAACTCCCAATATGAAAATTCCTTCCACCAACATCATTGACTTAGTATATAATTACAAGGGAGTCACTTAAAGCACAGCAAGGAGCATGGGATCATAGATTTGGAGCTGGAAGGGATCTTGGAGGTCAATGTTCCTAATCCTCTCATTCTACAGATGAGGAAACTGAGGCATGAAGCAGTTAAGCAGCTTGCCCGGGACATACTGCTAGGAAGTGTCTGAGATGTGGAATTTGAATCCAGGTCTTCATGACCCCATTCTGTCCCTTTATGTTGCATCCCCCTTTATGCTGCAAAGATGTTTGTTGAATATCTGAATTCTACAGAATGAGGATTTTTGTTGCCCTCAAGCAACAATACTTACGGTTCTGGAGTGTAGAGAGGGTCCGAACTATGTCTCACATACTGAGTGCAGTGAAAAACACGGAATGCTAAACCTGCTAAGAAGTCCCTTGGAGATAAGTAGCCAGCAACTGGACGAATGGAAAAACCTGTGCGCTCTGAAATTTAATGAAGAAATGTTCAAGAAGAGGTCATGAGCCCTGAATATTTCCATTCTGGATGAGATAATAATAATAATTTTTATATAACACTTACAATGTGAAAGGCACTGTGCTAAGGACTTTACAAATATTATCTCATTTGTTCCTGAGCAGAGAGGTGCTGTTATTATCCCCATTTGACAAATAGGGAAACTGAGGCAAGTGACGGTTAAGTGTCTTGCCCAGGGTTTCCAACTTTTCAGTGCCTAAAGTTAGATTTTATCTTAGATCTTCTTGACTTCAGGTTCAGTTCTTTATTGCATTGCAGCATCTAGCTTTCCAGATCAAAATGTCCTATTGATCTCAATACTTCTTCTCTGACAGTGATACCAAAGATACATAACGTTTTTTATTCTCTTCATTCTTCTTTGGGAAGTTTTACACTTCTAAGATTAAGCAAATAATGGAGTATGGTATTTCTTGACACTAAACAATGAGCATGCTACCTTTTAAGAAGCGTGAGACATCTTCCAGTTGAGGGATATTGTCTTCCTGATACCCACAGTGTTTGGATAGCAAAGGTAGGTTTTTGAGATATTCTTTGCAAGCATGGGTTGGGTAGAGTTTATTGAGCTCTCGGAACACAGTTCCCCAAGTCTTTATCTCTTCTTCAGTGAACTCAATCTTAGGAATAGGGTCACCACTAAATGAGATAAAACATGGATGTTATTTTGAATTAGAAATCTATACTAAACATTTTCTTTACTTGCTTTAATTTAGTTAATTGGTAAACAAGGACTATTTGTTCTACATGTGTTACTTCACTATTGTCTCAAAATTAGATTATGTTTTTTCACATAGACTTACTGTTTATAATTCATAGCCAAGTCTGCAAAATATTTGCGTCTTTTACGGTATATGTTGTCTTTGAAACCCTGATATTTGGAGAGAGAAAATATATTTCAATATTTTAAAATATTTTCAGTTTCATGCCAATATCAGATGAAAAATTGTACAATCATCTCCATATATTATGAGTTTCTTATAATCACATTTTAAAATATTTTTATTCTAACTACCATATTGGCTAACAAATATTAAAACAATAATATTTATGTAGCACTTTAAGATTTGCAAAATATTTTACAAATATTATCTCATTTTATCTTCACAGCCTTAAGAAGTAGGTGCTATTATTAACCTCATCTTACAGAAGAGAAAACTGAGGCAGCCAGAGGTTAAATGCCCAGTGTCACTTAGCTAGTAAGTGTATAAGGCTGGATTTGAACTTAGAGTTTCCTGACTCTAAGCCTCACCCTCTAGCCATTGTACTACTCATCTGAAAACTTTTCTCAAGTTCAGAGGTAACAAATAATCAAACACGACCTTATACAGATATTATTTTTTCCTGAAGTTTGCATTTGGACTCTCATAGAATATGAGCTCAAATATCAGCTCTGATAGTTATACCTTTTTGACCTTGGGTAAGTCATAACCTCCCTTGACCTTAGTTTCCAATCTAAAAAAAAAGGGTATGGGGGGAATGAACTAGATGACTAGCATGGTACAGTTAATGCTTTCTAGTTCTGGAGTTCAGTCCATCAGGTTACAAATTCCATCTCTGAAGTTTAGTTGTTGTTCAGTTGTTTCGAGTTGTGTCCAATTCTATGTGGTCCCTTTTGGGGATTTTCTTGGCAAAGTTACTGGAATGTCTTCCCATTTTCTTTTCCAGATCATTTTACAGATAAGGAAACTCAGGAAATTAGGGTTAAGTGGCTTGCCCAAAGTCACACAATTAATAAGAGTCTAGGTTTGGATTTGAATTTAGGTCTTCTTGACTTTACACCTAGTACTCTACCCACTGTGCCACCTAGCTGTCCATTAGTTTATTGCCTGCATGATATCGGGAAAAACACAACTTTCCTAGGCATTGTCTGTAAAACGAAGAAGTTGAAGCAAATGTTGTCTGAGATCCATTTCAGATCTCAAAATAGACTCCCAGGAATCTGGGGTCAAAATCATCTGAATATTTGCCTCATCTCCTTACTGCACTTTATCTCTGCCTTCACCTTCATAATTCAGAACAAAAAAAGTATTTTGGGTCCAATGGTATAAGGCCATCTAGGAATAGGAGAGGTCATGCAATATTCCTATATTTTATCATATGGGTAGCAACTTAGCTTGTTAACATGAAAAACCAACCCTTCCCTCCCAAACAAGCATCAGACAAACATCTAGTTTATTAGAAATAGCCTGTTGGTTTCTCAACAATATTCCTGTGAATTTTAAAAGTCGATTTTGCAAAAAACTTCTGCCTTAATTAACATACAGGATGGTCAGCATCTAACTCGGCTCCATACATCAGAACTCTGTTGGCACATTTGTCCAAGTCAGAAATCTTCTTTGGAAACCAGGGAACACTCTCCATATCTGCAAGTACACAAAACCAAACTATGAAGCAATAGGCTTCAATGAGGCACTACAATAAAAATAAAAATAAATGTATGATTAAATAAATAAATAAACTTTCTGCTTTTAGATAGCATCTTCAGTTACCTAAGAGGGTATGTGGTGTAGTGAAAGGCAGGGCAGTACAATAGAATGAGTGCTAAACTTGAAGTCAGGATGGCCCCAGATCTGGTACTACCTAATTATATGACCTCAGACAAGTACCTCTTCAAGACTCAGTTTTCTCATCCTTAAAATGGAGATTATAATACTTGCAATGCCTCTTTCACAGGGATATTGTGAGAAAAGTATTCAAGAAGCAGCATGGTACAATGGAAAGGGCATTGGCTCTGGAGAGAGAAGACTTGGGTGCAAATTCTATCTATCTCTGGCACTTCCTACCTGAATGGCCTTAACTAAGTTGCTAAGTCTCTGTGATCCTCAGTTTCCTTAGTTGTAAAAATGAGGCTTTCAATTTAGACATCCTCTAAGATCACTTCAAGATCTAGTTCTATGACCCTATATGCCATTCAAAACCAAGATGATGTTGCTGCATAGCAGCCCTCTGTGCTACAACAATGGTCAGCCAGAGAACAGAGTGACAGAGAGAACTGGACCAGGATGCCAGTGTGTGTGTGTGTATATGCATCTATGTATATGTCTACCAGGTCTAGCATGTAGCTAATGGTCTGTTTGGTCCCCCCCCCCAAAGGTGATCTGGAGCAAAGACCAAGATCAGTGAAGCATGAATTGCTCAGCATGGAAGGAAGCAGAGAGGAAAAACTAAACTTTGAAGGAGTCAGAAGATAAAGAATAGGGGAATGAATATAAAGGAAAAGAAACAAAGTTTCCAAGATCTCAGGAAAAAGGAAACTCAGTTAAAAAAGTTCAACATAAGCAGGTAAAACAATAGGAAAAATATTAATAACAGAATGGAATATGATCTCCAGATCATCTAAATGAATCCAGGCATCTGTGAATGCATATTTCAAGACAAAGGAAAATGAATCAACACATGGTGAGAAAGAAGACTCTATGCTTCCTAAGAGGGCATGGAACCACAGCAGAATGTTCCTGAATAGCTTAAGATAGTGAAAAAAATTGTGAAAATAGAATCAAAGGACTGCATAGTAGCAAAAATAATTGGCAGAATAGAAAAATTTGATTCTGTGGTGGCAAACCTCACTGAAGAAACAAAAAAGAAATTATTTCTGGATGATGTATAGGAAGATAATGTAATGAGGAAATATTTCTGCTCTGTATAGTCAAGTTACTTATGTAGTTTTAATGTTTTGAAATTATGGTTATAGAGACTTGAGAAATATCAAAATCTGTGATAATTTAGAAATTGGAATTATATAAGAAAAATTAATAATTAATGTTCTCTTACTGAAGACTTCCTTTACAAAAGCCATTTCTTTTTCATTTTCATAGAAATGAAGGCAAAGAATAACATTAAGAAGCAATGTGGTTCTCATTCCTCTGCCCCAAACCATGCCATAACCTCAACTCTAGTCCCTTCAAAAATAACTTAAAACATACTTTCTCCAGAAAGGTTTCTCTGATTAACTCCTTTATTAAATTCCATGACCTCTTATCACATACATCAACAGGTTGAATTGTACTGTACTGTGTCTGCTTCCATTTATTCAGACATTGCCTTGAAACTATTCTCTAGTTGAATGTCTGTGTTGTAACCTCCAACTAGACTGGGAGCTCCTGGAGAACAAAGACCCCTGAATTTTAACTTTTTTTGTGGGGGGTGCAGGACACCATCTTAATGTGCTAAAAATGGGGCTGGTTTCTACAGAAGATGCTCAGGAGCAAACAAATGCTTGATGAATGCTTAAAGTACAACTCGTTTGTTCTTTTAGGGAGTATTTTCTCTCTCTTACAGATTTACCTTCTTCCTGCATAGAAAAAGCCTCCGGTGAATTCACAGACAGGACATTCGTGTGAGATTTCAATAGATCAAAAATATCATTCAATTGTTCTCTGTTGGTATCACAATCAACAAAAATCTCAAATTCTGAGTTTCTTCTCTTTGACTTTCTGGACTCAATGTGCACCAAATTCACATGCTTCTCCTGTTTCAAATCAATAAGCGAAGATCATTTGAAATTCAATAATAAGCAATCTTCTGACTAAATTTACAACAGTCAATTTTATTATCATTTAAAAATTAATTAACTTTACATGTTCGAAATGCCAAATGCAAAGCAACAAAGTTGTTTCTAATATCAGCCCCAATGATAAGAGTTGATTGTTTTCCCCTCCCCAAATCTTGAAAAGCATTTATTTGTATCCCAGTCCTTTACACAAGCCTAGGCACATAATAAACGCTTTATCCATATATCGACCAACTAATATATTAATTTATCAACCTACCAATTGATCAGTTTATTAATCTGTCTATCTTGATCAGAGGAATACAGAAATGAACACCATACCTCAGTTGCGAGATGATTGGTATTAGACCAGGGGGATATTCCCTCCCCAATCATGGATATTATGTTTTTCTTTACATAACCTAAAACTGAATTAGCTATGTTGGTTGCTGTTAGTACATTATAGACTCACAATGAGCTTGCATCCCACTAAAATCCTAAATCTTTTTTTCAGACAAACTAATGTATGCCCATGCTTCCCTCATCTTATACTACGAAAACTTATTTTTTTTAACCTAAGTGTAGTACTTTACTCTTACACCCACTCAATTTTATCATATTCAATTTGGCCCAATATTTTAGCCTACCACGATCTTTTTGGATCTTTACTCTATGATGCAATGATTTTCAGTGCCTTCTAGTTTGGGGTCACATCAAATTTTATATAATCAGGTCATCTATGTATGTCTTTATCTCTGTTATTGAGGGAGGAGAGAGAAAGAGAAAGAGGAAGAGGGAGAGGGAGAAGGAGAAGGAGAGGGAAGAAGGAAGGGAGGGATGGAGAAGGGAGGGAGAGAAAAAGGGAGAATAATTCAAGAGGATCCTAAGCTGTAAGATAAAGACTAAACATAATCAGAATTTAAAGGACAATTCCTTGAGGGCAGTGATCAGGGAAGGTTCTAATGGAACATTTAAGAATTGAAATGAGCTTTGAAAGGTAGAAAGGATTTGGATGAGGGAAGGACATACTAGACCTGGGAAGTGGCATGAGCAAAGGGATAAAGGATGGAATGAACTTGGCATATACAAGTAATGGTGAGGGGACAGGAATGGTGGGAGCAAAGGGTTATGTGTTAAGGATTATTTGCAAATTAGTTTAGATAGGTAGGTCCATCTTGTTATAAAGAATAAAAGATTTGGGTTTGTTGGTTTGGAGGTGAGGGGAAAGAAATTATTTTTAGGGTTCTTTTAAGAGTTCTCTGTATGCCATCTCAGAAGAAAGTGAATTAAACCTAAATGCATGTTTCAAGCGTAATATTAAAGCCTTCCATTTCACAAAGATATGAAGATCATTTACCTGAAAGAGTTTCAGAGCTTTTACAAGTCCTCCCACTTCATTCTTCAGAGAAAAAATGACAGCAGCTCTACCTCTTTCTGAAGAATGGTCTTTGTTCTCCTTATTGTCTTCGATCATGATACAATTAATTTTGTTTATCTAAAAAATAAATGCAAAAATATTGATAAATGGCTAAGAAGACACTTGGGAGAACTAGGCAGACTCATCTGAGAAGTATCAATTTGGGTTGTTTTTTCCTTGAGAAAGATAGTACATTTGTCCAACATAATTCTTTTCCTATAATTAGGCATTTGCTGAGTGAGTAGCTTTAAAAAAATTTTTTTTTTAAACCTTACCTTCCATCTTGGAATACTGTGTATTGGTTCCAAGGCAGAAGAGCAGTAAGGGCTGGGCAATGGGGGTCAAATGATTTACTCAGGGTCACACATCCAGGAAGTATCTAAGGTCAGATTTGAACCTAGGACCTCCTGCCTCTAGGCCTGGCTCTCAATCTACTCAGCCATCCAGCTGCCCCCCAGCTTTTTTTTTTAATAATCTTACCACCACATGCTTTGTGGCCCAAATACAGTCCAAGAGTATGAATAGGAGGGCAACTAGGTGGCTCAATGGTTTGAGAGCCATGGTTAGAGATGGGAGGTCCTGGATTCAAATCTGACCTCAGATACTCCCTACCTCTGTGACCCTGGTCAAGTCATTTAACCCCCATTCCTAGCCTTATCATTCTTCTGCCTTAGAACCATTCCCAGTATTAATTCTGAGGCAGAAGGTAAAAATTTTTTTAAAAGAGTATGAACAAAATCTTGTTGGAAAAGAACATCCACTAGTACAATCTCTATTCTCTGAACATCAAGAATATTGCACATACCCACAAAGGCTTTTTTCTGTGCTCCCTTTCTTTTCCACTTGCCCCCTTACTGCTCTAGCCAACTGGCTAACACTAAAAGAGATAGGATGAGGCAGTGGAAGAAGAAATGAATTTGGAGTCAATGGTGAGGCTCAGAAAATGTAGACAGCTTGCCCACATTGATTAGTAAGAGGCAGGCACCCAAGAACAGGGCTCCTTACAAGAAGAAAATTTGATTTACCCTCCTGGGAGTGAATTACGGAATGGTAACAGTCTACATTTTGTTCTTTGAGTTGTAGCTGTTGGAAACTCTCCTGAGTCAACTGACCTCTTGGGTTTGTTCCCAGCCCCCTTTGTGGAGAAACATGCAGAATTGGCAATGGACTCATGGTTACTGTGTAGCATGTGTTTTTGTCATGCCACATACCAGGAGGGGAACCCCTTGGGAGAAGAAATAAACTTATCACGTGTACATTCTTTGGAACGGCACCTCTAAATCATTTAAGAAAAAAGGCACAGAGCCTTGAATGATTAATAACGATTAAAAAGTAACTGGGCAGCAAGGGAAAACATTGCATTTTTTAAAAAATAAAAAAAGCACTTGACACTTTTCAAAACCCATATATATTAGCTTAAATACTCAATTAGACAATCATTTCTTTAGCTGACAGTTATATAGTACTTGAAGGTTTGTAAAGCATATTTATTCCATTACTTGACCATGTAGCGTAGGTATCATTATGATCTATATTTTACAGATAAATAACTCAATGAAAAAAGCAGTTATTTCCCCAGGATCCTGGAGCTAGTACATTTATATTCCTATGTAAATATCCCCATTTTACAGATGAAGAAGCTCAGGATAAGGCTGTGATTTTCCCCCAAGTCACTAAGCAAGTTAATGTCAAAATCACTAGGTTTCCTGACTACCTAAGGCCAGTATCTTTCATGACATTTCTTTTTCTCCTTCACACATAAGATAATTTGTCTGTGAAAAATGGTAGAAAGAACTCCACTGGGTTGTTTTGTTTTGTTTTGTTTTAAATCCTTACCTTTCATCTTAGAATCAATCCTAAGTATCAGTACCAAGACAAAATAGTGGTAAGAGCTAGACAAGTGAGGTTAAGTACCTAGCACAGGGTCACATAGAAATCACAACAATCACATAGAAAAACAAATTATGACTATTTAAAAGGATTAGACCAGACCAGAGTTTCGTACCTTTTTTTGTGTTATGGATTCCTTTGGCAGTCTGATAAAACCTTTGGGCTCTTTCTCAGAATCATGTTTGTTTAATTCAAAGATTTTATTTTCCCTATTACATGTAATAATAATTTTCAACATATATTTTCCAAAATTATAAGATCCAAGTCTTCTCCTTTCTTCTCTTCCCTCCCCCCATTCAGAGAAGATAAGCAATTTGATCTAGGTCAGTGATTCCCAAAGTGGGCACCACTGCCCCCTGGTGGGTGCTGCAGCAATCCAGGAAGGCGGTGATGGCCACAGGTGCATTTATCTTTCCTATTAATTGCTATTAAAAATTTTTTTTAATTAATTTCCAGGGGCACTAAGTAATATTTTTTCTGGAAAGGGGGCGGTAGGCCAAAAACGTTTGGTAACCACTGATCTAGGTCCTACATGTATTATCAAGCAAAACACACTTCCATATTGGTCATTGTTGTAAGAATAGAAAATGAAACCATTATTACTTTCTTTCTCTAGAGGTGAATAGCGTTCCCCATCATAAGTCTATCAGAATTGACCCAGATCATTGCATTGCTGAGAGTAACCAAATTTTCATGGTGGATGATCATCATATAATATTGCTGTTACTATACAATATTCTCCTGGTTCTGCCTATTTTGCTCTGCATCGGTTCATGCAGATCTTTCCAGCTTTTTCTGAAATCATCTTGCTTATCATTTCTTATAGTATGATAGTATTCTATCACCATCATCTGCCACAATTTATTCAGCCATTCCCCAACTGTTGGACAAGCCCTCTATTTCTAATTCTTTGCCACTACAAGAAGAGCTGCTGTAAATATTTTTGTACAAATATTATTTTAAAAAATTTTTAATTATCTCTTTGGGATATAGATCCAGTGGTAGTCTATAGGATCTACAGGTCTACAGGATCAAAGAGTAAGCACAGTTTTATAGCCCTTTGGGCATAGTTCCAAATTGTCTTCCAGAATGGTTGGATCCTTTCACAATTCCACCAAAAATGCCTTAGAATCCCAATTTTGTTATATTCCCTCCAAAATTTATCAGAATCATGTTTTCAAATGAAAGGAAATGCTAAATTTCAGTTAGATTAGTAAAAGTTCATTTTCTCCAAAGTTCACAGACCCCTTGAAATCTATCCATGGGCTTCTTGGAAGGGTCTCTCCTAGGCCACTATTGTACCACTTTTTCCTAAGGCAAGGAGGAATGTTACATCACTCAGGTTGAATGCTGAGTCATCAGTGTGCTCTTGCAGCCTAGCAGCCACTGCCAACATCCCCCTTCCTAACTACCATCATGTCACCCCATACTCATGACTCTACTATGATTTTCTAACTATTTGCTTAAATCTAAACTTATGTATTTGTCTACTGTATAGGATAACACAATGACATCCATTTATTTAGCCTTTATTGTGTGCCAAGCACCATGTCAGGTGCTGATGGATATATAAAGTTTAAATAACCAGTCAATCAGTTTTCATTAAGAGCCTACCCTATGTCAGACACTGGAGTTATAAATAAAAATATTTAATTTTATATATATACATATATATATTTTATAAATACAAAAATGAAACCATTCCTGCTCTCAAGGGACATTCTACTGGGAAGACAGCATATACATACAGGAGTATATAGAGAATAAATTCAAGGTAATTGCATGGAAGGAGGTTCTAACATTGGGGCAGGGCAGGCAAGAAGAAAGGTGGGTAAAGTTCTCATGTAGGAGGTGCATGAGCTTTACAATAAGATTGTGTGTTGCTGTCCCTGCCCTTAAGAAGCTTACTGTCTAGTAGTAGGATAAAGCACTAACATGGATAATATGGATAATAATATCATTCAGGCTCATCTTTCTTATCTAAATGTATCTCCTACTGCTCCATGACCCATTCTAATCAAACCAGTTTCCCGACCATATCATCCTTTCTCTTCCTCTTTAGCCATTACCTATGCTATATCTCTGCCTTTGACATACTTCTCCCTGTTTCCTCTGGTTATCCAAACACTTCAACTAATTCCTGTCCTTGCCATAAACCCATACTTATCTCCCCTCTCTCTGAAGTTCTATAGAGCATTTCCTTTTTTTTATAAGACCTGAGAATTCATTGGTGGTATAAGAAACTCCAGGTAAGAACCATACCTACCAATACAGAACTGCACCTTTTCTACAACTTGGAATTTCTGGCTTACTTCAAGATTCAAGTCAAATGCTACCTTCTACAGGAGGCCTTTCCTGGCCCTCACAGCTACTAATGCCTTCCATATACTATGTATTTATCTTCTACAGACATCTATTTGTAAACATTTTGTTTTACTTATTAGAATATAAATTTATTGAGGGTAGAGACTCTTTTCACTGTTTCTTTGTATCCTCAGAACTTTTCACAGTGTCCAACAAGTGCTTAAAAATAATTGCTTATCGGTTGATTGAAAATAGCCTTAGAAAGTTTCCTGAGGCATATAGGAATGAAATAGAAAATGGATATTGATTAGGTTGATAAGATAAGGAATTTTGGAAAGGTGTCTCTCAAACTGCAGTGACTGAGGCAAGAGAGTTCTGTGCGTGAGCTTGGAACTTTGAAGAGAGGAGAGCAGACAGAGTTCTGACAGTTGGTCTCTGGCTTCTGAGGAGATGGACCAACTGAGATCTTGCTCTCTGGATCTAGTTCTGCTGTGGTGGGAAAGAAGGGGAACTCAGAAACTATCTGGAGGGTTTTTCCACTTTCCTCACTGTGGAAATTCATCATGAAGAAGAAATTGTCAGAATTGCTATTCTGAGAGCTGTTTATGAGAAGAGAAAAACCGAAGGCCTGCTTGCCTGAGCTACACTCTGGTCAGTTAGCCTCTGACATGTTTGACTAACTGACTCTTATCTACTTGGAGATACTTTTAACAAAATTAGGTTACTTTTTATAAGGGTTATAGATTAGATTTAGTCAGATAGTGTGTTTATGGGTTTTTAGGGTAGTGATAAGGAGTTCAGTGTAGCATCAAGACCAGAAGACTTTGCCTTGTGGCAAACGTAGAAGTGTGGGTGGATATTTAGTTTCCCTGTAGTGTTAGGGTTTCCTTGTTTATAATCCTTATAGTCATATCTTTTAAAATACAAGTAAATATATTTTTATAGAGAAATTAGTCTCCAAGTAGTTGTATACTGGCCCAGTGAAGGGAAGTCACTCCTGGCTTTCCTTTAAGGAGGAGAGGTGATTTACCACAATATCCTCCTTTAAAACATCATTTTATACCCTATTACTTCATTTGGTGAGCTTAACAGGAATTTCAGAGCCTACAAACTCCATTTTTGGTCAACACCTGCCATTTACCCATTTACCTGGCAGTTCCGAATCTTCACTCTCAACAGGGGTCTGGTAGCCAATGGAACTCAAGCAGTTGCTGACAGACTGGTGGGCAGAATTCTAGGGGGCTCACTCAGCAAAGCCAGCTGCTTAAAGCTGGCAGTGTTTTTTTCTGAGACAATATGGCATTATATCTTTCAACTAACTTACCTGCTCAACTTCTTATTCATAACCATGCCTGCATACATACATGATTTGTTTGGTTATGAAATTCTAAAACTTGTATTGTCTTTGACAATACAACAAACTATATCTTGTCTGTCTTTACTAATTCTGATCCTGGCCTGTTTGCATACAATGACTAGAGCTCTAAGTGCCATTGTTAAGAGATGGAATAGTACTAATAGAAATGACATTAAAGAAGAGTTTCAATACCTTACTACTAAACTAGACTGCATGGAAACACAATACCAGAAACTAGCTAAAGCAAAAGCAACAGTTCAGGCAATAGTGGAACAAGAGGTAGCAAAGTTGGAGGAGAAAAACCTGATGCACCAACTAAGCTCTGACTAGAAACTGAAGCACTGGAAACAAACCCTGCACACATGTTTCCTCTGTGAGAAGTCCCAACAGAGTCATCAGATATGGGGATCTGGCATGTAAAAGCCCGCCAGAGATTTAATTAGGCTGACCTCGATGCCATAAAAAAAGAGAATTCCAAAATTTGAATAGGAACCTATGCAAGTGGTTAAGGAGTTTAAAAGGGTTATTAAGATCTTTGGTCCCTCTTATTTGGACTTTGAAATTCTGATGGATGATGTTCTGACAAAACATAAAAAACAATAAATAATCAAGGAAACCAACAAAAATCCCAGAATTCCCAACTGGCCTGAGGAAAATCCAGATTGGGAATATTCCTCCATATCTGCTTATAGGGAATTGTGCATGGCAAGGGAAGTTATAATTGAGACAATGAAAGTGAATTCTAAATGCCCAGGAAGTTGGTCAAAGTTTGAGCTCCTTAGGCAGGAAGCGGGAGAGATTCCAGCAAGTTTCCTAGACCATATAATAGAATCCAATGAAAAATTAATAGGATTTGATTTATTGACAGAGGATTATATAGGTCACATATGCCACCAGTTTGTCAAGAACACTTGTCCAGTTATGAGAAACTTCTTTAGAAGCAACTATCCAAGGGGCAACTGGGTAGCTCAGTGGATTGAGAGTCAGGCCTAGAGACAGGAGGTCCTAGGTTCAAATCTGAACTCAGAAACTTCCCAGCTATGTGACCCTGGGCAAGGCACTTGATCCCCATTGCCTACCCTTACCACTCTTCTGCCTGGGAACCAATACACTGTATTGACTCCAAGACAGAAGGTAAGGGTTTTAAAAATAAAAAAAGAAACAGCTATCCAGATTGGTTTTCTATGGGGCTAGAAGAACTTACACGAATTGCAACTTACTTATGTCAGGATGAACGAGGTAGGCAATAAGATGAAAAAAAATGATGTGATTGACAATCTATACAGGGAAATTAAGGAACTGAAACTAAAATTAAAAGACAATGAAATCCAACAAGTTAAAGCTGTAGTAGCACTACAGACATATAAGTCATGTAGGAACAATTTCAACTCTAGGCAGTTTAGACAGAATCCAGCAAGATGGTTCCTATGCAATAGAGTGGGCCACATGATGAAGAACTGTAGGTTCAGGGGAAAATTCTCTGGACAAAATTATAGGGGAAACTGAGGCAGTCCATTCAATAACTATAATGGGTTTAGGCAAAACAACTATGGGCACAATAACCTTTTCAACAACGGATTTAATGGATTTAACAGCATACCAAAGACCTAATTACACTAACAACTGCAATGCTGGATGCTGTCATAACTCTTTTTTTTTTTAGATTTTTTTTTAAACCCTTGTACTTCGGTGTATTGTCTCATAGGTGGAAAAATGGTAAGGGTGGGCAATGGGGGTCAAGTGACCTGCCCAGGGTCACACAGCTGGGAAGTGGCTGAGGCCGGGTTTGAACCTAGGACCTCCCGTCTCTAGGCCTGACTCTCACTCCTCTGAGCTACCCAGCTGCCCCAGCTGTCATAACTCTTAACAAACCCCAGATCTAAACACAATGTAAGAATTTATAAAATCAGGTGTACATTCAAAATACTCTCAGGTAGCTGGTGGAAATGTACAGATATTAGATGGACAAAAGGGTGCAAGTGCATTATGAAGGTGTGATCAGGACAGTGGAATTTGTGGATGATGAAATAGAAAGTGTGAGCAATATAGTAGAAATTAATGGAAGGTGTTGTGAGTATAGTGAGAGAACTGAGCCCTGGCAAATTAATGGTGCAGAAATAAAAGGGGAATTGGAGAGTGAAGAACAGGAACAAGAGCTAAAGTTTCTTGATCCTAGTATCTTAGCACCTGTAATAACAACACACTCTCCAGAGAATAGCACAGAATCCCATGTAACCCTGAAAGTGGAGACCTAGTTTTATGATTGTCTTTTGGATACCAGTGCAAGTAAATCAGTGTTACAAACATCTCCTGGGGACTGCAAAGCAATGGCTACTATGGAGGTTGTGGGTGTGTCGGGAAAACCACAAAGAATAAAGACTCTAAAACCGAGAATGGCTTCCCTAGGACCTCTCAGTGTAGAACATTCCTTTCTCCTAATGTCAAATTCACCAATGAATTTAGTGGGCAGGGATATTCTGTGTAAACTGAGGCTACTATCCAATGAACACCATCTGGAGACATATCTTTAAAAATTCCAAAACAATCCCTGAGTCTTTTTCCTGTATAGTTTTTTGGACACAGTAGAGGCATAGGGAGAAGAAGGTATCATCTATCCTATTCTTGATAATATCCCAAAAAATCTATGGGCTAGCAGTTCTTCAGATCTTGGTTTAGATTAAGTGACTTTCTCAAAGTCATGTTGCCAAAATGCATGGCAGAAGTAACCTAAAACACAAATCTTTTGGGACTCTAAAATCTGCTCTCTGTCCACTAGCTATACCAACTTTCCTATAACACACAGAAGAACACTTGATTATATACTCTATAGTATTGGACCAAAGTTTTCATACATGTGATTCTTGTCTCCCTTATAGTTAACTCTTCAAAGGCTAAGCCTTTCTGATACCAGAGTGGACCTAAAAGAATAACTATTACGTATGCTTCAAATTTTACACAGTCCTTTCTTCATTAGGACTAAGCAAAGTAGCATGAATATTATCATTTCTATTTTGCAGATGAAGAAACTGAGACTCAGAGAGGTTAAATGTCTTAGACAAGATCATGAAAATATTTAGTATCAGGACTATAGCTTTAACCTCAGTCTTATAACTCCAAGTCCATTCTTAGCACTAAACTTGGGGTCAGAAAGACCTGATTTTGAATTGAGTTCTATATATCCCTAATGGCAAGGGCAAATATAATTAAAACTACTACTAACTACTTCTTCTTCTTCTTCTTCTTCTTCCTCCTCCTCCTCCTCCTTATACCTCTCCTCCTCTTCCTTATACCTCTCCTCCTCCTCCTCCCCCTCCATATAGTACAATAACTTGCTTGGGGTCACACTCTAGGTCTCTAGCAGAGCTACAACCAGAGGCAAATCCTTCAAAGTTCTCTCCACAATAAATAGAACATATGTTTACCAGGGCATCTTCCTGGTAATCTCATCTCCATTCTTCCCATATATGCCTCCCTCCACCCTATGTTCTTTTCACTTGGTGTAATTCAAATGCACTCCCAAAACAAAGACATGTGACTGTCTTGGAGAATATTCAAGACATTTTCTGATTGAGTAATTTTTTGAAGCTCATTTACAAGTTCATAATCCAAGTTGTGTTAGGAGGTCCAAG
The DNA here is from genome assembly GCF_016433145.1 of Gracilinanus agilis. NCBI lineage: Eukaryota > Metazoa > Chordata > Mammalia > Didelphimorphia > Didelphidae > Gracilinanus > Gracilinanus agilis. Next base: position 232,119,966 of record NC_058135.1, on the reverse strand, counting down.
GGTCAAGAATTGTACCTGTTACTGTCATTTGACCATTCTTTACTTTGGAACTATTACTTATTACCTCTATATACCTACCCTTTAGAGTCACCTTTCTCAGTAAGCATAAGTAAATCAGCACAGGGTAAGCATAAGTAAATCAGCACAGGGTAACCTGCTGGCACCCACGTGCTCCTTCCCTACCATTAGAGTAATTCAAGTGGCACAAATAATTTCTGAGTATCATCTCATTAACAAAAAACTGAGTTGTGCTTCCTCAGAGAAAAGGCAATATTTTAAGAATAGAAAAGATTTATATTAGGGTCAAAGAATTGTTCAAATCAAAACACTCAAATAGATCTCAAGAAATTATCTCCTTGGATCAAAAGATCGCTTCTGAGCATTCCTGGAATGGCAGTTTGATAACACTAATTTTAGATACCATGAATTATTCTAAATAATTCTAAATAAAAGCTTCTTTTTGGATATAGGAAGCTATCATATTTTAATTGCAAGTTATGAAATGGTAACTTTTTTTACTTTCAAAAAGTTTCTACTCTGATGGCTCATAATGCTATAAAGATGAACTTAGGTTCTTGAAAGTTATACCAGTTGGATCTCTTTCAGGCTCAATCTATGAAGACTTTAAGTATGGCCCCTGTAACAAACTCAGTCTACTTTCTAAGGTCTAGCCCAGCTAAGTAGGGAGAGAGTCAGCACCAGTAGGCTGACCACTTGATTTTTTTTGGAGGGAAGGGAGTGAACCACAACAACTCATGAAGCAAAGAAAAAATTACAAAATATCTCTCAATCTTGTTAAGTCCTCATCAACTTCTAATGTGACTAGGGCAGAGGATAAGAAAATAAGGCAGTGGGTGCTAAAAATAATGCAGTTTTTAATCACTGTATAGGCTTTTATTTTACTACTGATACTTTAAATGAAAGATCCTTGTCCAGTACACAATGTTAGATAAATGGGTAGAGAAGCCAGTCAAATACCTTGTCATGAATTGAAGTTAAAGATGTAGGAATGTTCATACAAAAGGAAACACTTCATATTCAGAAGCACTCATTGTACATAGAATTAAGATTAAGGAGCCACTTTTCAGGAGAATAAAAGATCTTTTGAGCTGAGAAGATCTTGAGATCTATTTGAGTCCCTTAATTGTAATGAAATTCTTAGATCATAGGTTGAGATCCTTAAGGCTTTTAAAGATGAATTAGTCCAACCCTTTCATTTTATAGATGAGGAAAATGAGACCCAATGAGGTTAAGTAACTTGCCCAAGTTCACACATAGTAAATTGTAAGGATAAGATTGAAACCAAGGTCATCTAACTCCAATTCCAAGACTTCTTCCATTGTGCACTCAAAACCAGGAGTAAGGAAGTTTGGGTTATATAAAGGAATGGCACATAGCTACTTCCTTTGAGAAGCAAAGAAATTAGTTGTCAGAGTTGGCTTTATTATCTGTCCAAAAGCAATAAGAAACATTATTTCATTGGATATCTCATCATTTTGTATTGCAATATGACTATAAGTTTTTATTATATAAATACTACTATAGACTATAAGTACAAAATGACCACTACAAAATAATTGCATTTTATGTATAAATGTTGCTTACCAAAAATAGATAAATTCTATTCAAAACTTGATATAAGACTATCTATATCAAGTCAATATATACTCTGACACCTAGTATCTTTGATGCAAAATTGAGAAAAGATGAGGATGGCAAGAAATCTTTATGTGAGTCATTTATAAATAAATGAAGGTAATCCTCAGTGAAGATATTAGTAAAACAAATAGGCTTTTGCAAATAATATTTGAGAATGGACCATGTTACCATTTTTTGCAATTGGCTGAAAGATGTAGAGCATATAAGACCCATTGGTGATTACAAAGAAAGCATTTGACTCAGTACAACAAAATCTGATCTTTAAAGCTACATTCCAATAAAGCATCTCTATCTACACATTAAAATTATTCAAGATTCCTTGAAAAGCTTAACAATGGAAATAACCCTGTCTCTAACCCTCTTATTATAAATATCAAGCAAGGCATAAAATAGGCAAACATACAAAGGAGTTGCCAAAAAAAGTGTTCATCTGTTCATCATTGCGATGAAGAAAATCTGTCTACTTATCATCTTTTGCCCTTACCACATGACCAATCTACCTTGTATTCCTATCACGCATCACCTTGATGACCTCTTTTCTCCTATTTTTATGGCAACATAAGGAAAAAGTGAGGAAGGTCTACAACACTTTTAATGAATCCCTTTGCGGAGAATGTATGGAAGGACATGAGTTGGATAAGCAAGTATAGGTTATGTTTTGCATAATTGATGAGAACTCTTAAATCTATGAGGTCATAGGTCTATTGAAGTAATTTAATCTAAATTTTACCTTAAAATTCCAAAAGAAGACAATTCTATAATCTGCCTTCAACAATTGATTTTAGTGTTTCCATTTGGTCGGTTTGCTGAACCACTTTTTCCCTTTTTCTTTTTAAATCTTCATTACAAAAGACAGAAAAGGGGATATATTCAGAAATGAAGGTGATGCAAACACAAAAGACAGCAATAAACAAGCGATTTTTAAAAGGAACTCCAGGGTCTTTCCCCCCATTGCAAAAAACTATGCTAATTAATGAAGCCATGTGTGCTATGTGATAATACTGAAAGTCTGACCACTGACTCCACTTGCCAAGTCTGGAGGTATAAGTGAGTCCTAACAAACTTTGCAATTCAGTCTAGGCACTACAAGTCTTTCCTCACTACCATTTCTAGAAGACCTTAAGTTCCTTAATAGAAGGAATTCTTGTTTTTCTCTTTGTATACAGGACAATGCTTTGCACATAGTAGGCATTTTATCAAATATTTGTGAAACTGAAAAACTATATTTAAATCATGCTTTAAATAAAGATCAGTGAGCTAGGAGTCATAAATACTCTCCCAATCACTCACTAGTTGTGTGAAATCGTTTTACCTGTCTGAGCCTTGATTTACTGATCTACAGAAATGAATAAGTTGGACCAAAAGGTCAAAGGTCTCTTCTAGCTCTTACATGCTATGATTTTATTGTATAATAGCAACAGGAAATTCTTGGTAGGGCTGATAAGAGAGTACATAAGCTCCGAGTGAAGATTATACCCCCCTTGGAGACTTCATAAACCGAAACAATAGATCCCTATAAACAAGAATTGAAAGGTCTTTTGAAACATTTGACTTTGACAGAATAGAGTCTTTCCAACATATGTTGAAATAAATCCCCTTATAAAAGAGATTCCCTGACTAAAATTACAAATGAAACAAGAGAGATGAGTTTTTATATTCATCAAACTCAGAGACCTTTTTAGCCTATCCAACTTTTATTCAGACTCCATTTGCCTTTCTCACACAGTCCACAAAGGATCCTCTCCCACAGTACATTGATGTATTCCAACACCTACAAGTGGAAGACACATAACACACTGATGAACAGATTGTCTGTATGGTAAGATACCAAACATTTACTGGTCAAAGGTTTTATTCTAGAAGATGCAAGTCAATTTAGTTGGATTCAATTCAGAAGTATATATGAAGTGCCTCCTCAGTGTGAGGTAGATAATAAGAAATCAAATTCATGAAATCCATTCTTTTCTTTTGACTCAAATTTTATTCTCTCTATGTACATGGATATTTACAATACTATTCTAATATTGTATTTGTAACAGTTATCTTTATATATATTTATAGTTTCTTCTTTCTGATAAAGAAAAATAGTATACTCTTTTACATGTTGATTTTCAAGTTTTAATATTTATTATGGTTCCAAAATAAGTGTAGCTATATGGTGCAGTGGATAAAGAACTGGGCCTGAAGTTGGTAAGACCTGAATTCAAATTTAGCCTTGGATACTTACTAGCTGTCAATTAATGTCTGTTTGCCTCAGTTTCCTTAACTGTAAAATATATAATAGTACCTACCTCCCAGGATTGTTGTATGGATTAAATGAGATAATATTTATAAAGTGCATAGTGCCTATCACTAAAGAAATATGAGTTGATATCATTATTATTACAAATGCCTGACTGGAAATCAGAGTGTTGCATGAATACAAGATAGAATGAAGTACTCAAAAATAGTCCTCTGTATCCTCCTATTATGTTTACTCACATAATCAACTTCTCATTTCCTTGATATTTTCATTCTAACAGTGATGCAAAATAATTATATGATCATAAGAAGCCTTCTATGGACCCCGGTCCAAAATTACACTCATTAGATACATAGACTGTCAGCTCGGAAAGGGATCTTGTAGTCCATTTGGTCCAATCCCTAAGTCACATATGAGAAATCTGACATACAGATCAGCACAGCAATTTATCCAGGGTCACAGGTAATAGGTGGCATAAGTGAGACCAGAATGAGGTTTCCTAACTTTTAAACCCTGCCTGCCCCTGTCACTCTCATCCTTGAGCCCATCTGCCAAGGAATAGTTACACATCAATCCACTAAAGGACATCTAAGCTATTCCACTTCCTTTCAAAAGACACATACACATACACATTTACTATAAAATAAAAGAATACATACTCCTTTATACTGTATTTATTTCTTTTAGTCCAAAGAGAGGTAGGATTCACTTTTTCCTGACATCTGCCATTGTCAAGAGAAAGCAGCAAGGTAATGGTGGGAGGAGTTTTGAATATGGAATTAGTAAAGTCATGTCACCTGCACTACTTTGGAAAAGTCATTTTAGATTCTCTGAACCTATTACATGTAATTGGTAAAAAATAATATACCTTTATAACATAAAATAAAAATAAAAGAAATTCTTTGAGCCTCAGTTTCTTTATCTGTAAAATAAATCTGAGTGACCTCGAAGGTCCCTTCCAGTTCTAAATCTATGATCCTGTGAATAGTAGATGATAGATTTAAGCTCCTGTTGAGTTAGAATGGAGGGGGAGCAACGAGTTTCTAAATCCATTGAGTTCTGAGGCCAGTTTCTAGATTCCCCACTTCTTATCCTTAATCCAGTTAGAGAAGAAGCTTCACTTAACTGAAAGCCCTGGAAAATGAAGTAATGCTAATACTCCTTTAAATTGTCACTAGTTCTGAGCTGGGGAGCACCTGCTTCCTCCCCAGGCAGGCTCTCTAACTCAGCTCACATCCTGCTTTCCAGGGACTTGGGTATTTTGGGGAAGGATGTTTAGGAGGATCTGAGAATCTCTATAACTCATATGAGGAGGAAGAAAAGAAGGGTTGGATAGAGTGAAAGAACGAATATCTTGGCGGAGAAGCTCCTGTGACAGCCTCACCCTGGCCCGTGAGGTCCAAGGGCTGGGTGAGTGTCCTCTGCCTCAGAAATGATCAGAGGCTCTACCCCAGAGAATGCGTGGGAGCCCCCAGTCCTTCACCCTCAAAGAGTGATCCCAGTCCGCAGACCCCTTCTTCCACCCGGCCCTTCCTGGGTACCTCACTGAGCGGCTGCAGTCCTGACTGAACAGAGTCCAAGGATGCTCCACGGCGCGGCAACATCGTCTGGTTCTACCCCTTTTATTCAATTTGCGTCTCTTTATATAGGAAACAGCGGGGCTGGGAGGGATTTAAAATAGAGTCAATAAGCAGGGCAATGAGAAGAGAAAGGAGGGGGACTAGGACAGGGAAGCGGGGAGGGGGGTGGTTGACGCCCACTCTGGCTGTGTTCCAGAGGCTTCCCCAGACCCACTTAGAACTCAGGGGAGCTGTCCGCGACCAAGACGACCTAATAGTCAGAAGGCCAGGTCCTTCCAAAACTTTTCCTCCGGAAAACTTTGTTTCTCTTTCTCCCTCGCCAAGTGGCTGTCCCCCAGTTTAATCAGAGCCATCTCAAGTCTCACTTTCTGGTTTGTTTCAGATTTCTCAGAGCCGTCAAAATACTTGTATTTTAGGCACACCGCTTTTAAGTCGGCTCATCACTTAACCTTCCTTGTTTCTCCTCGGTAAAATGAGGATGTATTAGGTGACCTCAAGTCCCTTCCAACTCAATCTATGATTCTGTGATTCTCTGATCTGATTAGCCTAACCTTTGTTGTTCAAAGGACAAGCAGATCCTTTTAAACCTAAAGTATGGAATCGCATACTTTAAAAGGGGGGATATGAAGTGCAATCCAAGACTTCAGATACAATCATTTGTGTGTGTGTATGTTCTGAGGCACATAAGAAATATAATTTTAAAAATACACTTTCATACAAATCAATTCCTCTACAATACAAAGTTGCTACGTAATGACGAGGCCAGGAATTCAATTTATAAAGAGAACTTCATCACTACACTGGAAGATGAAGGGGGTGGGGGGGGAGGGGATAGGAGGGGGGACGGCTGGAAATATCGAAGGGTGCTGTGGTGAAAGTAGCATTATCCCAATTTCCCGATGAGGATTCCAAGTCAAACGTGACTTTTCAGATCACGCTGCCTCTCCCAGAAGTCCATTTCCACAACGCACACTCAACACTTTATTATTTAATCTCGAATAGCAGACACTTTCGGAAAGATTGGTAACCTTTTAAAGATTCACCACTGGCCTGCAGCCATTTGCCTCACGGAGGTGTTTGTCTGTCTGCTGCAGCGGTCTGGGGCAGGGGGAGGGGCAGTAATTCGATTCGCCGTTTGGATTAGACGAGCATTTATTAAACACCTACGGTGTGCTAAGCAAAGGAAGCAATCCGCTGCCCAGGGAGTTTGCATTCTCCTGTAGAAATTAAACCTGTCCATGAATTCGCTCTCCTCCGTCCCTCCCTCAGCCCTTTGAGGAGAAGGGATACATGACTTCTCCCCCTGTCTCAGCACATAATCTCTGTGCTCTTAACCCGCTCCTTCCCACAGCGTGGAGGGGAAATAACCGGGCTACGAGGAAACGCAGTCGCAGCGAGCAAGCGGGCTGCAGCCAGCCCTCATTCTGAAGGTTCTGTTTCAGCGGATAACAAGCCAAGCTCAAGCCGAGCTAAGTGAGAGCAGGGCGAGAGCTGCTCCCCTGGGCCGTGTATCCTCCGCATCGTGAGCAGAAAATGGAACTGCACGAAGTTTTTAGGGAAAGAGGAGCTTGTGTTTAACCCCTTTAAAATCTGGGCCACGGGAAAGGAAGAGAAAGGTTGGGGCTCTTTCACAGAAGAAAAAAATAGAAGAAACGCCTAGGCAGAGTGAAGGCAAAGACTGATAGAAGGGCAGGAAGCCTGAAGCAGACTGGTTAAGAGCCAGCAAAAAAGGGATTCTGGGACAAAAACCAAGGACAGCTGCCTCTGTGTCTCACCAAAGAGAGCTCTCAGAACTCTGGATTCAGGGCTTAAGAGAACAAACCCTACCTTGGAATCAAAAAGCCTTGAGTTTGGGGCAGCTGGGTAGATCAGTGGGTTGAGAGTCAGACCTAGAGATGGGAGGTCCTGGGTTCAAATCTGGCCTCAGACACTTCCCAACTGCGTGACCCTGGGCAAGTCACTTGACCCCCATTGCCCACCCTTACCACTTTTCCACCTAGGAGCCAAGACACAGAAGTTAAGGGTTTAAACAAACAAACAAACAAACAAACAAAAAAAAAAAAGCCTTGAGTTCAAGCCCTCCATCAGGCGTGAATGTATGACTAGAGAAACCTGGGTTCTTGTCCCAGTTCTGCCACTTGTTCTGCCTTGTTCAAATGACTAACTTTTGGTCTCTGATTTTAGTTCTCATTTTATCTTCAAAAGGACATTGGGCAGAAGGTACTATAATTATCTCCATTTTACAGATGAGAAAATTGAGGCAATATGAGGTTGTGACAACTATAGTCACACAATTGGTAAGTATACAGGCCAGATTTCTTTGAAACTGTCACTTTCTGACTCCAAGGCTAGCACTTGAAAATTGAGGGAAAGAGGGAAGTGATTCAGAGAGAAAGAGACACAGAGACAAAGGCAGAGAGACAGACACAAACACACACAAACTGAAACTCATATATACGTTTGTATCCAAGCACACATAAATACCAAACCGTAGAGGATGGGGCCTATGCCTACTATTTCATTGATGTAGAGAATTCCCCAAAAGGAAACTCCATCTACCAATACAGATCAAAACTTTTTCTTTTTTTTTTTTTTTTTTTTTTTTGCTACTTACAGTCTTAAAGAGTTGCCTGGGGCCTAAAGAGGTCAAGTAACTTTCTCTAAGTTACACAGCACCAAATAGTATGCTTCTAAAAAAATCAGAGCAGCTTCTTAAAAATTTTATATCAGGGGGCAGCTGGGTAGCTCAGTGGATTCAGAGTCAGGCCTAGAGACTGGAGGTGTAGGTTCAAATCCAGCCTCAAACACTTTCCAGCTGTGTGACCCTGAGCAAATCACTTGACCTCCATTGCCCACCCTTACCACTCTTCCACCTAGGAGCCAATACACAGAAGTTCAGGATTTAAAAAATAGAAATAAAAAAATAAAAAAAAATTTATATCAATCCTAGAATTGTAGATTATATTTATGAGAGTTTGTCAGAGAAAAGGAAATAAGTGAAACACCTGGAAGCTGCAAGAGGAAGCAGGTGTCAGTAACCCCTAGGGGCATTTAAGAGCAGGAGGAAGTTACCCTTGAAGATGACATTTGCTGGATTGAAGACTGATCACGGGATTATAGATTTAAAGACAGAAGAATCTCATCAGTTAAACTCTCCATTATAATCACAAACCTCTGAGGGGGGCCAATTTCATCAACTCAATAAACATTTATTAAGCACTTAGTGTGTGCCAGGCAATTACTTGTTACAATTAATAATAATTTATGGTTTACAGGAGTGCCTAATTTTTTTGTGTGCATGTGGACATCGGATGAAGCCGCTGGACCACTTCTCAGAATATTTGATGCTTACCTTCACAATTGAAGGAAATGCTATATTTCAGTTAAAAGATGTGATTTTCCCTTCCCTCCTCACATTTCTTATGACGTTTTGTCCAGAGATCTCCTTGGCATTTACCACTTTCTTCCTTGCCTCTCCGTTATTTGTATGCATGTTGTTTCTTCTCTCCAATACTCCATTAGGGTAGTATGTTTCCTAGGGCATGAAGCGCATTGTTTTTTATGAATGGCTCCCCAGGATCTATGCAGCCATTAACAGAGTAGAGACTTAATAAAAGGTTTGTTGAATTGAATTACTCCAATCCCCTGATGGTTCTTAATGGCACTCCCATAAGATGGACTCTTCATTACAATCCATCATCTGAAGTCTAGTCTCTATACATTAATTACAGGAGGTGTCGATAGCTATTGATATGTCAGGGAGGAGCCCCTGATAACTAACTGCCCAGCTTTCTTCAGGTATGGCCAAGGAAGGTTTTGATTGAGCCTGAGAAAGTGTGAAACATTGTTCTGGATGACATTAAAGTCCTGTTCATAAAAGAAATCTGTCAGTCAGTCAATATTTACAAAATGCCTATTGTGTACTAAGCTCTAAGATTGCAAAGAAAAGCAAAAGACATTCCTTGCTCTAAAGGTTCTCAAAGTCTAATGGGAGAGATAATTGTGAAAGGAAGTATGGGCAGACAAGCTATATAAATGGATGAATTTGAAATAATAAACAAAGGGAAGGCATTAAAAGGGATTAAGAAAGACTTCCTACAGAAAGTGATATTTTAGCTGGAACTTGAAGGAGATGAGGAAAGAGCCTTCCAGGCATGGTGGGACAGCCAATGCAAGCACCCAAGTGTGTCTAGGTGTATGTATACATACCTAGACTTCCCACACCTCAGCTCTAGAAACTGGGGGTCAAGTTGGGGGGCAAGGAGGACTTCTCCAAAAAAAGAACTGAATCACTTGCCCAAGTAGCCTCAGGCCAGCTAAGAGGCTATTGCAACCAAGTTTGTTCTGATGACAATTTAATGGGAGAGATAAAAATTTTGAACACGAAGAGATGCAAAATTATAGACTCTTTACACAAGATTTCATAGAAAATTCTTCTATAGAACTGATTAGAAAATGCTGGATTTGAAGTCAAGGAAAGCAAAGTTCAAATCCTGCCTCAAACATTTATTAGCTGTGTGTCTGTGAGGAAGTCACTTAATTTCTCTCAGCCTCAGTTTCTTTATCTGTAAAATGAGAATAATTACAGAATCTGCCTAACATGGTTGGTGGGATAATAAAATGAGATAATATATGTAAAGTGCCATATGTAGGTAGATGAAATTATCATCATTATTATTTAGTTTTCAGTATGAAGATTAAGCACAGAGATGAAGTAAAAAGATGGAAAGAGAATAAGTCCAGGGTACAAAGTCTGATAAATCTTCCTCCACAGATCCTCCACTCTAATCCCTATGCTATGGACTTTTCATTATCAATCCCTTTCCAACTTGAGCCCAAGAGGCTTTTAGAGAAGACAGGGGGATAAGTCTATTACATACAGATTTGCACAGTCTAATTCCCAGGCTGTTTGGATTCTTAATTACATTTGCCTTAATTGCAGATAGAACCTCTGTACATTGCTTCTTCATCTTTTACTGTAGGAAAATAATTCATAATAAGGGGACATCAATTTGTGGATATTTCAGAAAGAAAAAAGTACTTTATAAAACATTGCCTCAGGAGTAGCTAGGTGGCTCAGTGGATTGAGAGCCAGACCTAGAGATGGGACATCCTGGGTTCAAATCTGACCTCAGACACTTCCTAGCTGTCTATTGGGTCAAATCACTTAACCCCTCAAGCCCTTATTGCTTTTCTGTCTTAAAACCGGTAATTGATTTTAAGAATAAAGGGTAAGGGTTGTTTTTTGTTTGTTTGTTTGTTTAATGTTACCTCAGATGACCAGGCAGATCTATTTTTTCTCTAGTTTATTTAAATCTGATTTCTGAAATGTGGAAACCCTCAATCCATTATAGAGAAATTATTATGAGAAATGACCAGTGTATCTGCTGAATAGTAATAGCTGACCATTTTGCAAAGGACCCCACATTTACAAAGCATCATTCATATGTTATCTCATTTGAGCCTCACAATAACTCTGTGAGAGAGATGCTACAGTGATATTACATTTTCCAGATGAATCAATCAAAACCCTGGTTAAATGACTTGCCCTTGGTCACACAGTAGGTTGTTAGAGGTGCAATTTAAACCCAGGGCTTCTTGATTCCAGATTTAGCACTCTATTCACTATACCTCTAAAGAGAAAAAAAATCATATTTCAGAATCCCAGAGTTGGTAGAACCTTCAGGGACTGCCTAGTCCAAACCTCATCTACTGGGAAGTGAATTTTGTTTATTGGATAGCTAGATCAGGAAGTTCTTTTTTATATTAACTGATCCAAAGTTCACCTCGCTGTAACTTGTCCCCATTCTTCCTACCCTGACATCACATAGGACACATCTCATCTCTCTTCTTTAGGACAATCCTTCAAACAATTAAAAACAGTTATTGTTCTTTCTCCCAAGGAAAGAGTACCGAGTTTGGAGTCAAAGAGATTGAAATAGAACGTGAGATTGTGCTGTTAAAAGGAACTTCTACTAATAATGCAATCTGTCGCCTTCTCTGCAGCTTAGAGTTTTAGAGTTGCCTAGCTCACTGAGAGGTTGTGACTTGTACAGAGAATTTGAGTTCAGATACCAGCCCTTTTACTTGGAAAACATTGGGACTATCACTTAACTGCTCCAGACTTCATTTTCCTCATCTGTAAAATACCAAGAATACTATCTACTTCAGCAAGTTGTAAGGAAAGACTTTTTAGACCTTAAAGCACTATACAAACATAAATGTAAACTATTATTCTCCTGACTAATCTTGTAACATGATTGTGAGTCCCTTCCCCACCTTTTCACTCCACTCTGGACAAAATCAAATTTTTTGGTCTATCCTAAGATGTGCTGCCCACAGGCTATAAAAAGAAAAAATACCAAGTTCATATATTCTCTGATGAAAGTAACTGTTTCCACTTTAATTTTTAAGAAAGTTGAGACTATCTAAGCAGGGCTGAATATATGAAATCAGCCCTGCTGTATAATACACCCAGTTCCACCAACATCCCCGGCTGTTTATATGTTTGCTCTCTGTTGTTTAAAGAAGCATTATCACCTCTTTCATGTCCTGCTACCAGTTATTCCTCAGCCAAATCAAACAGTATTTAGTCAATTAAAAATGACAGCCTGCTGAAAGCAACCCAGTATCACTCTAATTAATGTTCTTGGATGTTGTCATGAAACATCCTGGAAACGATGAAGTCACTGGAGCTACAGCAGGAGATAGAAAACTGGGAATTTACGCAAAATCTCCCTGAGCCCTTTTCCCTCTAAACTGCACTTAATGGTCACGTCATTAAGCTTTACCAGATACACCCTTTCTGATCTGGTGAGAAGAAAAAGACTTCATTCAGAAAGATTCTGTTAAACTTGAGACTCAGGTTTATCATGAGTTATTCCCAAAGGTGCCACTCGATGCAGAATTCAGGACAACATAACAAGCAGAGTCAAAAATAATAGAGGCTATTCAAGCTACCTCCTTGAATGGGATAGCTGGTCAATATATCCCAGAGATCTGCTCTACTCAGATGAGTACCAGAACCCTACTTGACTCTCACTCTCCTTCCATGAATCCACTGAGCAGTATTAGGGTTCTACTGATTAGTTTCATAAATCAAAAAATAATGAAAAAAAAATTTATCTTTAAGAACTCTGCCTGAAACACTGATGCACTCATCAGGTGAAATAATCTCAAATGTTCCCTTCCCTTTTTTCTGGACCAGCTATGCTATGCCTTCCTTGGTATGCTAACATCAATGCAATGGGACAAGAAGTAGAAAGTGATAATAATTATATTTCTGAAAAGGAATTCAATAAAGCAATCTCTGAGTAATATGAAGAGAAAGTAAAATTAGTAGAGAGTGGGCTTCTGAGGAAAAGTAAACTGTTTCAACAAAGCTTTCTCATAGTTACCCTCAAAAATAGCAACAGAAATTTGCTGGATAAGGAATGAAGAATATTGATCTAAACAATTGGAAAAACATTAATTGCTCATTGGTAAGAAGAGCTAGCATAATAAAAATGATAATCCTACCCAAATTAATTTACTTCTTCAGTGTCATACCTATCAAACTACCAAGAAACTTTTTTACTGAACTAAAAAAAATTATTACAAAGTTCATTTGAAAGAACAAAAGATCAAGAATATCAAGGGAAATCATGAAAAAAAAATGTGAAGGATGGGGATCTAGCAGTATCAGATCTTAAACTGTACTATATTTGTACATCAAAACAATACAGTACTGGCTAAGAGACAGAAGGGAGAATCAGTAGAATAGACTTGGGGCAAATGACCTCATCAAGTTAGTGTTCAATAAACTCAAAAAAAAACCATTATTTGACAAAAACTGCTGAGAAAATTGGAAAACAATATGGGAGAGATTAGGTTTAAATCAATATCTCATACCCTACACTAAGATAAATTTAGAATGGATGAATGACTTAAATATAAAGAAGGAAACTATAAGTAAATTAGGTGAACATAGAATAGTTTACCCGTCAGATTTATGGGAAAGGAAAGATTTTAAGACCAAGCAAGAGACAGAGAATATTACAAAATGTTAAATGAATAATTTTGATTACATTAAATTAAAAGGTTTTTGTATAAATAAAACCAATGCAACCAAAATTAGAAGGGACGCAACAAATTGGGAAAAAAATCTTTGTAACAAAAACCTCTGATAAAGGTCTAATTACTCAAATTTTTAAGGAACTAAGTCAATCTTACAAAAAAAATCAAGCCATTTCCCAACTGATAAATGGGCAAGAGACATGAATAGGCAATTTTCAGATAAAGAAATCAAAACTATCAATAAGCACATGAGAAAGTGTTCTAAATCTCTAATAATTAGAGAAATGCAAATCAAAAAAAACTCTGAGGTATCACCTCACACCTAGCAGATTGGCCAATATGAGAGCAAAGTAAAGCAATAAATGCTGGAGAGGATGTGGCAAAATTGGGACACTAATGCATTGCTGGAAGAGTTGTGAATTGATCCAATCATTTTGGAAGACATTTTGGAATTATGCCCAAAGGGCTATAAAAGACTGTCTACCCTTTGATCCAGCCATACCACTGTTGGGTTTATACTCCAAAGAGATAATAAGGAAGAAGATTTGTACAAAAATATTCATAGCTGCACTCTTTGTGGTGGCAAAAAATTGAAAAATGAGTAGATGCTCTTCCATTGGGAAATGGCTGAACAAATTGTGGTATCTGTTGGTGATGGAATACTATTATGCTCAAAGGAATAATGAACTGGAGGAATTCCATGCTGAACTGGAACAACCTCCAGGAAGTGATGCAGAATGAAATGAGCAGAACCAAGAGAACTTTGTACCCAGAGACAGATAGACTGCAAAACAATCAATTGTAATGGACTTCTCTACTAGCAACAATACAATGATCCAGGACAATTCTGAGGGACTTATGAAAAAGAACACTCTCCACATCCAGAGAAAGAACTGTGGGAGTAGAAACACAGAAGAAAAACAACTGCTTGATCACATGGTTCAATGGGGATATGATTAGGGATGTAGACTCTAAATAATCATTCTATTGCAAATATTGAAAATATGGAAATGGGTCTTGATCAATGACACATGAAAAACCCAGTAGAATTGCTCATTGGCTACAGGAGAGGGGGGTGGGAACAGGGGAAGGAAAGAATATGAACCACGTAACCATGAAAAAATATTCTAAATCAATTAATTAAGTCAATTAATTTAATTTAAAAAAAGAAATAAAATTATTCATAAATGCCTCTCACAAGTCTATCACCTTGGTCGCAATATGCACAGCCACTTTTACCCAAATATCTCAGAGACTATCATAATTATTAAGCTATAAGGGATACAGAAAAGTTCCAAATAGCTCAATATAATATTGAACAATTCATATTGTGCTACTTTATTATTAAATGTGTTATTAGACTTTTCTAGCTTTGTATTATAAAACTACTATCCTTCTTGATAAAAGCATGTGGCCAAGACCATAGCTAACACACAGTTACCCTTGGTTCATCTCTTCTATAGGAACTTTTAACTAGTATTGAGCACCTGGAGCTGAACTTTAGAGTGAATTGACAACACTTGTATCCCTTAGGGAAATAGAAACAGTTGATCTTAGCACCAAATTAGTAAGAATATCGATTTAAAGAAGCTACACTTTGACATACTTCCTTCTGCTGACTACTGTATTCCAGATGAGTTCCTTCCCAGTCTTGCCTTGACCTGTTTTCTCCCTTTGTTGTGGCCACCACAGAATAGGGTTTCTGACTCATCCCTTCCACTACCAGGTATTCCAGGATTTTTCTTTACATGGGACTTTGGGTTTAAATATCTAAAGTCTATCCTTGGGATTTCTCATTTCCCTTAATCCTCAGCTGAAATTTTCCTTAAAAAACGTATTTGAGGGCACCTTTTTTGCTGCCTACTCTAAGCACTAGAATTTTAGTTCTAGCTCTTTTCTTCAGTCATCTTTGTAATGTTTTGAAAGTCAATCTGTATTGTGTCCTGACCTGCTATTGTCCTTAAATGCCATCTTAACTGCATTTCAGAAAAATTAAGTATTTGCTTATGGGTTGATTTCTGTATTCTCTTTGGCCTCCTTGTTGTGAGGATTAGTTTACACTGTTAAGTATAAGGAACAATGATAACCATAGTCAATATCTTTATCTTTTTCCACTTCCTATTTGTGTTAGAGGTGGTATGTTAGCAATATCTTCTGATCTTTGTCTTCTATATTAATATTGGTTTTTACCTTTGCTTTCATCAATTAGTGAGATATTGCACATAGACTACTGATTCTGAAGAGCTGAAATTACATTAAGAGCCAGTTTCTTCCTTTCTGTATGCTATAGTAAATTTTACTTTTTGGTTGTGCTATTTGCTGCTCATCAGATGCAACACCTTCCAATTCTTTTCTTTGCAGAAAGTATTTGTGATCTATAGTTGTGAGGCTTCCAAATAATCTGCAAGCCTTTATATTCTTTAATTTCTTAATCCTAGACAATTTTTCAACATTTTTGCTACTCTTCTTTACACTAACTTTTCCATTAAAGTCACTGAACATTGAGGCATATTTTGACTTGATTTGGAAGCCATTGTAAAGTTCTTTATAAAATTCTTCTACTCAATCTTCTGAAATAGTGGTTGGTAAACTAAAGCTAAATTTATATTTTCCTCACAGTCATTTATCGTTTATCCTCTTTGAGAGAATAGTAAGACATATTGAAAAGTAAAATAAATGTAATGTTATTGGATGGTTGAATGAAACTATAATTTCCCTGGTAAGTGGTTCCACTTATTCTATTAATTAAAGTATTGGCTCTTCCAATAGGTTTAGAGGGAGTATGGCATAATAGATAGGTGGCTGGGTTTGGAATCAAGAAGGCCTTGCTTCAAATTCTGCTTTTGACATTTACTAGCTGGGTGATCTTGAGGCAAATCACTGCTTGTGATTCAAGTGATGGATGAATTATAATATATATTTATGTGGGGAGTTTACACATTAAAAATTCTTACTCCCATGACATCATGACATTGAGCATCTTTCAAATACTCTAGGGCTTGGGGCAGGGAGTGGGGCAGAGACATGAACAGAAGGTAAAAAGAAATAAAAATATATGAGTATATATCTAAGAGTATGCTTCAGATAACCTTTTTAGAAAGAAAGACAGGCAAAAGATGATAGAATAGTAAAGGATGGAGGTGGCGATCCCAAACAAAACTTCTATCTATGGCAAAAGGTATGAAGGCAGGAAGAAGGGTATCACTGGGGCAGACTGGTGACTCAATGGATAAAGAACCAGGCCTGAAGATGGGAGATCCTGAGCTGAAATCCAGCCACAGACACTTCCTAGCTGTGTGACCCTGAGCAAGTCACTTACCCCCAATTGCCTAGCCTTTACCACTCCTCTGCTTTGGAACCAATACTTAGTATAAATTCTAGGACAGAAGGTAAGGTTTAAAAAAAAGAAGAGTAAAATACAATAAGGTTTACAAGGTAGATTGGAGCTAGGTTGTGAAGGACTTAAAATGCATAATACAATTTATTAAGCAGGGTTCCATTTTTAAGTAGTTGGCATAGGCAGACAATTGGATATTACTAGGCCTTTGTGAAGTAACCTATTAAACTGTATAATTCTAAAACTCAATAATGAAATAATTTAAATGCCCAAAATTATGGAAAGAAATTTAGGACTTTTTATATTTGTGTCAATATAGAATTTAGAAACCCCAAGCTTGTAGCCTAGTAAGATCTGATGAACACCAAGTTTTAGGACTAGCTTGTAAACAAAATTTGTACTTGTTATCTGTTCACATGAGAATCCATCCTAAAGGGAATTTCAGGCTAGCAGTTTCAGACTGAATAATGGACCCTAAAGTAAAGACACAAGCCCAAGCAGAGTGACTCTTCTTGTCTTGTCTCCAAAAGACTCTCCCAGTATATCACACCCCCCTTTTCTAGATTCCATGTGGACACTCTAATTTGCTCCTGTAAATGTAAAACAAAAACCAAGTGTTACATATTAGACTACTAGGCTAATTTTTTTTTTTTTTGAGTGTTGGTAGATCTAAGAAATCTAGGACTTGGGAGACAGCTAGGTGGCTCAGTGGATTGAGAACCAAGCCTAGAGATGGAAGGTCCTGGGTTCAAATGTGTCCTCAAACACTTCTTAATTGTGTGTCCCTAGGCAAGTCACTTAACCCTCATTGTCTAGCTCTTACCCCTCTTCTACCTTAAAACCAATAAATTTTCTTTCTTTCCTTCTCTCTTTCTCTCTCTCTCTTTCTTTCTTTTCTTTTCTTCTCTGCCCTCTGTGGGGTATTGGTACCACAATTTTTTGCTATTTTCCAACAAGATTGAATTTTCCAACCAGATTGAATTTTTCAGGTGACTCCCAATCTTCTTCTGCTGTACAACCCTGATATTTTATAGAAGTCTTCCTGAGGAAGTTGGAATGAATGAAATAGCTGCCTAAAACCAGTGTCTGCCCTCTCTAAACCATCCTTGGCTTTTTGTGCATGGAACTGGACCTAAAAAATATTTACCAAATTGAATTAAATTGATATGTAACATGCAGGAAATCATAGGGGGCTCAGTTGAGAGAGAGAGAGAGAGAGAGAGAGAGAGAGAGAGAGAGAGAGAGTTATGATTGCCGTGTGTGTGTGTGTGTGTGTGTGTGTGTGTGTGTGTGTGTGTGTCCTTTCTCTTGTCTGGGTTTAACCAGCTGCACACCCAGAATTTTGTCTCAATGAATATCAATGGAAGAAGTGATGAATGCAGCCTGAGAAGGAAAGAATGGATCTCATTTTGCCAGGGTTGGCTGAAGGGCTCTCAGCAGTGTTTTGAAGTGTCTCTGACTCTGTCAAATCACTATATGAACTGTGCTTACTCATTTCATCTAAAAAGTACAAAGACTGCTTTTATGCTCTTAGATGCCTTTCCCTGCCTGATGTTGGCTAAAGACTGATCCTGGGTACCTTCCTCATGAATTTCTGTGAACTCACAATAGGGGCTCCCATCAAGCTTATTTATGCATCTGTTTATAGGCAGCTTTTCCATGAGGTAAAGGTTTTGTAGTTCAAAAGCTGTTTCCTGTGGGTAGCAGCTATGAAAAGAAGTGGCCTGGCTGCTTTCTCTGGGAAAGAAATGTTTGTTTTACAGAATCACTGAATTCTCAGTCCAGAAAGGACCTTAGAGATAATAAGCCCAAAAGCAGAGATGGAAAGAACCTCAGAGACTGCCTGACTCAACACATACCTGTCCAAGATTTCTGCTCTCTAACATGCCCAGCTGGGATCATCTAGTCTTTGCTTGAACATATAAGAAGATATTCAATTCCACTTTTGGATCACTTTAATTATTAGAAAGTTTTTCCTTATAACGAATCTAATTCTGCCCTTTGGGGATCTATCTAAAAAAAACAAGACTAATAAATAGAACAAATATGTCACTTTAAAGTTTATAAGATGTTTTTCATATTACATTTGATCCTAACCTTGGGAGGTAGGAGTTATTTTATTATCTCCATTTTAGAGATGAGAAACTGAGGAGGCCCTGGGTCACACACTAAGTTTCTGAGGCAATATCTGAACTCAGATCTTTCTTAATACCATATTCAATACTATCCACACTGCATCACCTAAACTGTCTAATCTCGGCTCCCCAGGATAGCACTTTCAATCTCTAAAGATAGTTATTAAGCACTCCCAAATCATCTTTTTCTCTACCCTAAAATTTCTTACTTCCTTCAATTGATTCTCACATTAGCATGATTTTGAGATCCTTCACCATCCTGACCATCCCCACCTAGATACACTATAGCTTTATCAACATCTTTTATAAAACGTAGCATCTGGAAATTATCACAGCCCTCCAGACACGGTCTCACCTGAGCAGAGAATATGATAAGATATCAAAAGTCCTTCTATCATTTAGATAGAGAGGTGGTACAGTGGGGAGAGCACAGGTCTAGAGTCAAGAAGACTTGCCTTCAAATCTGGATTCAGACACTAGTTGTGTGATCCTGGGCAAGTTTCCCTCCATCTGCCTCAGTTTCCTCAGTTGTAAAGTGGGATAAAAACACCTCCTTTTCAGGGTTGTTATGAAGTTCAAATGAAATTATATTTGTAAAGCTCTTAGCACAGTGTCTGAACATAATAAATGCTTGTTTTCTTCCTTCCTTCTTTATGGATACAATAGTTCTCGTAAGCTAGCCCAAGATCTCATTTAAATTTTTTGGATGTTCTGTTGTTCTCTTGAGTGTTAAGCTCTGAGTTGAAAAAAACCATTTAGCTCTGCTATTTAACAAATTCTCCTTCATCTCAAGAGAATTATATTTTTTACAAAGGTTTTTTTCTTTCTTTTTCTAGCAAAGAGTAAGAGGGCAAGGTAGTATAGGGATACAGTAACAACAATATCTAAAAAATGAAAGGGGAGGAGAGTAGAGGAGAAAAAAATCATTAAAGAAAATCATATGTGTTGGTTTTTTTCATATGTAGAGAAAGAAAGTCAGACAAGCAGGACAACTTTGAAAGCTATAGATTAATCTGAGTGTATCCTTAAAAGAGAAAAGCAAGATATAATCTTGTAAGATTTTTTTCTCTATTCTACAATGCATAAGCAAATGCTCATTCTATTTGGTATTTGATAAATTCACAATTAAAATTAAAGTTAATTTTTAAAAGTTGAATAGAATTGAAGAAGCTCTTCTATAGGCATATCCTCCATGTGTTTTCCCATCTCCCTTTTGTAAAGGATACTGGTGATAGGAATGACATAATCCATATCCTCCCAGAGATATCTGTAGTATGAGCCCACAGTATAATAAGAATGCCTACTTCTAGGATGTGATTGCCCACTCCACAAACTCCTTGCTTGTCCTTACCTTCTGTTTTAGAATCAATACTATGAGGGGCAGCTAGGTAACAGCTACATGACTCAGTGGATTGAGAACCAGATTTAGAGACAGGGCATCCTGGGTTCAAATGTGACCTCAGATACTTCCTAGCTGTGTGACCCTGGGCAAGTCACTTAATCCCCATTGCCTTAGCCCTTACTGGTCTTCCACTTTGGAACCAATATACAGTATTGATTCTAAGACAGAAGGTAAGAGGTTTTTTAAAAGAGTATATCATATTAGATCACAATATTTGTTTATATTTGCACTGTCTGTTTTAAGTTTAAAAGTCTCATTCATGCTTTAGGATCTGTATGCAGAGGGGAAAAGGCTGCGATCTGCTTTCCCACAGACCAGTTCCCAGAAGCAGGTTCAGATGTTCCAATTGGCTTATTTGTGCTATCAAATAGGACTGAACCTGTTTGTTCTACACCAACATTTCGTTCATCTGCTAGGACAGAGCCACATGAAGCTTCTCTCTGCTTGTTTATGTTGAGTCCCTTTAGCCCCTGACTAATAAGGTCAAGAGAATCAATTTTCAACCGGTTCAGGGAGAAGGGGAAAAGGAAAGATCTTTTCTTTTTTTTTCTTTTTTTTTCCAATTAACATTATTTCTTTCAAGTCTAAGTAAACTCTTAGCAGAGAGCAGCCAGGTTGATCTGATTATAGAAAGTATTAATCTTCTCATCAAAGGAGACCTAGCTGAAGGTTACGAAGCAGCTGGCACGTTCCTCCAAAGGCTTCTGCAGCCTGGGTCCCCTTGGCTCCTTCTCAGGACACAGCTCAAAATGAGGGCAACAACTGCAACTACTCCCTAAAAAACAGAGTAGTCTCTGGGCATCAGCTTGGGACAGGTATTTCACATCCCCATTAAACCACTTTGGGAAATTCAGTGGTTTTTGTTTTTTATAATGGATCAAGAAATTGTCTAATTGTCACAAAGTTTGGGGACTCTTCATCAGGAAACAAGCGATGACTATTTTGATCACTGTAAGTGTCTAATTAAGGTGTGAAGGGTATGTGATTGGTATCAGTGGAAGAAGTACCTATATTTTTGAAGTCACAGAACCTTGAAGGATGAAAGGAGCAACAGTGAATCCTCTGATTCTCTGGACTCCAGAGCTAGTTCTCTCTCCTCTGAAATAGCTGCTCCAATTTGAATTTTGTTTTTTTTTCTTCTGTTTTCTTTTTAATATTATAATTTATTTACAAGTGTCTCAGCCTCTTCCTCCCCTCCTCTCATCATAGAAGGCATCATCCAGGAGACAGATATCTATATATAAATTATATCTTTCATATTTCTATTTTTGAGCTCATTTTCTGGAGGTGATATTTATACTTTTATTCAAGTATTAAATTTGTAGCTCTGTATAATGTTTTCTTGGATCTGCTCCTTTCAGTGTTCATTGATCCCATGTCGTTCTTTGGACTTACTTTTTTAAATTAGACTGCTGATCATTTCTTATGGCACAGTAGTATTCCATCACAATCTGGATTCTTTGAATGGCAACCTAGAGGCAAGTTTTAAAACTAGATGTGGCTGGGGGCAGCTGGGTAGCTCAGTGGATTGGGAGTCAGGCCTAGAGATGGGAGGTCTTAGGTTCAAATCCAGCCTCAGACACTTCCCAGCTGTGTGACCCTGGGCAAGTCACTTGACCCCCATTGCCCACCCTTACCACTCTTCCACCTAGGAGCCAATACACAGAAGTTAAGGGTTTAAAAAAAAAAACAAAACTAGATGTGGCTGATGTGCAAAGCACTGAATTCTGGAGCAGGAAGTTCCAAATTAGCTTAGAGTATCCCTGCTATTATAATCATAGGAATGAAAAGGGCTTTTTAGCACTCATTTGGGATTCCTGTCTCTGACTAAAACCACTACCTATACCTACTGATTGCCAAAAGGCAAAGGAAACAAGAGATGAGGGAATTATATTCCAGGGAATTTAAAGACCATTAAAATCCATCCTGGGGGGGGGGGGGCAGCTAGGTGTCTCAGTGGATTGAGAACCAGACTTGGAGTCTGGAGGTCCTGGGTTCAAATTTGTCCTCAGACACTTCCTAGCTGTGTGACTCTGAGCAAGTCACTTAACCCTCGGTGCCTAGCCCTTACTGCTATTCTGCCATGGAAATAAATATATAGTATTGATTCTAAGATAGAAAGTAAGGGTCTGGGGGGGGGGGAGACATACCCATCCTGGTAGGTACTATATATTGCTAAACTCAAAGCCCAGAAGACCTAGGTTCGAATGTCATCTCTGACACAAACTGTGATCCTAGGCAAGCATCACTTGACTTCTGATTGCAGTAGGTAACTTTTTGAGAACATAAATTGCAGAGAAAATGACGACTTGTTTTGATAGAGGGAGTTTCCCCACCCCATAGTTTCCTATGTACCGGTGAAATCACAGGTCCAGTCTCTATGCCTGTCTAAACCATCATCGTCATTTTTTTTTCTTTCAATTAAAAAAAAGCATTTATTAAGTGCTTGCTTGGTCTGGGGCTTTGTGCAGGGGATGCAGAGACAAAAATAAAAGCCCCTGGTCTCAAGGAGTTTATAGTGTCAAAAAAGATGTAGGTTGGAAGAATCCTCTGTGGAAGGTGTAGAACTGTGGTAGAAAACCTGAGCTTTCTATAGTGGCCAGCTCACCCAACATTCTTCATGGTGCTTACTAAATGATAGATGGTGGACCAAATCATCTTTCTTGGGCATAAAATAGTTAAATCCATTTAGAGAGGCACACTCCTGATCAGTTCAATAGATGATCTCCTTCTCATTGCTTCCAAACTAAAATATCAACTCACCTATTTTGCTTTTAAAGCACCACACAGCTTGCCTCAATCTGTCTGCAGCTTCATTGGGTATTATTACTCTCTCTCCCACACTTCATAATACAGACAAACTGACCTTCTCTCAGTTCCTCAAACATGACATTCTATTTCCCCTTCTCCAGACCTTTGCACTGTTTCCCATACCTAGAATGAATTCCCTCCTTACCTCTGCCTTACAGAGTATCTTTTTTCCTTTAAGAAGCAAACTCAGGCATCACTAAAAAACAAACAAAAAAACCCTTTATCTTTTGTCTTAGAATTCAAGATAAAAGAGCAGTAAGTGTTATAGGGGTGCAAATGGTGAACCCCTGGGTTCAGGAAGGAAACCTTTCTCAAGAATGAGAGGACTCCAAACTTAGCTTAAAAGTAAAAAGAAAAATTAAATTTTTAGTAAGACAGCATGAGTGGAACAACCATGGGAGGCTGTCCCCGTGTGCTTTTTATATTCTTTCCAGTAGTGTGGAGGTGACTCCTGGCACTCAGGCATTCAGTGAGTGGGTGGGGGGAGGTCTGTCTGAGACCCTCAGGGTTTAGGTTATCAAGGTATGTCCTGGAGGTGTATCTCTTTTGTCCATCTCAACTTAAAGGACATCCAAGGATAAAAGTCTTTGCCTCTGGAGTCACAAGGGTAGGAAAGGGGAAGGGAATTTCCCAGTTCACAGCCTGTCTGAGTTAAGGGGTACAGGGTCCCTGCCATTTCTGCACAATGTCCATGACAGTAAGGACTAGGCAATTGGGTTTCAATGACTTGTCCAGGCCCACAAAGGTAGAAAGTGTTCAGTGAGATTTGAAATTCTTCATGAAACCTTCCCTGATATCCCCTTTACCATTAGTGTTCTCTCCTTCTCTCTCTCTCTCTCTCTCTCATTCTCTCTCTCTCCCCTTATCTCTCTCTCTCTCTCTCTCTCTCTCTCCCCTTATCTCTCTCTCTCTCTCTCTCTCTCTCATCCTCTGTATTCTTTCTCCCTTTGTCTCTTTGTCTGTCTCTGTTTCTCTCTTTGTCTCCCTGATACTGAACTACTTTGTATATTCTTGTGTTTATTTATTTTATATATACAATATATATTTTTATCATGTGCTTGTCTCCTCCATTAGAATGGATGCTTAAAGCAAGCAGGAGTTATTTCCTTTGTTGTACCTGTGTGGGGTGGAAATTGAGGGGCCATTGGAAATTTCAAAGTTCACCCTCCTTTATCATTTATTAACAAAAAACATAACAGTAGAAATCAATCCTTTAAAATAAGACTTTACTGAAAGAGAGAGAGAGAGAGAGAGGGACACACAGGTGGGGAGGGGTACTATCTCAGGTCTAAGATCCAAGACTGATGCCTCAAGAGATTACAGAGAAAATGTGGGGCACTACTTAAAGTTATTGACCCAAGACAAATGCCCAGAAATTCACAGCAAAATCCCTTACTTATAGGAGAATCCCTACCTAATCATCCTTTTAGTGTCCATTGTAAGTAGTCCATTCCCTGCCACCCTGGCCTCTGGTTATGGTTCTTTTCTCAAGCCTGACTGTATCCTGTCAGTGTAGTTTGAACACTCTCATTTCTTTGTAACCATGGTAATGTCAATTAATCATATTTCCCTGTCCCTCGGTTCCCCAAAAGGTATAGAAGTTCCCCAAATTCTATGGTGCTTTGGATTTGTCATCTAGCCTGGTGATTTCTTCCAGGTGTCGATAGCCAGAGTAGCCAGAGCTTTGGGGCTCTGTGTGAGTTTTGAGTGTGACTCTGTATGGAGGTCTAAAGAAATTGTCCCAAACTCCTCTCCTGATTAAAGATGTGGTTTTTCTGACTACTTAATAGTTCTGTGTTTTTTCCAGTTTAACAGTAGGCATTTAATAAAAACCTATTGATTTATTTCTAGTTGACTTGCTCAAATACAGACCTAAAGAAAGGATGATATAATAACAATACTAATAATAATAAATAATAGCTAGTATTCATCTAGTGCATGAAGATTTTCAAAGTGCTTTACAAATATTATTTCATTTGGTCTTCCAAATGATCCTAGCAGGTGGGTACTCTCCTCATTTGATAGATAAGGAAACTGAGTCTGAGTATGATTAAGCTACCTGTAAGAGAGTGATGAATATTTATATTTGAGACATCTTCATAGAGATGAAAATTGAATCCATAGCAGCTGACTGAACTCACCAAAAGAGAATGTTGAGAACAGAGGGAGAGAAGAGAGTCCAGAATAGAACTCTAATATGTACCTATATTTAAGGGTGGAATGCAGATTATGATTCAACAAAGGAGGTTAAGAAGAATCAATGAGACAGTAGAAAGAAAACCAAGACAACTTCCATTGTGGTAGAAGGCAAGCAAAGCCACACTCTTTCTTCTCCTTCTCTTAAATGTTGATTTGTGATGTTAAAGAACAAACATCAGAACTAAACAAGAAAGCATCATTTCTTGGCTACTCCTTAACTTTTTTAATTCCTCCCTATTCGTGTGGGCTCTGCATGGGGATGATGGCCACAGAGGGGGGTTAAGGCTAGAGGGGGAAAGACAACTATAACATTTATTACAAACAGATCCCATGATGTCAAAGGAAAAACAGAGAAAAGGCTCTTTAATAAACATCCTCCATTTATTACAATCTGCTTGACGTCACTGATTATTTATGGTTCTCCACGTTAAAATATACAGCTGCCCTACAGCATAGATCAGGATGAAAGGATATGTGGACTTTCCTGAGTATTTTAATATCCCTGTATTGACAATAGATAGAGAGGCTGAACCAAGACTGAAGACAGGAAATGATTTTAGTGATTTCATTACTGTAATAGACAAAAGCATTTCATCTGTCAGCTATAGCAGATGGTCTGGAAAATCTACACCTTCTAAACAGCCTGTGAGTCAAAATGCTGCCATGTAGCAAGTGGGGCAGGCAGTGTTGATACAGGCTCAACCTGGAGTCAACTGAAGAGTCAGCAGGACAGGTACTGTAGTCATGGCAATGAAACACAGGAAGCTGACTCTCTAGAGCACATCTGTAGAGAACCCTGAGGAAAGCTATTTAGAGACAGGAATAAAATCTCAGTGCTTTATAGGGACTTGAGAGCCTATTGCCAAGTGAAGGTCCCTAGGAATCCACATTTTAATGAGTTCTGTAATCAGTCAGAGTTGAAATTCTGGTTCTAAAACTTATAGATGGAAAAAAGTGGGCACTTGGTGATCAGTAAGGTTCCTTCTAGCACTAAAGCCCATATTCCTATGGAACAACTAGTTCAGAAGCTCTATATTCCATTCCTTTCCCAAATACTACACCACCAAGGAGTCAGTTCAGTTCAATAGGATATATGAGTATAAAAAGTTAGCTTGTAGTTTTGGTAATAACGGTGCTAACTTGGAAATAACACAGAACTACCAAAGAAGTCAGAAAAAACACTGTTTTATCAGGATAGGGATAAGTCCAACATCTGGCCCTTTACTCAGAGTCTGGTGCCACAAATTTTACAGGGTTTACACCAACGGTGGGCAACCTTTTTGGCCGTGAGAGCCATAAACACCTTAGGAAGGAGGAGGATGGAGGTGGAAGAGGCTGGAATATGGGGCAGGGGCTGAAGAGCCCCCTGGGGCACATCCTGGGGCTCTGCTCCGACTGGCTGGTAGGGAGGTGGAGCCAGATATGGCTCAAGAGGCATTCGTTGCCGACCTATGGTTTACACCCTGGACTCTGAGGACATATCCCTGGGAGTGCCACCATGCTGGATGACAACTCCAAGGAACAAAAGAAATTGGGAAACCTATATATCATTTGGGAAGATCCAGGGGCAGGGAAAGATGATTGACATTGCCATAGCTACATGGAAATGGGAGTGTTCAAACTATATTGACAGGTTACAATCAAGCTTGGGAAAAGGAATCATTGCCAGAGGTTAGGGTGTAAGGGAATGGGCTTCCTACAATGGATACTAAAAGGGTGGTCCCTGCCCAGCCATGGGTCTTTCCAGGGAAAGGGTCTCTGATACAATGGGGAAGACTACCTAAAACAAAAGGATATTTAGCATTTACCTTAGGGTCCATTATTCAGTCTGAAACTTCTAGCCTAAGACTTCCTTCAGGGTGGATTCTCATGGGCACAGAGAACAAGTACAAGCTTTGGGGTTCATCATATCTTACTAGGCTACAAGTTTGGGGTTTCTAGATTCCATGTCGACAACAGCAAAACCTCCTAACTTGATAGTGTTTGTACAAGCTCTAGTTCCAATGGGATATACTGGTCCATTGGTTTCTGTCCCTTGGAACAGTCACTTTATTAAAAAACAAAACAAACAAATAAAAAAAACCTCACCTTCATCTTAGAATCAATACTTTATATTGATTGGTTTTAAGGTGGAAGAACAGAAAGGGATAAGCAATGGGGGGTAAGTGACATATCCAGGGTCACACAGCTGGGAAGTATCTGAGGCCAGATTTGTACTCAGGACTTCCTATCTCTAGACCTGGCTCTCAATCCACTGAGCCACCTAGCTAAACACCCCTTGGGAGGTGCTCCCTAAAACTACAGTTTCAACAGAGAAGCACCCTGATTGGAGGTCCAAGAGACACCTGGCTCAAAATGTTGTGGGGGGCTTGAGGTGAACCACCTGGGTTCAGGAAGGGTACCTTTTACAAGAATGCGAGACTGAAACTTAGCTTAAAAATAAAAAGAGATATTTATTAATTTAGAAGGTAATGTTGAATCTGGCCAGTTAGGACAGCATAGCTGCCCTCAGTGGACATCAAGTCTGGGGTCTTTATACCCTTTACAAAAGTGAAGATTGTGACTCTCTACAGTGGTATGTACTGAGGGGGAGGGGGATAAGTCATCTGACCAAGGTCTGCCTAAAGACATAGGGGGTGACCCTCATAGTTTAGGGGACCTGATAGATAGATGTCTTAGATACAACCAGATGGTATCAAGGTATAGTCTGAAGGTGTATCTCTCTGTCCATCTTAAATCTAATGGATGATCCAAAGAGGATAATACTCTCAGGGTTTTATCAGAGCTATCAGATGTTTTGGGTTAGGAGTCACCAGGATATAAGGGAGGAAAGGAATTCCCCTGCTTACAGTTTGCCTGGAACAGGTCTATAATTTGGAGATACAATGCCCATGCCAAAAACGGCTGGCTTGCTATAGCCTTTAAAGCCTCCTTAGGAAGGAAAATCCTCCACAAAGCCCATCTCTTATGATTCTCTGGGATTTCACTCTTTGATACAGCCCCAGTCAAGTGGGACATGGACAGAGGAAGGAAGTATATAAAGAGGGATGTAAAGCACGTCCCTCACTACTAGGCTAGGTCAATGTAAGAGGACTCTTCTGGAAGATTACCAACTCCAGCCTTTCTCAATTCATCCCAGTCTCTTCAGTTGGTACTTGTATAATCGAACCTTTACTCTATCTCAGTGGAGGAGGGAAAGAAAGAAGTCACTTGGATGACATGGGAGCCTCTTCATAGAGTGGGAAATAGCGAAAGAAATCAAAGGCTACAATATAGATATGCATCTGTTACTTGCTTTCTAAATGCCTATTAAAAAAAGGAAGAAAATCACACTGGGTGCTTCAAAGCTGACAGTTAATATGAGGTTTTCAGTGCTGGTGAAAGCATCAAGCTTTGGTGTTAAAACATTACACATCACCTGCTCTTTTTTGGCCAGCAATTACTGGTGTTCCACATGGTAAAAACACAAAGGGCAAAAAGCTTCTTACTAACTCAACTAAATTAAACAAGTTGTTAATTTTTACATAGCCGATTATGCATGAATAATCTCCTGTAGCAAATATTTGTATTGCTTTCAATATTGTCTGTATACTCTGCAAATATGGTAGTTTGGTTCTATTTAATGAGATATTTATAAAGTGCTTAGCAAAGTGCCTGGCACATAGTAGGCTCTTAGTAAAAGGTTATCCCCTTCCTCTCTTTATACAATGATAAACAAGAATCATCATTTGTAATGAAAAACAGAGCTATCAACAATGGTTCCCAAACTTAACCTACCACCATCAAGAACAATGAAAATAGATTAATTCAAGTGATATGATTCCCTCTGGATTACCTCTATAGCTCCTTTCAATAATATTTTCTGAAACCATTGGCTAGGGATAAGGACCAAGCAGAAATTTTACATGACAAAGATCCCACACATGGAGGCTTCCCCACATTCCAGTTCACCCATGCCGATTAACATGGTTTAGATTTTGAAGAAATGAAACTAAGCTTAAATTAATCTATATGAAGAATATTGGTTAAAATAAGTAATAGAATCCACAGCCCAACATCCTGAACCTCACATTCATTCTTGCAGGCTGAGAAAAACTAGGAAATGTCTTGGAGGAAGAACAATCTTACACCCCACACACAGATTTTCTGAGCCTAACAGGGAAGATGTCCCTTTGTGACTTTTGGCATGTGTTACGATTGACAATAATTACACACACTAGAAAATGTGCTTCATAATTAATTACCTTTGGGCCTTTTTCCTAAAGTCATGCACGTGGAATGGTTTTATCAACAATTAAACAGCCAAGTATGAAAGGGCAAAAATTCTGTAGGGAGCAAGAGGGATGAACCAAAAACCTTAAAAAATATTTTCCCTTAACTACAGCAGATTCTTCAGGTTTATGTTATCAAAAAATTAAAATTTTACATTGGAGTCTGTTTAATCCTGAGAGTGCATCAATTCTAATCAATGAGGAGTTTATTTAAATCTTGGCTTGCAGTGCCTGAGATGTCTAAGATTTCCAAAGTTGAATTTGTGATTTCAAATCTATCTGAAAGCTATATTAACATAATAAGGCAAAATTCCCAATTTTCATAAATTGCATAATAATAAAGATTCCTCATTGTTCTCAGAGTACTTCACACACTGCCTGGTACATTTGGGTGGGGAGGAAGAGAAACACAAAGAGAGGGCTAGATCTATGATTTTTGTTAGTGTGAATATGAACCCAAATGTGAAAACTCCCACCACAGATGCAAATGGACATCTCATCTGTAACTTAGCCCAAGAGAGTTTCCTGGGAGCACTGGGAGGAAAAGATATGTCCTGGACACACAGCCTTTGTTAGGGGTACAATTTGAGTGCACAGTCTTAGAATTATAGATTAAGAGATACAAGACTTTTAAAGTAAAAAAAAAAAACAAACTCCTCATCTTACAATTAAAGAAACTGAGGCAAAGCTGGGATTTGAGAGGCTGGGTGGTATAATGGATAAAATGCTGTACTTGGAGACAAGAAGACCAAGTTTCAAATGTTACCTTTATATCTCACTACTTGAATGTACAACAAACTCCCTAAAGCTCCTTTCATTTATCTCTAAAATAAGAGGGTTGGGCTAGATCTTGTCCAAGTTCCCTTCCAGCTCTAAATATAAGCTTTTAATTCTAAGCTTTGCTTTCTTTACATTATACTACCTTTCCCTGACTTTGAGAACTCTTTTCTTTAAATCCATCTCAAATAGATTGAAAGTGAAGGTCCATATTCTGTTTCTAATGTCCTACGGATCAGTTACTGAATGTTTAAATGAATCTACTCCAATGATCTTTTCATTATATTGATTTAGAATTGATGGCTTCTCAGGCCTGATGGACCCCAGTTGTTTTTTCTGAAAATATACATTTCATATATCTACTATAGCTAAGTGTAGGTTTTTTTAGCTCACCCCTTCTGATACATCACAGAATGTTTGCCCTTTCACATTTTGGTAGTCTCATTGTTGAGAAAGACCTCCCTCAGGTGTCTTGAATTTGAGGACCATTCCATGTAGATGACTAGCATATTAAAAGAAAGAAGGGAAAAGATTTAAAGCTAACTAAAGGACACCTTCTAACATGTGCATTTATTGTCAACTGCAAAATATGTGTAAAGTCACCCACAAGCTCTTCATTGTCAGGTTTATAAAATCTTCAGTGTGTCAAATTGCCATCCCCCATGATACTTTCCAGTACTCCCCAATCTGCAAGGATGAATGTAAGCATAGGTAGATTCAGCCTGTTGTCCCAAGCCTCCCACATCCTAGATGTCTAGTAAATGCTGTTGTTTTAAATTATATGATATTCCTGGGTTGTCAGAGGCAAGGCAAGCAAATGGTGATTCTTAACTTTACTTCAATGAATAACTGCATGAATTTAATAAGATTAAATAAGAACAAATAGTAGACAAGATATACTTCTAACCTAATGATTTTTGTATAGACATTTTATTTTTAAAAATTTTCTTTATTTAATTCCAGTAACAAATCTACACATAGGTTTTCCGAGGTTACATTATTCATGTTGTCTCCTTCCCTTCTCCCAGAGTTGGCAAGTGATTTCATTGGGCTATACATATATTATCACTCAAAACCTATTTCCATATTGTTCATTTTTGTAACAGAGTAATCTTTTAAACCTCAAATCCCAAATCTTATACCCAAATAAAGAAGTGAAAAATCATATTTTCTTCTGAGTTTCTACTCCTATTGTTCTTTATCTCTAGATGTTTGTTCTTTAACTCTAGATGTGGATAGCATTCTTTTCTTAAGTCCCTCAGATTTGTATTGTTGTCAGTAGCAAAGTTTCTTACCTTTGATCACCCCACAATTTTTCAGTCACTGTATATAATGTTCTCCTGGTTCTACTTTTCTCTTTCTTTTTTTTTAAACCCTTAACTTCTGTGTATTGGCTCATAGGTAGAAAAGTGGACAATGGGGGTCAAGTGACTTGCCCAGGGTCACACAGCTGGGAAGTGTCTGAGGCCAGATTTGAACCTAGGACTTCTCATCTCTAGGCCTGACTCTCAATACACTGAGCTACCCAGCTGTCCCTGGTTCTACTTTTTTCATTCTGCATCAGTTCATGTGGGTTCTTCCAGTTCATATAGAATCAACCATTTCATCATTTCCTATAGCACAATAGTATTCCATCACCATTATATACCACAATTTGTTTAGCCATTCCCCAATTGAAAAATATCCCCTCAGTTTCCAATTTTTTGCTACCACAAAAGCATGGCTATAAATATTTTTGTACAAACAGGTCCAAACTCATTTATTTTATCTCTGGCATACAGATATAATAGTGGTATTTCTCGATTATGGACATTTTAAAAGTAGATTCTTATCAGTATCTTTGGTTTTTACATTGCCAACATTTCCTAGTATGTTCCTTTCCTTTCTCTAAGTAGGCAATCCCTTGAAACAAATAATTTTTTAAAAATTGTTCAATAAAACTAGCAAGCATGTCAAAAAATGACATATCCATAATGCCTCACCTCCACAAATATGCCATGTATGTTCTCCTATTCCTTCTTTTAAAACTAGTCTTATTATTATTATTTTGTATCACTTAATTTACAATGGCTTATATTCCTTCCATTTACATTGTGCCATTCTGTATATTATTTTCCTGGTTCTTCTTGCCTCAGTTTCCATTAATTCATCAGTCTTTACCATTGGCATTTTCATTCAGTTACTTTTTCTGAAGCCATCCTCAGATATCCCACCAGATATCCCTGGAAGTAACCTTGGGTTCTCAGAGTCAAAATCATCTGACCTTAAGTTCTGATAACCCCCTAAGCAAAGACTCTATGGTGGCTTTCATGCCCATCATCCAAGGACTAGCTCTGACAAGTTTTATCCTTGGGTGGAGGCAGCTGCCTCCTGTTGCTCCTCCTATACTTAGCCTCAGACAAAAGGTTTTCTAGCCTGCCCTCTACCCAAAACTTAAGTAAATCATTTAATCAAAGTGTGACATACTTAAAGGGACCACACTCTTACCTTTAATTTTATACCCTGACTTAACCCTTAGCCAGTAGCACCATCTACTGACAAAAAACAGAATTACAAGCAATTTAATAATCACCTGGCCTCCCCCCACCTTACCTTTGCAGCCAGATACTCCATTCTACCTTAACCCAGCCCCTTACCCACCCCACTGTCGTGTTGCCTCTTGACCACTAGAGACCAGTATTGAACACTGAATTTTTTTCTTTCTCCTACTAAGCTGACAACCATTTTGCAATTCTTATTTTCTACCACTGGAGGGCAGCACCAACAAACAACAACAACAACAACAACAAAAATAAATACATTGAAAAAAAATTTTCCCTTAACCTCCTAATTACAACATTGAGCAGCATGAATACTACCCTGTATGATAGCCTTCTGACTTGCGCCCAATTGGGAACCTTTAAGGTTTTGGACTGCCTCATTCTTCTTATGTTGTTAGGAAGTTTTTTTTCCAAATCATAAATGTTAAGAAACAAAAGGTTAACATATGAAAAATGAAAGCTGAAATGCAGGCCAAAGTGCAAATTCAATTGGACAGTTTTAAGCACTTCTTACATGATATAATACTAAAGGAAGATTCTATCCAAAAACTGTCTGAATTTTCCAAACCTGCTCCTGAACTACCGAGAAAGGGAAATCCTATTTCTCCTGAAATAGAGACAGAAGACCCTTCTTCTCTGTCTCAGGTGGAGATCCTCCTCTCTTGTGCTTTGCAATTCCTGGCTAAATCTCACTCCCTTGCTCCTTTGCCTGACGCCCCATCTTCTCCTGTTCCTTCTCCACCCCACGACCAACCCCAGGCCCAAGGAAACTTCATCCTCCTACTATACTGGTTCCTACCTATGTCCACGCAGACAATTCCTAAAAAATCATAACCACTGACCAATGAAGGCCTTTTCCCCTTAAGAGAAGTGTCTACAATAGGACATGATGGGGACCTGGTAACATTAAAACAACATGCCTTTCACACCCCAAGATATAAAGGAATTAAAACAAAATACCCCTACCTATGAAGAAGAACCAATAGCAGTAATAAAAATGATATATTTTTTTCACTACAACCCTTATAAAGATGTTGAAAAATTGCTTCAGGCTTTCCTAATGGAACATGAGAGGAATAAGATCATCTCTCATGTTAATAAAGCCCAAGGGCACAATGCAACACACTAGCCATCTCTGTATCCTAAACGGGACTATAATAACTCCAAAGAATATGTACAATTAAATCATGATAGGTATGCCATTCTCAAAGCACTGTGAGAATGTTCCAAAAGGCCACATGATCAAATTTGAATGCTTTACACAATCCAATGATGGGACACCTTCCTAATTCATGGATAGGCTCATTGATCTTGAAGGTAGATACCTGGACCTGGACCTTTCTATTGAAAAGAATATTAGGTAAATAAGGTCACAATTTGTCAACAACTGTTGTAGAGTGGTCCAAGATTACTTTAAAATGTATTGTCCAAGGTGGCCTGAGATAGATCTTGAAGAATTGATGAAAACTGCTGTTTTTGTCTCTAAAGGCCATAAAGAAAAACAGGAAGAGACTAATGATTTACTGGGCAAGATTCAGAAGGAACTAAAATCTTTAAGTGATAGAATGGATAAACAAGAAAAAGGGCATGATACTCAACCAATGGCACTTGCCCCTCTCCAACTATGGATTCCTTACCTGCCACTTCTGTGAGAAGGGCCACACAATGATGAACTGTAGGAATTTGCTCCAGGCAATCAGAAATAATACCCAGTTGAATAACAACTACAGAAATAATTATAGGAATAATAATTATAATAATGATTTTGCAATCATTATTCTCAATATAAGGAATTGCAACTTTAGGACTGATAAAAATTCTAGGAATATAAATCATGAAAATGAAGACTCAAGCCAAATGACCCCACAACAGTATATCCTAAGTGGAGCTCATCCACAAAATACTCAGGGTGCTACTGCCTCTCCACATGGGGCAGAAGGTGGCGATCCTTAGATTCTTCTATTATTTTTATTGATGTTAACCCTTTTCAGTTTTGTCTCCCCTCAAAATAGAAAAAACATATTTTGAATACAGTGCCTGTCTACTCACTTACTATCTTTATTTGCACCATCCTGTATTTGACTCTGAACATATGCCTTTTGTAACATTTTGAGCCTTATTGTAATTTTTAAAAAATTTTTCTTGAATGTATTATTGCTTTTCTACCTCATTTACACTCACCCTGCAGATCAAGGAAAGTTAAAGAGGAAATGAATCTTATTTTTTGGCAAGTAGACTCTATATTTTACTTCTGTGATTATGAAATACATAATTTTGTTTTTCTTACTGCATATGTGATACAGTATTTGATTTTTTTCTCATTTTTTTTGTATTTGAAGCACATGTCACCAGTATTGAAAGGATTTTTTTAGCTGTTTTCATTTTTGCAATAGAATAAACTAAGATGTTCATTTGCCTAGCATATAAATACATACCCAAAAGCTTTAGACTACAGAAACCTGCCATTTATTGATAAATGTTATGGGATTGTGATTAATGTTTATGTCTGATTCTAGGAAATGGGATCAAAAAAGGAGCACAGATTTCATCTACACAGTGCCATAGAAGCATGAACTTAACCTGAATAATGCCAAAAAAGAGTACACAGGTTAAAAAAAAACAATCTAGGTGAGATTGATAAATTTCTATGCCAATATGGAAGTACTTGAATGTAGTGTGAGGCTTGAGGTTGCAGTGCTTGACATATGTTAAGATGCATGCAGGACTCCTTGTACTAAACTGCTTGTGAAATACTTTCTATCAAAGTACCTAACAATTGGCTCTTCTGGCTCCCCTATCCCTGAGGAATGATGAAGGATCAGACCAGGGAATGACACTTTCCTTTTACACACACACAAAAAAAAATCTAGTTCTTTTTTCTCTTTTATAGTATGGCAACTTCCTGTAGTCCAGGCTGCAAATGGGTAAGTGCAATATTACTATATTTTGTCCTACAGACTTGTGGGACAGAAATTACTTTAATTGGACCCTAATGCAAGGGCCTATTATGAATTTATTATTGTTTACTCAGAAATTATTATATAAATACTTTTGATATTTTGATTCTGATTTTGAATTTTTTCTTTCTCTCAAAGTTTAATTTTTCTTCTATTTGCCTTTCTTTTTCTTTTTCTTTTGATAACTGACTCATACACTCCCATAACTCAAAGATGTATCCTGAGCTGATCTGGGTGTTGGTCAACACTCTCTTAAGGGGGATTATATTGTATTTTTATAAAAATTCAAGATTTAAAATTTTGCTTGAGAAAAATTTCAGAAAAAGAAACTTGCTAACTCCTTGAATCCAGAGAATTAACTGTTTGGAGAAAGATGTCTGCAGAAACCTACATAGCATTAAGAAGGTCCAGAATGAACTTTGGAGTGTAATTGATTGAATTGAAGGGGGTTGAACACAATTATTTTGAATGTAAACTTTTATGCCAAAGGGGAATGCCCCCTAATTGGCTTTTTTTGTCAATGCACCTAGCAAAACATTGGTTTTGCTTTCTCTCTCTTCTATTTCCCTCTTGTCTCTAACTTTATAGTTAGAAGATTTTTAGGGGTACAAGATAATTATGTCAAATGATCAATTGGGGGGACTAGTTTCCTAAATGATCACAGAGGGGATTGTGAAGATAAGTTTAATCCTACCCTGCCTATTTTTACATTTAATCATCAAAAGTATAAACACCCCACTTGCACTTAAGTGGGGGAAGTCTGTAACCCACGTGTGCTAAGATGGGTGATGAATTAGAACCCACTGACTACCCCCTGGGCAGTCCTAAGCAAAGTGTTAGCTATAATTAGCACAAGTATAAAGTAGAGGAAGGCAGAAAGTGACACAAAAGAAGCATCTTTAAAAGGGAGTTACAACTTCCTGTGGGGGAGAGGGGGCTTCTTCCTTCTTCAGAGTTCAGCGGCTGATGAAGAATCTGCTTAATGGACACAAGATCTTGAACTTGGTGAAACAGTTATTAAATCTCTCCCTTTGAACTACCAAGTGGTTAAGTGAAAAAGACTGACTCCTTCCTGGATTGTTCTGAAAGGACTTTCCTCTTAAGAGAGGCTTCATGACTAAAGCCTTTGCTTTATTCATCCCTGGGTCCTCGGCCCTTGACCCTTGGTCCTCAGCTCAAGGCTGACGCCTCTCTGGTTGAGGACTAATTAGCCCTGCCTAGGTTGAGCCAGGGGAGCAAATTACTTATTGTGTTAGGTTAGCTATCTTGCCCTATCCTCTCTCTGATTTTATTTTCATTCTCTCTTCCTATTTGTAAATAAACTACCATAAAAGTCATTCTGACTTGAGTCTTTCATTAGGAATTGAATCAATTCCTTGGCAATCACCCCTTTAAATATTTAGTCCAACAAACCATAATTTTTACACACCCTCTCTAGAGCTCCCAGGTCCCATCTGATACACAACAGTAATCACAAATGATTGCACAGCCAGAGCTTCATCAAATCCTGCTGATGGTTGCTTCTAGGAGTTGAATTTTTTGTGGTGTTAGGAATAGTTTTTTAAAAATCACTATAATTTATTTGCCTTCTCATATCCTTTAGTGCCTACCTTGGAAAATCCTTTCATGCTGGCCACCATTTGCCCATCATGAAGTTCCTTCCAAGGTCTCATCTTGGAGCACCCCTCCATCATACTTGACCTCTTTCTCCCAATGTTGAGCTCCTTCCAAGATTCCCATTTGATTATAGGCCTAGGCTGGTTATGCTTCCTTCATTTCTCTCCTGGCTATATTTGTCACCCTGGACTTCACCAATAGATCCAAGTTCAGGTACTTTCTATTCCCCGTTCCCCAAAACACACCTTTTTAGGTCCTTTTTATATGTTGTCTTCCCATTAAAAAGGAAGCTTCTTGAGGGCAGGGTCTTTCTTTTTGCTTCTGTAAGTATCCCAAGTACATACTTACTTACCAGAGTACCTTAATAAAGAGTAAGCAATTAATAAACGTTTGTTGCTTACCTGCCTGTTGCCTATTTATTATATATTTTATTGGCAAGAAACACAAACATTCCAAAGTACAAAGAGCAAAAAAAGAGAACTATATAAGAAACCATAAACTTCTTATGGTTTTTAAAACCAATATGAAATTTAACAAGTTAATTTAAATTGATGTCTATTGCCTTCTGAATAACTTTTTGTGTTGTACTTTGACGTTTTCTTGATTCTTTTTATCTTTTCCCCAAATCTTTTACTCCCACTAACTCAATTTCCCCACCATAAAGAAGCCCTCCCTGGTAACAAATTTGGGTCAAAAAAAAAAAAACCGTTAATTCATTAGCTGTATCTGAAAAAGTAAATCCAATCTTATGCCTCTTTCTAGTGTATCAATGTTCTGCCAAGCGCTTCATTATTAGTCTTCTGAAGTCAGGATTGGTTACAGCACTGGTCAGAATTCTTTAGGCTTCCCAAAATGGTTGTTATTTCTCTTTATGTGATTCTGATCATTGTAAAAGTTGTTCTACTGGTTCTCTGCTTATTTCACTCTACATTAGTACATAAAAACTCCCCCAAATTTCTCTGAATTCTTCACTTTGTAACAATGTAATATTCCATTGCATTCATGTACCCTGATTGGTTCAGTCATTTCCTCACTGATGAGCCCCAAATGTTTCTACTCCTTTGAGACAAGAAAAAGTACTGTTACAAATATTTTTGAACAGATAGATTTGTCTCCATATTTGACCTCTTTAGGGCTATTAGTGGTATCAGTGGTGAGGTATGCATGGAGATCAACCAATTCAAAGCTATAACAATGAGTCAATGAACATTTCCTCTAATATGTGCAAAGCTTCAGTTTCAATGAAGCTAAAAGAGAAAAATA
This sequence comes from Gracilinanus agilis, assembly GCF_016433145.1. Classification (NCBI taxonomy): domain Eukaryota; kingdom Metazoa; phylum Chordata; class Mammalia; order Didelphimorphia; family Didelphidae; genus Gracilinanus; species Gracilinanus agilis. The sequence continues at coordinate 232,081,121 of NC_058135.1, read as the reverse complement.
AATATATCTATGTGTGTATCTTTCCCAGGTACAACAAACAACAAAAATTTCAGTATATACCACTTATCATTTTAAAGAATGACTCATTTATTCCTATAGGTGGTATATTTTGTTGAAGGTTTTTTCTGTATCTATTGAGATAATCATTTGATTTCTGCTGGTTTGGTTATTGATATGGTCAATTATGCTGATAGTTTTCCTAATATTAAATCCTGGTGAATGATCCTTGTGATATATCGCTGTATTCTCCTTGCTAGTATCTTAATTTAAATTTTTGCAACTATATCCATTAATAAAATTAGCCTAAAATATTCTTTCTCTATTTTTGTTCTTCCTGCCTTAGGTAAAAGTATCATAAATAAATTCATAAAAAATAATTTGGTAGGATTCCTTCTCTATTTCCCCAAATAGTTTATGTAGTATTGAGATTAACTGTTCTCTAAATGTTTGATAGAATTCACTTATGAATCTATCTGGTCCTATGGATTTTTTCTTAGGGTTTTTTTTTCTTTTCCATTGATGGCTTGTTCGTTTTCTGATATGAGATTATTTAGGGATTCTATTTCCTCTTTGCTAATCTGGGCAATTTGTATTTTTGTAAATATTCATCCATTTCATTTAGATGATTTTACATATTGGGCAAAATAATTCCCAATGATTGCTTTAATTTCTTCTTCACTCATGGTGAGTTCATCCTTTTCATTTTTGATACTGATTATTTTATTTTTTCTTTTTTAAATTAAATTAGCCAACACTGTATATTTTGTTTATTCATAAAACCAATTCCTAGTCTTATTAGTTTAATGGTTCTCTTCCTTTTGATTTTATTGATTTCTCTTTTAATTTTTAGGATTTCCAATTTAGTCTTTAAATTTCTTTTTCTATTTTTTAGTTGCATATCCAATTCATTAATCTGCATTTTCTCTATTTTAATTGATGTAAGCATTTTAGAGATTTAAATTTTCCCCTAAATATTGCTTTGACAGTATCCCATAAATTTTGATATGTTGTCTCTTCATTGTCATTCTCATTAATAGAATTGATTGTTTCTGTAATTTTTTCTTTGGCACATCCTTTTTTAGCATTAGGTCATATAGTCTTCAATTAATTTTTACCTTTCCACAGAGTTTTATTGATTATAATTATTATTGAATTATGATCTGAAAAGGATGCATTTATTATTTCTGCTTTTCTGCATTTGGTTGTAAAGTTTTTATGCCCTAATACATGGTCAATTTTTGTGTAGGAGTCATCTACTGCTGAAAAGGGGGTATATTCCTTTCTATCCCTATTTTTTCTTTAGAACTGTTAGTTCTAACTTTTCTAAGATTTCATTTACTTCCATTACTTCTTTCTTATTCTTTGGTTTGATTTATCTAGATTTGAAAGAAGGGAATTGAGGTCCCCCATTTTTATAGTTTTACTGTCTATTTCTTACTGAACTTCATTTAATTTCCCCTTAAATTTAGAGGTCATAGCATTTGGTGCATATGTTTAGTATTGATGCTACTTTGTACCTTTTAGCAAGATGTAATTTCCTTCCTTATCTCTTTTCATTTATTAATCTGTTTTTTTTATTAAACTCTTTCCTTCCATCTTGGAGTCAATACTATGTATTGGTTCCAAGGCAGAAGACTGGGAAGGTTTAAGCAATGGGGGTTAAGTGACTTGCCCAGGGTCACACAAATAGGAAGTGTTTGAGGTCAGATTTGAACCCAAGACTTCCCACCCAGCTCTTGGCCTGACTCTCAACCCACTGAGCCACTTAGCAGCCCCCCTTATCTCTTTTAATCAGTTCTTCTGCTTTAGCTTTGTCTGAAATCTTGATTGCTACTCCTGCTTTTTTTACTTTCAGATGATGTACAATAAATTCATTTCCAGCACTTTACCTTTACTCTGTGAGTGTTACCCTGCCTCAAATGTGTTTCTTGTAAACAACATACAGTAGGATACTGATTTTTAATCCACTCTGCTATCTACTTTCAAACAACAAAACTTTAAAGGAATTAGAAATGTCAAAGCATAAGTATGGCACAAAAATTTCAAGCAAGAAATGAGGTCAAATCAACCTGGAAATTCCATGAGGAATCTAAACTGAAGACCATATTCCATTTGTATACCACTCCTTCATTAACTCAAGAATCATCTCTTTTGCAAATTTAGAAGCTTTTTTTTTTAAGTTAAGAAAAGCAAAACAGAATCAATACACACTTATTTTTTATTTAGTTTTGGGGTAAAGTTTTTAACTATATCAAAATATAATATAGCATCTATATAGCATTATAAGACCTCATTTGAACAAGGAAAAACATGTCATGGAAAACTGAGTATACAGTGAATGTATGAAGCAGAACTCCACTGTTCCCATCCACCTTTGAAATTGATCCATCAGGGGTATTCTCTTGCCCTTAGGTGACCAGAGTGCTTATGTTAAAAGTTCTTTACCCCGATCAAAATTCATTTTCATGAGAGGATATGAAGTTCACTTACACTAAATCTGATAAGCATTGCCCTTCCAAGGAGTGTTTTAACGGTATACAGACAGTAGTAAAGACATTAATGTCTAACAGGGGAATTTCTAACACCAGGCTGAAATGTACCACCTGTATATGTATAGGCATGGCCTTTTATTCTGATTGTGTGGGATTATTTCAGACATCTGCTCTGTTTATATTAAAGTCAGCACCAAACCCATGAACAAAAATACAAAAAAAAATTTACCAGATGTGGCTTCAGTATTTGCATATGTAATTTTCTATGCAAATGTCCTTGTGAAAGGTAAAGAGAGAGATTCAGAAACCATGCAAAAACATGTATAAAATCTCATTCCAACAACAAACTATTTACTTCCACACGGCTAACTCAATCACTTTTTCACTTGCTGTGTGGGAAAGCTTTACCATGAAAGGCAAAATATATTCTAAATTAGCATTTGCAAGCCAAAAAAGGCATGACATGAACAAAGAACATACTACCAAACTCTGCTGGGCATGACTTTGGAGTCTATAATGAACAAAAACCAAACTTATCTTTTAATTTAAGTTTGTGGAAATGATAGAAGCCAGGGATAGTAGAATTCTGATATCCCAGCCCAGCGTAACAGGTCACAGTTGACAAATAACATAGAGAGCACTGCCAAAGTCTGATGAGCAAAAAGTCATGAGTTCCATTGTAATCCAATCAGGGGAGATTAGAGGAATTACTCAAAAACAGTTCAGTGATTTGAAACTGATTATTTTATGAACTGCTCCTGCAATTAAGTTGCAAAGAGGGATTTTCATAAGTAATTGTGCTCACTCAAGCAGGGCAACATTTCTACTTTGCCAGGCACAATACTGTTGAAATTTGGCCCTTTTAACAAACCCATCTAACATTAAATTCTAACGGATTTTACTTCTTCTATCAAGGTTTTTAAATACCCTGATCACTGACATAATTACATAAACAAATTAATTTTTAAATTCTGCCATAAAATTCAGGTTCAAGTTCTATGAAGCATTTCCAGTCTACACCTTAATACTAGCTTGATTTGCTTCCACTGAAGCTGACAAACCAACACAGTCAATACTGTTTATATTTGTGACCACAACACACAAAGAGGAGGAAAGTAGGGCAGTCACAGTCCATAAGGCTCCCTCGCCCACCTCCACAAGTCATCTCCCTCTGCTGCTCTTTACAAGTTCCAGAAGGTCAGCAAGGTTTTGTGGAAGCTGTAGATCATCACATTCTTCAGCCAGGGAAGAAACAGTATTTTCCTTAAGAAAAGGACTGTTCTGTTCTAGTTTTTGGTCTGTGCCTTCAAACTTGGTAAATCCTTCTCCAGGTCATCTGCTAGCAACTTGTCAACATCACAAAGGACTTTAAGGAAGTCTTCTACCTGCAGTAGAAACAACTACATTAAACAGGTTTTCCACCTTACAGCAGTTGCCAATAACTGCTCATTCTTCCTTCCTAGGTCATCATCAGGTAAATGGACTTTCCCTTTCCATTTACTCTCATGATTAATATCTTCCAATCTGCCCCTACCCTAAAGATCTAAATTCCAAGTTCTGGTATCACCACCACCCACCAGGTATAGAAGGCCCTTGACTGTCCTGCTCCTGATGAAATTGAGGAAATCCTGCTGGATGCCACTGTGTAAGAACTTTATTTGTCACTTTATATACTTCTTCATATATAGAATAAGTAGGGAATGGAGTGGGGTAATTCTAGGCAGTTTGAATATCAGTTTGGAAAATAAGCATAAATCAATAGATAGAAAGTATCTTAAGACTTGGCACAAAGTTGAAGGAGTAAAGCAGGACTCTCAAATCAGAGATACTTGCATACTGGTATTGGAGACTGATGTGTCCTGGGCTTCTCTGCCTCTGCTCAGCTTGGGCCCTATATCTAAAATGCCTTTCTTTCCTTACTTTGTCAAATTCCTACCCTTCTACGAAGTTCCAACCCAAGTACTGCTGCCTACTTTGGGACATCTCTCTTGATCTCCTTGGTTGGTAATGAACCTGGAGACTTCATATGGTATTCTGTTTTGGAACCAACTATGTAAATAATTTATCATAGCATAGATTTTAAAATTAATATCCAATAACTAAGTATTATATTTTATGAATTTTATTAATAATAACTAAAGTAAAAAAGCTAACTAAAAAGGTGCTAACCCAGCCTGGTCACAAGAGAAGAGAGGAAAAGAGAGGAGTTGCAGAGCTTATAAACAATATGTGACCATGCAATGTGGTGGAGAGATTAAAAGGAATTCTGGGAAATACTGAAGGACTTCTGGGGGATGAAGTCCAGGGTACAAAATCTCCATTTATACAATAGAATAGTACCTATGATATTTACCAATCTTTGAGTATTATTTTCCATTAAATTATACATTTATTTTAAAGGATTTATTTTAATATATGCTGAATTATTTTTATATTTTGGTTTTGAATTAGAAACTCAAATTAATCCATCAGCCTCTGCATTCATTCAGAGAACTTCTTCCATCATAGGAAAGCGAGATTATGGGAGATTGTGAGGTCTGTCTTATTCAGTAAGTAGAACCAGTTTATGACAAATGCTACTCCATGTAGCACAATCAAGTCCTTTACTCTTTCTTTAGGGAGTCAGTCTTTATAGGGCAGAATTCAATTCCCACCCTCACCACCAGTAGTTGGGGAACACGAAACCTGTACATGACTAACCACCATCCACCAGGGAATGGGGAGTTGGGAATTTTGATGGATCACCTTTTCATTGTCTATTCATCAATAAGAAGGGTCTTGGGATGTCCACTAAATAGCTGGATAAGGAGCTTCCAAAACTGGATTATTTATGGATCTGTGCTAGAGGCCTTCTTGGTCTTTGATCATCAGAAGAGATCACTGACCAATTAATTTATTAGTTAATGCTAGCCTAACTAATAAACTGATTTTCTTATCCAGAAGCCAGTCTTGCTGATTTTTTAATCGTCTCACCTTTAAGGAAGGAACTGTATCTTTTCTGAACTTTATATTGCCCACCCCAAGTGCCTAACATAAATCTCTGCTTATAGTAGGTTTCTACTTAAGTGTTTATTGGAACAAGGAATTTAACCCTAACTGCAGAGAGTGAACAGGCATCTCTAAAGATAGGTTTTTATCTCAGAGTACACATATCCCCAAAGCTAAGACCTATATATTGGCAGGTCACTGCAACATTGTACTCCATACATGAGTCCAAAGGATATCTTCACACACTCACCACAGAGCAGTACAAGGGAAGAAGGTTTTTAAATGCACAAAAACACTTCTGCTTGTTTAAATGGTCTTCCTTTAGTGCCTGAATGATATTCTCCTGAAAAAAAAAGGTAAAAAAGTTACAAAATGAGCAGAGGAAGACATTCAAAACTTGATCTGGTCATCCTTGTTGTGGCTCTCCTTTCATCTTGCCTCAATTGTTTACTGAGAGGGCTGGAATGATGTCTAGATGATATTGTCGATACTGCTGGAAAATTCCATGTGTCTTGGGAGGTATTCAACATACCTTGAAGTCCTTGGTAAAAAAATGAATGATTTGGGGGCAGAGATGATGATTTCAGCTCTTTTTCTCCTTTAAAGTTATAACTTTGGAAGAGAAGGGAAGATTTAAGAAGTGAAATAATTGGTCATTTAGATGGGATGGAAGAACAGGAGATTTTTCTAGACTACTTTTTGCAATACTAGAAGGGTGGACTCCTGGGAAAAAATAGTTTATACATCACAATGGCTGGTAAGAATACAACTAACAGGAAACTCAATAATCTGATTGAGCTTTAAAGTTAAATCTGAGGAAAGGAAGAAAGACGTCCAGCTAAAAATCAACACTGGACATTATGGAAGACAATGAATGGCATGGAAAATGGCATGGCAGGAGTTGCCCAGTAATTTTTAAGGAAAAAATAAGAGTTCAGAAAAATACTCAGCCTCAGAAACATAGTGTGACCAATAAACAAAATGAACATGGAATGTTAGAAGAAGGAATAGATATCATTTGTTGAAAAGGGATTCAAGACAGAGGCAAGGGGTACATATCAAAAAAGTTTGTACTTATATGAAAATCCATTAGCTGAAGAATATTAATATGGTGGGCAACATTTGGCAAAGATAAAAGGAGAAAAAGAAGCAATCATAAAAATATACTATATAAATGCTGAACAGGCTATTCTAGATCATGCTTTCCTAATGGAAAACACAAAATTATCACATAGGCAAGATACGATAAAGAGAGGGGCTTTAGCTTTTTGGACATGAATTAGAACTCTCATTCTACTAAAAAAAAGCATCTGAGGGGCAGCTGGGTTGCTCAGTGGAGTGAGAGTCAGGCCTAGAGACAGGAGGTCCTAGGTTCAAACCCGGCCTCAGCCACTTCCCAGCTGTGTGACCCTGGGCAAGTCACTTGACCCCCATTGCCCACCCTTACCAATCTTCCACCTATGAGACAATACACCGAAGTACAAGGGTTTAAAAAAAAATGATTAATTAAATTAAATTAAATGAGTTGTCTTTTTGAAAGCTAAAGCTTTCAGGAAGTAAAGGAAACAGAGAGGGAAATTGATATTATAAACTCAATTGTGATAAATGATGAAAAACAGATTAGTAAAACAGAATTAGCAGGAACTTATGGAGAAGGTGGTCCTTTCCTCCTAAGATTTATAAAGGAAAGTTCTACAAAGCCAGATATCCCTGATAGAAATAGTGTGATGTGAGAGAAAAAGGGCTGGACATCACAGGCAGGCAGGAGTCTTTAAGTCTTGGCTCTAGAATGACTAACTAGCTGTGTGCCCAAGGGCAAGTGTTCTTGAAACTAAACTTTCACTATCTCTAAAATGGAAAGAAGACTGGTACAACCTATCTCACAGGGTTCTGAGAAGAAAGCACTTATTAATATTATTATACAAGACTTTAGAAAAACAAACTACTAATCAATAAGATAAAAGCATGCTCAAAAGAAGATGACAATGATTATAAAAAGGTCTAGAAATCATGTTTAATGATTAACTTAAAAAGGAACTTCTCTGAAAAAGAAAATCTGACACTCCTAGCTATATGACCCTGGGCAAGTTACTTAACCCTAACTGCCTAATCCTTACCACTCTTTTGCCTTAGAATTAATACTTAGTATCAATTCTAAGAAAGAAGGTGGGGATTTAACAAAAGAAAAAAAAAAAAAGAGGGGGCAGCTGGGTGGCTCAGTGGATTGAAAGACAGGCCTAGAGACTGGAGGTCCTGGGTTCAAATTTGACCTCAGACACTTCCCAGCTGTGTGACCCTGGGCAAGTCACTTAACCCCCATTGCTCTTCTGCCTTAGAACCAATACAAAGTATTGATACTAAGATGGAAGGTAAGGGTTAAAAAAAAAAAAAGACAGCAGATATCACAGATGTCTTCAAATATTTGAAGAGCTATCACACAGAAGGATTTGATATAGTTCGTATAGTTTCAAGAAGCAGAATAAGAATCAAAGTTACCAGAAGGCAGATTTTAGATCAATATATTGTAGATCACTTTTTAACAATACTTTAGCTATTCAAGTTTAGAATGGGCTACCTTGTTGGGTAGTGAGCTCCCTAAACTCACTGGAATTTGCATCACAGAATGGATAGAGTGAGAGATTCAGTTACTAAATCTAAACCTACTACTGGGACATTTTTGAGGGGGACAGTTGACCTATAATTTCAATAGCTAGAAGAATATCACAGAAGTGTGAACTTCCTCTATAAATGAAAGCCAGGAACTCTACAGCTGATGAAAGTCAGAGAGTTGCCTAGGGCAGAGATTAAATAATGGGTGTTATTGTTTAGTCATTTAACTGACTCTTTATTTAAACCCTTACCTTCCTATCAAAATCAATACTATGCATAGTTTCCAAGGCAGAACAATAATGGTTGCACAATAGGAGTTAAAGTGACTTGCCCAAAGTCACATAGCAAGGAAGTTCCTGAGGCCACATTTGAACCCAGGACCTGTGGGTCTCTAGAACCTGGCTTTCAATCCAGAGACACATAGCTGCTAGTAAGCATATGAGGCCAGATTTGAATTCAGGAAGATGAGTCTTCCTGGCCCTAGGCCCAGCAGTGTGCACTGTGGTGCTACCTAGTAGTCCCAAATGACTGGTGCCTATGGTCATGATGTTAGTCTACCTGTCAGTCACAGGACTAGAATCCAAGTCTTCCTTAGAGGGCTAAGGGTAGCTCTCTAACAACTCTACAGCACTGCTTCTTACTGGAATAAGTTAAACTTCAGGCCATGTTCCTCTCCTACTGCCTAGCACCTAATCAAGCACCCTGACTCATTCACTAGAGGTGCTATCAGGCAGACACACCCCTCCTGAACATCTCCCTCTCCCTTGTCCTCCCTACTCTTTCCTACAAAAGCTTAGGGGAACAATCCTCCCTGGAATTGTGGCTAGCTTTCTTACCTGAAAAGTGAACATAAAAGGATTTTTCAGTACCTTTGTCAAATCCTGAAAAACATTAGAAAGTAGTTCACACGAAACATCCTTTAAGACTTTCAAGTGGAAATCTTCCTCAGTTACATCAGACTTTTCAGTTTCTTCTCTGTTAGAATCTAAGTTCACTGATCTTTGCTGACAGTCCTCCATGTTGTGCAAGACCCGAATCAAGCTGCCAATTAGAGGCAGACCTATTGTACAATCAATAAATGAAGAGAGATAAAGTCAGAAATATATATTGAGTATTTCTTCTGTTATAAAAATATTTTAAGTGATCTGATCAAATCAAACACATCTACTGTGCTCTACAAATCACAAATGTTAGCTCTAAATCATATGGATTACAACAGAAAAGTAGTTTACGTTTAAAAATGTGAAAAGCCAAAAGCAGACCTTCCTTCATGAATCCTACATTCTAGTGAATGAATAATCCTGATCTTGTCCTGCATTGTCTAATCTCTCTGCATTAATTCAGGCTGCCATTTCTAGCAAAGCACCTGACGTTTAAAAATTTTAACAGATGTGTAGGATCTCAACTGATGTAGGATAACCCTTTAATGATAACAAATGCAACCTATGCAAGTCATCTTATTCTCTATGTCTATCCCGTCTTCTTCCATAAATCCTCTATAAGGGCTATCAGCCTACTGGAGGCCTTTACTCTAAATCTCTTAAAATTAGGTGGATCCCTATTGAGTCCTATATGGAGTGTTCAGGGAAGACTAACATCTCTGGAGTGAAGGTTTGCTGAGCCCTTTTCTGAACTGCCCATCCTCCTCTGGTGTCCACCTGCCACCCAATTCTCACCTGTGCCTCCAAGAAACTGTATCATGAGCAATGTTTATACCCCAATAAGCCTTCTCAGTAGAGCAAAAGCCTCAAACCTGATGTATATGGAGAGTATTCACTCCAGGCATGTGAAATCTAGACTCCTCCCATCCCCATGGGAAGGGGCAGATGAGAATGTTTTGTTACAATGGCCAGGAAGGCAGTGAAAGCAGGCACTGTGTTTAGGTTAGACATCAAAGAAGCCAATATCACCCTCAGCATCCTAAGCCATTGCCAGTCATCATGAAATCTGTCTTGCCACTGGATTTCAATAGCTTTGCAAAACTGGAAGAGAATGAGCTTGAACTCTGTGCAATTTTGCCTCATTTAAATCGACTTTATGTGCTAGTCAAAAGACAAAATCAGTGATGTCATTTTCGGTCCTTTTCAAGTAGGAAGGACAACAACCAACCAACCGAACACTTGAGCTACTCCTCAGTGATCTTTCACTTTCATTATAGAATTGGCCCTCCTCCCTTAGCAGTTCTGTATCTCTTCAGTGACCTTTTCCACTATTTCTCCCACACAATTCTTCATTGGTAATACATCTGCTTGCTGCTATCTCAGAAACTGTGAGGATGAAAGTGTTTGTATATAGTTGTTTGTATGCTGTTTCCCCTATTAGACTGTGAGCTTCTTGATGACAGGGACCATCTTTTGGCATTTGCCTCAGTGTTTAGTCTAGTGCCTGACACTTAATAAATACTAGTTGACTATCTGCCTGACTGGTCATACACTTGATTACTTGATTTCAACATCATCCATAACCAATCTACCTCCATGATCCAGAACTCTAAAATCCCTGTTTCTATCCTCTGCTCTCTCTCTCTCTCTCTCTCTCTCTTTCTCTCTCTCTCTCTCTTCTCCTCCCTCCCTCCCCCTAAATCTTTTCTTCATCTTAACCTTCTACCTGCCCTCTTCTCCATCCATTCCCATGACTCTGGTCTTGCTGTCCTTCCTTCAAAGCCTTGACTGCAGGGTTAACTAGTTCAATTATACTCTCTCCTATTGTCTTTGATCCTTTGCTCCCTTGTTTTATTGCTTGTCACAACTTGTCAAACCTTAATCCTCATATACTCCCACTTTATACCATCTCCATGCCTATTCACATGCTGCTGTAGAAAGTTTTACAACTTTCGAATGGATTTAATAGTTACTATCTAATCTCAAGTGGACTCTCATTCTGCATGACAATCCTTTTACTTCTTTCCTATAGACTATCCAACTCTCAACTGTGGCTATTCCAAACCTCCTCTGACAAAAGAAGCCATTTCCAGAGAATTTTCTCTTTTCCCCTACTTTAGATATTGAACTCCCTCTTGATCATCCCCTATTCTCTCCTCCTTTACTACAGTCTCTGATAAACAGTTGGCCTTTCTTAGCAAGGTCAGTCTCTCCATTTGCCCCTTGATACTATCCACTCCAACAGCATCTTAATCATTGCCCCAATTTTGGATCATTATTAATCTCTCTTTATCCACTGACTCCTTCAACACCTCCCACGTGCATGTCCCATCTCTTCCATCCTTAAAAAATGTACCATGATCCTACCACTTCCTCAAGTTCCTTTCATTGTTAAATTCTTACAGATGGCCATTGATATGAACCACTTCTACATCCTCCCCTCCCAGGTCTCAACTCCTTGCAATCTGGCTGCTCACCCTAACACTTGACAGAAACTATCTATTCCAAAGCCATCAATAATTTCTTAACTATTAAAAGTAAATGGTTTTTATGTGTTAATCTCTCTATGGCTTTTAACACTATCAAGCAGCCCATTTTCTACAATAAATCATATCATCCGTCATCCCCCACTCTCAAATATTCAATCCAATCTGCCAACTGGTTCCTCCTCTGCTGCTTTTTCAAACACATCATCTTCCCTCATCCCTAAGTCAGACTTTCACCATCTCCCCAAGCTTTCTCAGCCAAACTCCTAGAAAAGGCTGCTGCACGGCTTTCTTCTTCCTCTCATCTCACTCACACTAGTTACCAATGATGTTTGAATTACTAAATCTGGTGGTCTTTTCTTAACCTTAATCCTTTTCAGTGTGCCTACTGCATATTATAGTACTGACTACCTCTCCTGCTAGAAACTCTTGTGCTCTGCTCTCTGTCTTGATTTGCCCCCAACTGTGTGAATATTCCTTCTTAGTCTCCTTTGCCGACTCATCATCTACATCCTGGTTTCTAATGGGAGGTATTCCTCAAGGTTCTATTGCAGAGCCCCTTTTCTTCTTTCTATACTTTCATCTAGTGTACTCACTAGCTCTCTTGAGTTTAATTATTATCTTTATGTTGATGACAGATTCATAGATTGACTCCCAATTTCTCCCCTGTCATGATATTTCAAACTGAATACCCTAGGTACATCTTACACTAAATAAATCTAAAACTAATCTTGTTATCTTTGCCTTTATATCCTCCCCACTTCCAAACTTCCCTATTTGTTACAGATATAATGATCCTTTCAGCGTCTCAGGTTCAAAACTTGGCATTATCTTCAACACTTCACTTTACCTCAACTCCCTTTACCAGTATGTTACCAAGAAATTGCTATTTCTACTTCATATATAAAAATATATCTTTATATAATAATATAGCTTTATAATATAATATCTTTTATATGCAACCCCTTCACTCCATTCATATAGCTATCACCTTAGTTTAGGTTCTGGACTGTTTTCCCAGATTATTGAAACAGCCTCCTACTTGGCCCCAAGACTCGGGCCACTCTGGGCCATTCTAAACAGATATCAAAGTAATTTTCCTTAAGCAGAGATTTAATTCAACCCAAGTTTAAATCCTAGATTGGACAGTTACTTTTCAGGAAAATCACTTAACCTCCCTCATTTTCAGTTCTCTCATCTGTAAAATGGAGATAACAACTCTTATTGCACAGGGCTGTCAGTTAATAAGCATTTATTAAGTATCTACTATGTGTCCAGCACTATGCTTAGCACCACAGATGAAAGAAAGGTCAAAAACAGTTCCTATTGTCAAGGAACTCATGTATTAATGGGAGACACAACATGAAAACATCTATGTACAAACAAGAAAAAGATAGAAAAGGCAAAAACACTGAGGATCAAGAAAAGCTCCTTATAGCTGCATTTTCAGCTGGAACTTGAAAAAAGTCAGAGAAGGCAAGAAGCAGAAAAGAGAGCATTCCAGGTATGGAGGACAGCCAGGAAAAATTAATGGAGTTAAAAGATGGACAGTCTTTAGAGAAGAACAGGAAGGAGGTAAGTAGCTCAGGAATGCAGAGTATGTATCAGAGAGTGAGGAGTAAAAAAGACTGAAAAGGTAGGAGTGAGATAGGTGATTAAGAGCTTTGAACGACAGAAGACTTTATATTTTACCATAGAGGTATCTCAGGAGTTTACTAAATGGGTGGATATGGGTGGAGAGATGACATAGTATTCATTATAGAAATTTACTTCTATGTTGGCAAGATCACCACCATAACTATATATTCCATATAATAGAATATTTGGTAAGAAGTAAAAAGAACTACTAATGTGGACTACACTTCCTAGTTTGTCATACAGAATGTGAAATTATAACAGCATTTGCCAAATGAAATTCTGTCTATCCTTAACTCTGTAAATTTCTGTTACAGCAGATGCAATCCTATTTCTATCATTCCTACTAAGATTACTACTCCCAGCTTGATCAGCACTGTGGATCACACATAGGATGTATACAGGCAAACTATTTTTAAAATTACCAGTGTTTAAAAGGGGGTCATCATCAATCACAACTGGTGGAAATGATACTTGCTTTTTTCCATCTTTATATACTCCTGTTCAGCCTGTGACACATATACAGCAGATAACACTGAGAAGATGGATGCCAGCACTGTTTTCTGTTCCTGAAGTATGATTGGTGGATCACCAGGCTGACAGAATTCATGGCAGGCCAGATCAGAAAGAAAATTCCAAGTATCTCTTCCAACATCAGGGAGCTGAACTTGATAAAGAAAGCACTGATTCAAAGAGGGGAAATAATTAAATGACTAAAATGTGCTATCATCATTCTGATAATTCTCCATAAAATTGCTTACCAATTGCTTGAATTCCATCATCCACAGTGGTAAGTAGTTGTAAGATATGCATATAAACATCCAGTCCTACTGGGTTATCTGAACTGCATGCAAACAACAAAAGCACTGACTCAATGACTTCCAGGCCCAAAGAAAGAAAATTACACAGAAGACATACCCTAGGAAACAAAATATCTCCAAGACCAGACACAAACAAACCCACTACAAGAAATTCCACAAAGAAACTGAGTATTTTGTTTTACTCAAACCAGTGGAATCTTGTTCCTGAATCTCAACTGAGGCAGCAGCAACAGTGTTTTGTTTTGGTTTTTTTCAGTTGCTCTAAAGATTGCCTCCTTTCAATGGTGAAAGCTAAAAAGGAAACCCCTTCAGCATTAGCAATATCCAAATATCTGGATTCTAATCAGCTCAGGCTCCCATTAGATCTTCATTCATTAAAGAAAAAGGTCCTTTCAGAGACACTAATGGAGATGACCTTCAGTTCAACAAATTGAACAAGCCTTCAAAAGTGCCTTTTACACGCAGAAGGTACTGTGCTAGGTTGCTGGAAACACAAAGATAGAAAACAATATAGCCTTTTCCTTCAAGAAGCTTACCTTGTAATAGGGGAATATTACCTGTGCAAAAGGAAGATAAAATACTGAATAGGATGGGAGGTGAGTGAGACCTAGAAATTGTGTCAAAAAAATTTAAGAAAAGAAGAAACTATTTTTATTTTTATTATTATATTTTTGGTTGTGCAGATCAGGGACAGTTCATGTTAGAGGTAGCATCTCAGCTGAAATTTAATGGATGACAAGGATTTCAACAAGAAGAAGGGAATAAGGAATATGTTCCAGGTAGAAGAGATGGCCTATGCTAATAATTAGAGGCAGGATGACCTCGAGGACAGCCAATATAGTCCCTATGGCTAAAATGAATGAAGGAAAATAGAGTTAATCAGGCCAGAAAGAGGTAAGAAGTTTGTTTTTTATCGAAAAATTATTAAAGAATGACAAAATTTTTTTAGCAGGAGTCACATGACAAGAGATCTTTGCATTAGGAAGATTATTTCAGCTGCTATATGAAAAGTGGATGGGAGACAGAAAAACTGAAGGAAGATTAGTAAGGTTATTATTATAATGGTTCAGATGAGAAGAAATAAAAGCCTATGGTGATATTCAGGTAAATGGAAAAGAAAGGAAGAGATGAAGATGACTTATATTGTATATGTAAAATAAGTACAACTAAGTAATGTGGGAGGTAAGGGGAAAGAAGAGAAAAGAATGATGGTTAAGTCCAAGTTTTGAAACCTGGATGACTTAAAAGTCAGTGGTTCAATCAAAGGAATCCTCATCCATGGAAAGAAAAAGCTGGGCCCCTCCACAATAGGTGAAAATAGGCATTGTTAAAAACAGCATACTGTACAATGGCAATTCTACAACCCTGCTCTGTTGCAGACAGGTCCAGGGCCCATGCCACCCTAAATGGACAAAGCTGTCTACATAGTTTCTCCTGTGGGCCCCTTTGGTGCTATCTAGACAAGTACTGGTCCAAGGCCTCCCAACCCCTTTAAGTAAAGGAAGTTCCTAGGACAGACCAGGATTACACTGTTCTCTATAATCCTACCGGATTTGTTTAGCAGCTTCAAGTACACAGGGGACAATCTTCAGTGGGGATTTCTCTTCCAAATCCTCAGAGGACTGGTCTAGGACCTCATTAGTACCATTTCTAATCCATTCCACCATTAGCTTCTCATCTAAGTCGAAGAGCTTGTCAACCACTTCACCCACTTTCACCAGCAAGTCAACTGCAGAGAAGAGAACACCCATGAAAATGAAGAGAAAATCTTGAAATTAACCAAGTTAATTAAAATTCCTAAGGAAAATCATCATAGATTGTGAGGGTCTTTTTTTCCCCTTCTGTACTGCTTTCTTTATAAAGACAGGGTTTCATCAGTGTCCTGGGACACAAACAGAATAAAGAACCTTATAGGCAACATGGAAATACTCTCAGAGGAAGGAAGCTCTAGATTCAGGTTCTGCCTCTGATACATACTGGCTGTATGATCCTAGGCAATGCACCTAAATACTCAATTCTCTAGGCCAGAAGTATCAAACAGGAGGTTCACTCTCAAGTGCCCAGGAACTAGATTAAAATGTAATTGGAGACTATAGGAAAATATTCAAAAGTAAAATTAAAAAAAAAAAGTAATTGGAAAACATTTAACAAAATAAATAACAATACAATAGAACATAGATAGGTGGGTGTGTGGTGTTCTAAGTCAATACACAGACTTAGGGATCCCTTTGAATGGTTTAATGGCCCTTTTTTTTTTCTACTAGATTTCAACACCACTGCTCTAGCCCACCTCTGCAAGCTGCAGAGAAGGTTTCACCATACTCACTGGTTGAATGAGGTTCCTCACTAAAGAAATCATCACTCTAATGCCTATCTCAATCTTGAGCTAAATGATCTTTTTCACTTCTTGTGAGCAAAGCATATACTTTGCTCTGAGCTTCAAGAATACTTCCTCAATCATTAAGATACCCTAAAAATCTGGTTCTCCAAATGCCTTGGTTACTTACCATTTGTTGAACTTGACATGATGAAACAAATGCTATCATAGACTGCTGGATTTTCCCGTATCCTTTCAACCCAAACACTGGCCACTTGTGGCTGAGAAAGGCAAGTTAGCAATAATCTACATGAGAAATATAAACATAATTTCTAATTAAAATAGGGTGAAGGCAATTTTAAACTTTCTCATTAAAAAAATTCTACATTGTCTTGTGGATGAAATGACCAGATTTGAGTACAGACAAAAAGACAAACCTGCTTATTTCCAGCAGAGTAGGAGGATCCAAATCATATAAGCAGTGCAACAACGTCTGTCTAGAAAACAAGAAAAATCAAATCATACATTCCTACACATACTTTCTTTTCATTAAAACATGATTCAAATAAAATATTTCACTTTAATTTATTGCCCAATTCCCCTCAATACTGGTGCCTTTCCTCTGCTGATTATCTCCAGTTTATCCTGCAAACATCTTCATTGTATATACTAATTTGGATATTGTCTTCCTGTGGCTCCTTGAGAGCAGGGGCTCTTTTTGGTGTTTTTTTGGTATCCCCAACACTTAGTACATGCATATAGTAGGTGCTTAATAAATGATTGATGAATGAATGACTGACAATTCATGTCTAACAAAAATAGATTACAAAGTAAAAAGTCTGTTTCCAAAATTATAAACCTATTAATATTTTGTATTCTGAGAATTTGGTAAAAGAAGATAATTACTAGGGACTGTACCAGGTAACTCTAGAAAGAAGGGAAGATCTTGAAACCTTCAAATTAACTACATAAAAGAACAAGACCATGCTTGACCAGGACAACCCTAATACATGTAGAGATGTTATTGGGCATATTTTGCTTGGCCTCAAGAGTCTTTAGGACAATATGAAGAAGCTATAAGAAAGGCTAAGTTGGGCTCAAAATAAGGAAAAACTGCCTAACACTGAGCAAACTAAAAGTATAAAAATCCACCTTGGAAAATAGTGGGTTTCCCAACCCTAGAGACCTTCATGTCTAGATAACTACTTGTCAGAGATATTGTAGAGGGGATTCTTTTTAGGTCAGGGTAAGACCAGACCAATAGCATGGTGCAAAGGAAAGAGTAGGATTTAGAGTTAAAAGGACCTCAGTTTGAATCTGGTTCCACAACTAACTACCTGTGAGATCCTGAGAAAATCATTTCATCTCAAAAGCTTCAGATCCCTTATCAGCAAAATGAGTAGACTAAGGTAAAAGAACACAAAGGTCTCATGTGGCTCTAAAGCCAATAGAATATATGCTAGAACTTATAAGGACTCTCTTAATCCTGAGTCTATGTGATTACCACAAACCCAAGGATTACCCTGGACCTCAAGCCTTCTCTAATCAGCCTTCCCCATAGCCTGCATCCAGTATTTGATCATTCCTACCATTCAGAGCTGACTCCTCACAGACCACCCAGACCCCCATTCCAGTGAGAGGAGGTAGAAGTCATCTGTTTCTCAAAAATGCACTGTGGTTTCCAGCAGTACCACTACTACGTCTGTATCCCAAAGAGTTTAAAAAAAAAAGGTGGGTTGGGGAGAAGGACCTGTATGTACAAAAATACTGTAGCTTTTTGTAGTGGCAAAGAATTAGAAACCAAGAGGATGCCCATCATTAGGGAATGGCCAAACAAGTTGTAGTATATAATTGTCATGAAATATTATTGTGCTGTAAGAAATGCCAAAAAGGAGCAGCTCAGAAAAACCTGGAAAGATTTATACATGAACTGATACAAAGTGAAGGGAGTAGAACCAGAACACAGTACACAGTAAAAGCAATATCGTATGATGATCAATTGTGAATGACTTCGCTATTCTCAGCAACATAAAGATTCAAGTCAGTTCCAAAGGACTCATGATAAAAAATGCTATCCACCTCCAGAGAAAGAACTGCTAGAGTTAGAATGCAGATCAAAGAATACTTTTTTCCATTGGTTTTTTATGGTTTCTGTTTTCTCTCACAACATAACTAACATGGATATGAGTTTTGCCTGACTGCATAGGTTTAACCCATATCAAACTGTTTGCTGTTTTAGGAAGGAGATGAAGAGAAGAAAGAAGAGAATTGGGAACACATTTTTAAAAATGAATGTTAAAATTGTTTTTACATTTAATTTTAAAAAATGAAAAATGCACTTTATCTATTGAACACCAGGTACTATGAAAAAAGGGGACCCTGAAAATCACAGCTTTTTACTCCTTATCCTATGCATTTGCTTTAAAGGCTGCTCTAGCAAGTTTTACTAAATATAAATCAAATAAAAACAAAATTCACAAAAACCCAGTAATTACTTTGTAATAAAACTTACCCAATATTTTTATCATTACTGATAGACACACATATCTCCTGGAAACAGGCCATATTACCCAAAATTCCAACGCAAATTTCCTGCCAAACCAAGCAATACATTAGAATAGATTTAGAGTAAGCACAAAATAAAAGTTTTTTTAAAAGGTAAACACTGAAAAATAATGGAATGAAATCATTACATGAGAAAAAAATGACTCTTTCTTATAACTCAAAAGAGATTTTAATTATTCTTTACCAATACCACTCTTCTCATACTTATCATATTGCTGCTATTTTTTGAGAGATATTATAGACTACACACATAGATTTCCATAAGCCAAAAGTGGGGAGTAGGAGAGAAAAAATATTTCCTACACTGAGACCAGATTAGTTATCTGCCTAGGTTTTATCATGTGGCTAGCACATGTTATAGATTATGGGGAGATATAGAAAAACATAGATCAAGTGAATCCTGGCCTCAAGGAATTTACAGAATAGTTAAGGCAACAAAACTAATTCAATAAATCATGGTAGATTAATGAATAATGAAAAGTACTATTAGGACAAAATGCAGAATAAAAACATTAATGTACTTAACTGAACTAGAAAAATAATGACAAAACTCATCTGGAGAGGAAAAACATTAAGAATATCAAGGGAATTTTTTTTTAAGTAGGAAAGAGGGCACCTAGGTAGGTCAGTGGATAAAAACAAAAGGTCCTGGGTTCAAATCTAGCCACCTGGCTATGTGCCCCAGGGCAAGTTATTTAACCCTAATTGCCTAGTCCTTATAACTCTTTCCGTCTTGGATCCAATATTTAGTAATGATTCTAAGAGAGAAGGTAAGAATTTTTTTTAAATGTGAGGATAGGGGCCTAGAGGTACTAGAACTCATAATGCATCAAAACATCTTTGTAAAAGGTAAAAAATAGAGTGAATGATAAGCGGAACAAATTAGGTACCTAAAGTTTAGAAGCAAAGAAGCAAAGAAGCCTAGTGTCTGATGAACCCAAATGAACCTAGCTATTGGAAGTTACAGTTACAGGTAGAGGCTGGTGAAGGATCTGCTTCATGGACCTGAGACTGAAATTTGGTGAGACTGTTCTTAAATCTCTCCCTTTGAATTACTGCGTGGGTGAGTGAAAAGACTCACTCCTTTTCCTGGCTTTTCTGGAGGTACTAGCTTCTGGAGAGGCTCCTTGTCTTGGAGGAGGCCTCGTGGCTAGAACCCTTATTTAATTTACCTCTGGGCCCCTCTTTGCTGGGGCCTCTGAAGCTCTGCCTGGTTTGGACCAGGCTGGAGTAATTATCTACTCTCTCTCATTTCCTTACTTTCACTCTTTCTCCTTTTGTAAATAAACTACCATAAAAGTCATCCTGACTTGAGTAATTTATTTTCAGCAACCACATTTTTATACATTTAGTCCAATCTTTAATTTTTAACCCTTACTCTTCCCAACAATGAGAAAGAAGTAGAGAATATCAGGGAAGATGGGGGTGGGTCAAGAGAGACAAGTATTGTAGAGAAGTGAATTACTGGCTAAAATTGTTTCTAGGGAAAGGACTGATGGAGTCAATTATTATTTTAAAGACTCACTTTTATTTATATATACACTTACCATTAGTCGAGGACACTTGGTCTTGGCCAACACTCCCATAAATATGTCTGGAGCATTAAATTCATAGAGAAATAAAGCTACATCCTAAAAAGAGAAAATGTTTAATGAACCAAGGCCTTTCTCTTGATCTTTTAAAACCTCATGTTTACTTAATAACTTATTTATAAAATATGTAATCTTATATCTTAGATGTTATAGTTATAGGACAAAAGGCAAAGTTGGGAATAGTGGGTAAGATATAAAAATAATACTGCAGAATCTTTTTAATATTGCTCCCAAGGCATTGGAGCAAAACAAAACTCATTGCACTGGTGATTTTTTTTCCTCCTCTTTTTAGTATGGAATGTACTATCTCCAATATATCTGTCCCATCCAAAGGACACTTTGTTAAAGCATTACTACAAATTTTCACAAGGTTTTAGAGATGAATGAGTTTTAGAAATGCTCAACAAAAAGCATATTCTCACACAGCAATTGAAAATACTACCAGAATGTAAATGTTCTCCATGCATTTGGAAAATAAAGAACAGTCTTCTCATTTCCCTTCTACTTTGGCAAAAAATGAAACTGTCTCCTAACTTGCTCATGAATTCATAGCAATCTTCACATTTCAAAGGAAATACAGAGGAGGAAAAATTGTTATTTCTTTCTTGTTCTGTCTTTCTCCTCCAGCCCTTCAAGCATCAGCATTGTCCCAACTCCTCAACCTCATGCATAGGCACAAAAAGCATGAGAAAAAACAAGCTTCCATGGGTTATGTCAATAAGAGCATCATTATATGCATTGATAAGTTATCTGCGATTTTCCAGCCCAGGGGCTCTCAATAGACACCAATATAAAATCTTGCCAATTCTCATTGATGGCAACAACAGAGATTCTCCTTCGCCTCCAGAGACAAGTATATGGTCTGGAGCTCCAGATGACCAGTCTCCAGGACTAGTGGCAGGCAGGAGGAGCTGGTCTCCATAGCTGAGATGCAACAAATAGGAAGAAAACACATTCACTAGTAGTTCTCAGTAAGAGCTTCCTTTCAAACAGCACCCTACAGTCCTACCTTATCCATGGACATGTCCCACACTCTGCAAATTTCATTCTCCAATTCTTCATCCAACTCTGTGGGTTCCTCTTCCTCGTCATCTGCTTTGGCTTTCTCTGGGTTAATAAGCTTTAGAAAGACAAAAAAAGAAAAGGGATAAATCAAGGCTAATCTCACACTCTCCATTTAACATGTAACAATGTTACAAGGGCAGGGGAAGGGGAAGAGCTTTCTGACTGAACAAAGGGTGTACAACTAGTAGAGATTTGGGGGTGGGGGGGGAGTAATGGGAGCCACTGGTCGTGGTCCATATGGGATGGATGGGGGACACAGGGAGGTGGTTGAGACCAGGTTCATCTTGGAGGTTGGCTGGGGAGATGGTTGTGGGGCCAGGCACTCCCTAGAAGAATGCACCCGGGGTCACCTGAAAGCCTTGGGGAGTATTTCCAGAAAAGCCTTTAGGGTCTGGGGTCCTGGCGGTGTTTGGGTGCAGAGACTGTGTATGAGGAACGTCTCGGGGGAGACATCCAGAAGAGCTGCATTTGAAGGGGGGTGGATCTCAGGGTCCAGAGAAGGGATTCTAGGGCTGAGGAAGGAGCACGGTTAGAAGAGCAACAAGAAGTGAAGCCGGGGAGCGAGAAGGTACTTGGGAGTTGGAGGAAGGGTCCAGAAGAGAGCGGCAGATCCAGAGTCCAACTAAGAGCGGGATAAGCTATGACCGTCAGGGGAAGAGAAGGAGGGGAGACAGGTTAGGTCTAGATCTAATTAGAAAATGTGCCAGGGGAAGGGAGGGTCCTGGTGGGGACGGGGTCCGGGGGTTGGGCTGAGTTAGGGGAGTGGCGCAAGGGATTCGGGTCTGGACTGAGACAGGGTCTCTCCCCGGGGGGGGGGGGGGGGGGACAGCGGGCGCACCTGGATGAGGCTGCTGAGGACGCCGAAGAGCCAGTGCTTGCTGTAGATCGTGGCGCCAATGGCGTCTCCCCCTGCGCCCTCAGCCTCAGCCTCGGTCTCGGCCTCAGCCTCCAACTCCCTCCAAGGAGGGGAAGGGTTGCGGTCCATGGCGGGCAGGGGCGGCGGCAGCCCAAGCCTAAACCAGAGAAGGAGGAAGAGGTGAGGAAGTGGCGCGGGGGCCGGAGAGAGAGGCGCCCTGTGCCGCCTGCCACCAGGCCTCCCGCTACAGCGCCCCCTGGCGTCCACGGGCCAGCCTGCAGCAGCTACGGGAGCCCGGAGCGCGGTAGACTACTGGAGGGCAAGGGGAGGGGTCAGCCACCCGCGAGGAAACTGGAGGAGGATCCTAGACACCGAGGGAAGTGGACATACTAAAGAAACGAGACAACTAGGGACAGATGCCTAGAGCTCTGGCATCAGGGGAAGGACACCATGAAACCAAGATCCTCCGGATAGGCCTGGAGTCAAAGGACTTCGGATCAGGTTCCACTTCTGATATTGCCTGTCAGCAGAGCCAATCACTGACTGCCTGGGTCCTACCATTCTCCACTAGCGCTGGACAGATCCTCTTGGTGTCTAACTCCTGGAAAAAAATTGCAGCATCCATTGCCCCTCCCCTCCCCCCCTTCTCTCTTTTTTGCGCTTCTCAGCTCCGCAAGCTGGTTTCCCATTTCATCACTCTAATCTTTCTTTCTTAAATTTTCTTTTTTATTCATATCAATTTGGCTAACCTCAACGAACGTGAATATTTTCTTACATAGACCACAAGAAAAAAATTGTATAGGATACCATGTAGGTACATAGTTTTGATTTTGGATTTTTTAGCCTAGTGTATTAAATTTAACATCGTTCAGTCCATTGCTGGACCAGGTCGAATAGGGCACTCAGCAATGAGCTGGTCCGTCTCTAGGCTAGATTCTTCTGGGCTGGACAGAAAAGGCTGACCAGTTGCTGGGCATGTCTGCTGCTAGGGTTTGTCAGACTAGTCACAGATCCAAGAACAGGGACAGTCAGGTCATTCAGCTTCTTTGCTGCAGAGGTCTATCTGCCCTAACGGTGGAGAAGGCATGTCCAGTGGTGGTCCAAGGTCCTGGACTAGAACGGGGTAATAACCTCCTTGTCAGAGTCCAGGTGCACATTGCAGAGATCTATGATGAGAGAAGGGGAAGGAAATTTGAGCTCGTTCTATTAACGAGCATCAACGGTCTTTTATGATTTTCAGCCGCTGGCTTGGATGAGTAGAACTTCATTCTCTTCAACTGAAATTTTACAGGTTTTGGCTGTATAGTATACTTACAGACCTAAGGACCACTTAGACTAAGTTATTCCATATTGGAGTTCTATCAAAACTATAACATCAAACAATATCAAGGTTTACAATGATCATACATCCCCCTTTGGAATTTTTTGTGGGGCAATAATATTCCATTGTATTCATATATCATAATTTGTTCAGCCTTTCCCAAATGATGAGAACCCACTTCGTTTCCAGTTCTCTGCTATAGAAAAAAGTACTGCTATGAATATTTTTGTGCAAATGGTTCCTTTGTCCCTTACTTTACTCACTTTTGGAAAATAGTTACAGGATATTGCTGAGTAAAAGGTCAGACTTTAGTGACTTTGTGGGTGTGCTATAGCTCCAAATTGCTCTCTAGAATGGTTAGATCAATTTACAACTTTACCAACAGTGCATTAATGTACCTGTCTCCTCATAATTCATCCAGTAATTGTCATTTTCCTTTTTTGGCATCTTTGCCAATCTGATAGGTATGAGATGGAACCTCAGAGTTGATTGAATTCGCATTTCTCTTATTGGTGATTTGGAACATGTTTCCATATGGTTGTTGATAGCTAACCATTTTTTATTTCAAGACCTCCTTGTCCATGTCATTTGAACATTTTTTACTGGAAAATGACTTATGTTCTAATATATTGGCATCAATTCCCTTTATATGTTAGATATCAGACTTTTAACAGATAAATTTACCCCAAGGATTTCCCCCCTAGTTAACAATTTCCCTTCTGATTCTAATTGCTATCATTTTTTGTGCAAAACTTTTTAATTTTATGTAATCAAAATTATTGACCTCTTAGTTTATCATAGAGTATTCCACTTACCACTGCTAGTACCCTGAACAAACGCCTAGTCAAATTGGAAGGTAACTGTCTGAGAAATCAATAACTCACCACTTTGCCTCTAACCCTATTCCTTCTGGTTCTTGCTTTTTTCATCATTGATGGGGAAGGGAGCATGTGGGTAAGAGTCCAGAGCTACTGCTTATGCTTTTCCATCAAATATCCAGATAGTGAGGAGTCAGCCTCAGTCTCTCCTTTATACAGAGCCCAATGTCAACCAGACAGCTTTCCTCTCAGTGCCTGAGTAGGGCAAAGGAGATAAAGAACTTCAGAAATCCTCCCCTAGGGTTGCTGGTTTTCTAAGGAATTGACATAGTGCCATCACTAATATCTCATCCCTTACTGCGGCTTCTGTTAGTAACACAGAATGAGGACCTATCACCCAAGACCCTGCACCAAATACTATGGGAAATGCAAAGGAGTGAGAAAATCTGCAACCTTTATAGTGAATTTATTTAAGGTCTTTTCAAGGCCTCTGATGGTCTCAAACAGCTCAGATCTGCTCCATTATCAAGGGCATCACCATGTTCATATCTGATCACTTTAGTTGCACAGACTTTACCAGTTTTTCTTTAGACAACATCACAGTTCCCACAAGTGTAAAAGTATTTGGCTTCCCACATGACCCAGTAAACCTTCTGCATATTGATAGCACAGAGAAAAGGAATAGTAATGAGAGAGTCATCCTGAGTCACAAGCATGCCAACAAAAACAAACAGCTGGATCATTTGGAAAATGAAATTTCTTCAGTGGATTCAAGATTTTCCAAGTTAATTGCATGGCAGTTTCTCTCACACCAGTGATATCCAGAGTAATTATAATAGAGTAGGCAAGGATGGCATTTTTCTTGCCAAACAAGTCCTCTCAATCTTCTAGATGAACTTGTGACCTATAAGGAAAAGAGAATAGAGATGATAGAGATTTAATGATGCAAAGCTTTCAGTCTTAGTGGCTTATTTATATGTTAAAGTATCTGGAAAGGTGTCTACATATTTGCAAAGACACTGAGAATCCCTTTTTCCCTCTGAAATTGAGAGATAGAGAAAGATGAGAACCCAAATATACCTAGAAATTGTGGAATAGAATTGAAAAGAAACACACACACACACACACACACACACACACACACACACACACTCAGTCCCTTAACTCAAAAAGTTTAGATTCTAATGGTGCATTAGCATGTCTTTTTTAAAGCCTGATAGGCATACGACCTGAATTCCTACCAAGGAAACAGATGATGCAGTTTCTGTTAGGTGGAATGTTTTTTCACCTAGGTGTGAAAGAGGATTTCCAGAGAAAAAATGAGAGAAATAGTTCATTGGAATACTTTCCTTTTTTGTGGTTACTCTGAAGACCCAGTTGTAAGGGCTGATACACAATGAAAGGGAAGCTAATACTTATGCAAACCTTTCTTTCTTTTAATTAATTTTTTATTTTTAGAAAAAATTTCCATGGTTACATAATTCATATTTTTACTTTACCCTTCACCCCCTCAAATCCCCCCCCAGTTGATAACTCACATTTCCACTAGTTTTAACATGTGTGGTTAGTCAAGACTTATTTACATATTATTGATAAAAGAATGCCTGCCCTTTGATCCAGCCATACCATTGCTGGGTTTGTACCCCAAAGAGATCATAGATAAACAGACTTGTACAAAAATATTTATAGCTGCACTCTTTGTGGTGGCAAAAAAGTGGAAAGCGAGGGTATGTCCTTCAATTGGGGAATGGCTGAACAAATTGTGGTATATGTTGGTGATGGAATATTATTGTGCTCAAAGGAATAATAAACTGGAGGAATTTCATGTGAACTGGAAAGACCTCCAGGAATTGATGCAGAGTGAAAGAGCAGAGCCAGAAGAACATTATACACAGAGACTGATACACTGTGGTAAAATCTAAAGTAATAGATGTCTGTACTAGCAGCAATGCAATGACCCAGGACAATTCTGAGGGATTTATAGAAAAGAACACTACCCACATTCAGAGGAAGAACTACAGGAGAGGAAACACAGAAGAAAAACAACTGCTTGAACACTTGGGTTGATGAGGACATGATTGGGGATGTAGACCTGAAAGGACCACACCAATGTAACTATCAATAATATGTAAATAAGTCTTGACTGACCACACATGTTATGCAAACCTTTCATCAGTGAAACAAATAGATATTTGAGTTTAAAAATCAGTCATGCTCTGAGGCAAATTAAGGAATTCCCCTTTGAGAATTCTTCCTTGAAATCAAGGTGGAACCAAAATAGGGGAGTATAGGCAGGTAGAAACTTGCCTGAGCTCTCCCAAATTCCTCCCCAAATAACTTTATCTTTTTTTTTTAAACCCTTACCTTTCGTCTTGGAGTCAATACTGTGTATTGGCTCCAAGGCAGAAGAGTGGTAAGGGTAGGCAATGGGCATCAAGTGACTTGCCCAGGGTCACACAGTTAGGAAGTGTCTGAGACCAGATTTGAACCTAGGACCTCCTGTCTCTAGGCCTGGCTGTCAATCCACCGAGCTACCCAGCTGCCCCCATCCACCATGTACTCTTAAAATGCCATCATTTTAGAGTAAATATGTGTTAGTCAAAGCTAGAAGAAAAAATATAAGAAAATATACAATAAGAAAGTGAAACAACAATACTAAACTAATTATACAGGTAATTGATCATAAAAAATACATCAAAAATTACATTAATCTGGATTATTGTGATTACACATAGAAGTTTGGTGTTGACCCAAAGTAAGACTGAAAGTTCCCCAAAATGGCTTAAGTACACAAATAATGAGTGGGATAGTACCTGGAGGCCACACTATTTTGGAATAGGAATCCTTTTGCAAAGGATTCCTATTGAATCCTTTTGAATTCCTATTGAATGAAAGATGATGCTCATTATGGGTAATATCATCAAATAAAGTTGAAATTCAAAGATGTGTAAAACTAATTTAAGGAATACTGGAAAGAGATTGAACTAAGTAAATTTATCTCAATGGCGTTAAAGAACATCAAACAAAATAAAAATAGTTATGGAGCATAAAAATTTTTATAATAAAGTATGGTTGCCATGAAGAATAGCAGAGTCACAACTATTGAAATCTAACATCACTGTTCTGGAACATTCCTTGTAAATGATTAGAAATGTTAAATGTTCTTTTTTTGCAGATGACATTGTACTGGTTCCATGAAGCCATAAAATATTGCATAACTTCATGGAAGAGAGGTGTAACCAATTAAAATCATTTAACACTGCCAATACTTAATCAGTGAGAATCTTTAAAACAGGTGTAATAGGTAACATCAATGAATCATGATAAGAGTCATTTGCCAAGGATGAGGATGATTGTTGGATAGTCTTGATTCTTCAGTGGCATCTAATGAAAGGAAAATTTCAGAGAAGTCTCTAGCACACTAGAAGGATCCTGTAAGGTGAAATTGAGAAGAATATGGATGATATTTCTAGAGGATGGGAAGGCTATTACTATTAAGTCTGGCATGGGTTGGCTTCTCCTGCCAAAAAGTCCAAAAGCATTGCTTGCAGAATAAAGGACAGAAGTTTCTTTTTTGGGGGGGCATAAAAGACAATCACATGACAGGGGGCTAGTAGCTGGGTTGGGTACCTTCATTTAGGTCTCAAGGGATATTTTCTTACATAGATAAAGAGGAGGAAGTGTTCCATACAGGAGGAAATGCATTAGCCACAGATCAGTTGGGACTGACCCCTGGAAAATAGACCATTTAACTCAATATAAGCTGCTTACCTGTAACTTTCTCTTGATGTGATCATGGGCTACTTATTCATTTAATCTCATCAGGTCTCAGTTTCTTATGTAGAAATAATTGTTGGTATCTTCTTTATGAGGTCATTCTGAAGCTCAGTTGAAAGAATATGTATGACTTCCTGGTTAAGATGGAGGCAGAGTAAAAAGCAGCGCTTAACCTCTCCTGACCGAAACAAACAGGACTCCTCAAGGGGACATAAAAACAAATCCAGACGAACGGAGGGACCCCACAACAGGGCGCAGCGTGGAAGGTACGTGGAATCAGGGCTTTTCCATGCTATAAAGGGGTGAAAACAGCTCTCACTAAATCGCGGGCTGAGCAACACACACACACACACACACACACACACACACACACACACACACACACACACGCCACCTACAACACCAAAGCCAGCTCAAGAGAAATAGAGCAAGTTTCGGGCACCCATTGAGTCATTGGCAGCTCCAGGGCCTGTTCCTGAGAGCAGCAAGACTT
Organism: Gracilinanus agilis; assembly: GCF_016433145.1. Lineage (NCBI taxonomy): Eukaryota > Metazoa > Chordata > Mammalia > Didelphimorphia > Didelphidae > Gracilinanus > Gracilinanus agilis. Next base: position 232,052,404 of record NC_058135.1, on the reverse strand, counting down.
AGAACCCCAAAGGACTAAAGAACGCGCACAGACTTTGAGTGCGGACACAGAGAGCAGGCGCGAGTGGAGGCGGACACAGGCGTGCATGTGAGCAAAGGCTCTGAAACCCTGAGTGGGGAACCAGTGCAGACGGGTATACGACTGTGGAAGCAGCGCCCTGAGACTTATAAAGGAACCCCCAGCAGAGGATCAAGCAAGGGGGTCCACCAGGGGGCTTGACCTTGAGAAAAATCAGACCTGAGTCAGCAAGAGGATAAACCTGAGAACGGGCTGGGCTAACAATGGCAACCCAGAATCAGGAAGGCCAAAAGAGAAAGATTAACAACAAGAAGAAGAAATCTTTAACACTCAACAACTTTTACACAGAGAAAATCCAGACAACCGAGCAAACAGAAGAGGAGAAAAAAACAAGCAATCACATCCGGACCCTCCCAAAATAATGAAAACTGGTCACAAGCTCTTGAAGAGTTCAAATCTGAGATGACAAGAAAGTTGGAAAAGATTTGGCTAGAGAAATGGGAAATATCTCAAAAGGAGATCAGGCAAGAAAATAACAGTTTAAAAGGCAGAATTTTGCAATTGGAAAGTGAGGCTAAGAAATCAAATGAACTGATAAGCAAATTGAACACCAGAAATGACCAGATTGAAAAGGAAAACCAAAAGATCATAGCCCAAAACCAAAAGATTATAGCCAAAAACCAGTTCTTAAAGGCTAGAATTGAGCAATTAGAAGCTAATGATCTCTCCAGACAACAAGAACAAATAAAACAAAGTCAAAATACAGATAAAATAGAAGGAAACACGAAATATCTCAATGAGAAAGTGACAGACCAAGAAAACTGGTCTAGAAGAGACAATTTGAGAATCATTGGTCTTCCAGAAAAAGCAGAAATTAATAGAAACTTGGACTCCATACTGAAAGAAATTATTCAGCAAAATTGTCCTGAAGTTCTACAACAAGAGGGCAATATAGACATTGAAAGGATCCATAGATCACCCTCTACACTAGACCCAGAAAGGGCAACACCCAGGAATATAATAGCCAAATTCAAGAGCTTTCAAATAAAAGAAAAAAATCTTACAAGAAGGCAGAAAGAGACAATTCAAATATCAAGGAGTACCAATCAGGATCACACAGAATCTGGTAGCCTCCATGCTAAAAGACCTCAAGGCTTGGAATACGATATTCAGAAAGGCAAGAGAACTGGGTCTTCAACCACAGATCAACTACACATCGAAACTGACTATATACTTCCAGGGGAAAGTATGGGCATTCAACAAAATTGAAGATTTCCAAGTATTTGCACAAAAGAGACCAGGACAAAATGGAAAGTTTGATATCCAACTACAAAAATCAAGAGAAACATGAAAAGGTAAATAAGAAACAGAAGGGAAAGAAAGAAAACTCATAATTTTTAAATTTACCTTTTTAAGGGCCTCAGTAAGATCTAATTATCTGTATTCCTATGTGGAGAAATGCTATGTATAATTCTCTATAGTGAACTCTATTCAATATTATAGTATTCACTATTATAGTAATCAGAAGAATAATTCAAAGGGAAAGGGTCGAATACTAAATGGTCTAAGATGATATGGGGGGGTGGGAAAGAGGGGGATGAAGAGTAGGGGACACCAAGAGAAACTTGAGAGAATAAAAAAAATAGGATATTCTATTACACACAAAGAGGGCATGGGAAGGGGAGGGGACAAATACTATTATAAGAAGGAGAGGAAGAGAGCATTAAGAGGTAATATTTAAACCTTACTCTCAGTGTAATCAACCCAGAGAGGGAAGAGTAGCTATATTATCCATTGGGATATAAAACTCTATCTAAACCTACTGAAAAAGTAAGAAGGGATAAACAAAGGGGAGCAGGGGAGTGGGGAGGTCAAAAAAGGGAGGGGAAAAGAAGGAGGAGGGAATTCATTAGGCCTTTAAAAATAAAAAGAGGGGAATAATAAGGGAGGGGGTAGAAAGGGAAGTTAATCAAGGGAGGGCATAAGGGATACCGGCTTAAAGAAAATCACTGGTTTAAAAGGAAATAGTTTAAGAAGAAGAGGTAAGAATAGGGGAGGATACAAAAATGTCAGCAAATGCACAACTGATAATTATAACTCTGAATGTGAATGGGATGAACTTGCTCATAAAAAGGAAGCAAATAGCAGAGTGGATTAGAAACCAAAACCCTACCATATGTTGTCTACAAGAAACACATATGAGGCAGGTGGACATACACAAGTTAAAGGTTAAGGGCTTGAGCAAAATCTTTTGGGCGTCAAATGAGAAAAAGAAGGCAGGAGTGGCAATTGTGATTTCTGACAAAGCCAAAGTAAAAATAGATATGATTAAAAAAGACAGGGAAGGTCATTACATCCTGATTAAAGGCAATATAAACAATGAGGAAATAACACTGTTCAATATGTATGCACCAAGTAGCATAGCATCCAAATTCATAAAGGAGAAACTGGCAGAGCTCAAGAAGGAAATAGATAGTAAAACCATAATAGTGGGAGATCTAAATATTCCTCTTTCAGATCTAGATAAATCAAACCAAAAAATAAATAAGAAAGAGGTAAGAGAGGTGAATGAAGTCCTAGAAAAATTAGATTTAATTGATATGTGGAGAAAAATAAATAGGGAGAAAAAGGAATATACCTTCTTTTCAGCTGCACATGGTACATTCACAAAGATTGACCATGTAATAGGGCATAGAAATATTGCAAACAAATGCAAAAGAGCAGAAATAATAAATGTAACCTTCTCAGATCATAATGCAATAAAAATAATAATTAGTAAGGGCACCTGGACAGGAAAATCAAAAACTAATTGGAAATTAAATAATATGATTCTCCAAAACCAATTAGTCAAAGAAGGAATCATAGAAACAATCAACAATTTCATTGAAGAGAATGACAATGATGAGACATCCTACCAAACTCTGTGGGATGCGGCCAAGGCAGTACTCAGGGGGAAATTTATATCCTTGAGTGCATATATTAACAAATTAAGGAGGGCAGAGATCAATGAATTGGGCATGCAACTCAAAAAATGAGAAAGTGAGCAAATTAAAAATCCCCAGATGAAAACTAAATTAGAAATACTAAAAACTAAGGGAGAAATTAATAAAATTGAAAGTAAAAGAACTATTGAATTAATAAATAAGACTAGAAGCTGGTATTTTGAAAAAACAGATAAAATAGACAAAGTACTGGTCAATCTAATAAGAAAAAGGAAAGAAGAAAACCAAATTGACAGTATCAAAGATGAAAAGGGAGACCTCACCTATAATGAAGGGGAAATTAAGGCAATCATTAAAAACTATTTTTCCCAATTATATGGCAATAAATATAACAATTTAGGAGATATGGATGAATATGTACAAAAATATAAATTGCCTAGATTAACAGCAGAAGAAATAATCCCATATCAGAAAAAGAAATTGAACAAGCCATCAAAGAACTCCCTAAGAAAAAATCGCCAGGGCCTGATGGATTCACAAGTGAATTCTATCAGACATTCAAAGAGCAACTAATCCCAATACTATACAAATTATTTGATATGATAAGCAAAGAAGGAGTCCTACCAAATTCCTTTTATGACACAAATATGGTACTGATTCCAAAGCCAGGGAGATCAAAAACAGAGAAAGAAAATTACAGACCAATCTCCCTAATGAACATAGATGCAAAAATCTTAAATAGAATATTAGCAAAGAGACTCCAGCAAGTAATTAAGATCATCCACCATGATGAGGTGGTATTTATACTAGGAATGCAAGGATGGTTCAACATTAGGAAAACCATCCACATAATTGACCATATCAACAGTCTAACAAACAAAAACCACATGATTATCTCAATAGATGCTGAAAAAGCCTTTGACAAAATACAGCA